>NC_137976.1:61221170-61578670 GCF_963924665.1 Micromys minutus | reverse complement strand
ACACTCATTTGCATCCTCGATTTTATGACAAGTCTTTAGTGACACTTAGTGGTGATTTATGGTGGGGGGGGGGTGGGGTGTAAATGTCTGTCCACTGAGTGGCGTTTTTAAGACTGACAGAAACAGGTTCTCATGATCCTCATTATGTAATGATAAAGATCCAGAAAGTAAGGGAAACTTGATCTGAATCCCCACCTTTCACAGTTGTTTCCTTTGGGAAAGTCAGATAAAATGATTTAAGGTCTACCACTATAAAAGTCTAGATTTGCAGAAAACAAAATTTGGGCCAAGATTAACCATAACAGATGCAATGGGGTTTTCATGTATTACAATGAGAAGCTCCAACCCTGACTTGCAGGTGTTGCTGATGTAACAGTATCTGATATCCAGCCTGTCTAAATGTCCTAGGGCCTTCGTCTGACCAGGAGGGAGCTCCACTCTATACAACAGTGGAGAGACAAGCACCAGACAAAAAGATAGAGGAGCTGTGAGCACCAAAGCTAGAGCGAGACAAAGTCCTGGAGTTCCTCTGCTTCCATCTTAAGGGGCGCCAAGGTGACAGGAATGGTGTCTATCGATCCACAACTCCACTGCCCATGCAAGTGGAGACTGCCCAAGACTCCAGGAGCCTGGGTCAGTATTATGTAATGGGAACAGCCCACAAAGCCTCAGGAGTTATCGCTCATTTGAGGCCTCGCAGGAATTTCCTGTTATGTGATCTGAGACTTGTAAAGAACCACCACTAAACCCAGCCTGTCTCTTCCCCTCCTTTGTGGGGGTAAACTCATGCTCTGAGTCACTCACTAGATGCCAGGGCCAGCAGCTCTCTGATGACTTCTAGCTCCTCCAGGATTTCCGCAGGGAGCTAGCACGGGTTGTGGGTGGGGAGCTGGGGGGTGGGGGGGGAGACACAGAACCAAAGGCTCCAGGAGCCCTAGGAAGAAGAATTCTAGGTCTTCCTGAGCAAACTCGATCATCTGGTTTGGGGGAGACTTTCAATCTAACTGTCAGAGGCGGGGGTGGAGAGGAGTGAGTCAGCAACATGGCACACTAGAGCCTCAGCTATGACACAAGTCGTGAACCAAAGCCGACTTCTGCTATTCTTACCTCCTCCTCTCTCTAGACACAATGTGTGCAACATGCACATAAATCACTTCAGGGTCAAGGACAAAAAGCTTCACCCCCTTTCTGTCCCCAAGATCTGTGCTGGCTTTGAAGAGCAGATCCTTGGTTCTCCCTGTGACTTTCAGCATGTGTGCCTGCCTCAGTAAAGACTGCCATTTGGTTCATGCACAACTGCTGCTTGGTTGTTTGTTTGTTTGGTTTGTGTGTGTGAGTGCTATATAGTACTTAACTGGGTAGACACATTTTATTTAGCCATTCTGCTGTCCAGAACATTTCAGGGGCGCGGAGAACATCCTTGGGCATGTCTCCTGGTCGCAGGTACAGGAGCTGTCTGTGCTATACATCTGACAAGGAAGTGCTGCCTTGGGAAGAAAGTGCCCGTCCACCATGACCAGCACAGACCCACTGTGTCGGGAACTGCCGTGGCTCCCTCTGCACTACTACTGTCCAGCCCCTCTCCTTAGGTGTGACAGCACCATGACAGGAAGCTAAGATAACCCAGCTCACTGCTCTGGAAGGGAAATCCTGACACTGCTGCTATATGAGGCCTGGGATTTTAACCCTGGGAGCTTAACCAGAGCCCACAACACGGACAACTGGGCTTTCTGGAGGAAAAAGTCCCCCACTCTATGGGGCAGCCTCTCCAGCTCCAGAACACACCCACTCCCTGCTCATGACATTACCTGTCAGCTCTGAGTGCAAACATGCTTCCAAGGAGCAAGTGCAGAAAGACGACATCCAAGCATTCAAACGGCAGTGAGTGGCTGAAGAGAGGACAGGATGGGAGGAGCCTCAGGCTTCCTCAGCCAGCGCCTACCTGTACACAGGCTGCATCTCTCTGGCTATGCCGATAACAGCGCCGGGCTGAAAGTTATCAAACTCCTCAAACAGCTCTCGGATGTTGGTCTTATACTTCAGGTCCAGGTCCAGTTGGATAATCCTCAGGATCTCTGAAGGAGTAAATTTAAGAACGGGTCGTAAGACTAGGTATGTCACCTCTGTAATGCAGCTACTCAGGAGGCCGCAGCAGGGGTACTGCGATCTGGGACAGTCTGGGCTGCATAATGACACCCCCAATAAAAGTGACACCCTGGGACCTAACAGAGCCAAGACAAGAATGTCAATGGAAGACAACAGAAATTACAGCATTTCACTTCCGATTACTCGAAGACGCTGCTGATGCTGAGGCCATCCGTGTGTCAGTGCACAGGAAAGCCTGTCCCTTGCGGCATGCATCCTCTGGATGCCTGGGTAGCACAGTCTGCAGCAGCTCTGGGTAGGTCCTGGTGGCCAGCCATCCATCACTGCCTCGACAGTACACTCCTGCGGGCACTGGAGGGCAGACCAGACACGGTATGCTTCTTCGGTCAGAAGCTGACTGCCTTCTCTGTCTTGGTCCAACATGCTTAGGGGATACTGCCGCTCACCAGCAAAGGCTGCTTTAACGTCCTATTTCCCGGACTCTGGTCTTGGCAGAACCATCCCTCTGTGGGAACTACATCTGGGTGGTTGTGTAGAAACATAAGAAGACACTGCAGGGAAAGAGGTTTCTATGTGGGGACAACCACAGTGACAACCTCAGGAAGATACTGGTGGGAAATAGTGACAGAGCAACACAAAAATGAAGACTAAATGAGATGATGGAAGATGATGGTCCCTAAGGCAAAGAGTAAACAAGAAAAGCGGTAATGCACAGGGAAGAACTCGGGAGAAAAAAGCTGATGAGATGTCTTAAAGGGAAGGGTATGAGTTAGGCTGGTTAGACATCCTCCATCCAAATTCTGTGAGAAGACAACAAGAGGAAGGCAAAATAATCTGAAACAACAGCTCTGGAAAGGAAGCCTAGTAATAACTGAGGCCAACCTACCCGTTTTACAGATCAGAAAACTGAGGGTCTGATGTATCAGGACACTCAAGCAAAGCTGATCTCAGAAGTCAAGTCCTGACCTCCCTAACTGATATTTGGGGATTCAACCTCATCCATACTCTACTAATGTGGAAATGTGGGGCATAAAATGCCTGAGAGAAAAGATGTACCATGGGATATCCCCCTCAGCCACTACAATGTAAATCTGACGATGAGTTCCAAGAATAGAAATGGGATCCTCATGCTCTACATAGCTCCAGCCATTACTCAGAGGAGGATTCCACATCCTCCAAATCTTCTCAGCATATATATATATATATATATATATATATATATATATATATATATATATATATATATATATATACACACATACACACATATATCCCTGAGACTTTACTAGGCTGTGATCATCTCTAAGAGAGGCAGACGCCACATCTAGACCCAAGAGTGCCCATGGAGACACCATCTCATTGCTTGGTGTGGGTCCCGACAGCTGGTAGAAAGTCGCTAGCTGATCAGATCATGTGACTTGAATAAAAATGGCCCCCACTGGCCCATGGGGTTGGCACTATTGGAAGGTGTGGCCTTGTTGGAGGAAGTATGACCCTAGCGTGGGCTTTAAGGTTTTCGGTGCTTGAACCAGGCCCAGCTGTCACTCTCTTCCTGCCAATCCAGATGCAGAACTCTCGGCTCCTTCTCCAGCACGGTGACTGCCTGCATGCTGCCATGCTTCCGCCATGACAGCGATGGACGGAGTCTCTGAAACTGTAAGGCATCCCCAATTAAAATGTTTCCCTTTTAAGAGCTGCCATGGTCGTGCGTCTCTTCACAGCCACAGATACCCTGACTAAGCCAGTGACCAGCCCCAGCCCCCTGCTCTAGTCATATCAACTTATTCCTAGACAAGTCCCTGTTTCTACGAGCAATGAGCTGAGCCTTCCCTGCACACTCCATGCTCACAACCTGCCCGTGGTTGACGCCACATAAGAACTCACGTACTAAGGTGCACCTGTGGAATTTGTTTCTCCTGTGGAAGGATGCTTTCCCATACACAGTGCAGGATTCTCTGTGGGTCCAGCATCTGAGGAGCACACCTGTGCTGGGATGAGACTGCTGCTCCCTGGGGAAGCACCATGGCCTGCCGCCAGCTGACAGGCCCCTGGGGGGATGATCAGAGCTTCCCACTGTGGGGTGGCAGTTATGGTGGCCAGAAGTAATGAGAGTCACTGAAGGATGTCACCCACAGTGGGAAGAAGACCCAGGCGGGCTGTCTGGCCTGGAGCTTGGTGTTCACCGGGATATCTCTGCTCCACTTCACTCTCCTGACTCCAGTGTCAGGCCAAAGTCAAGCTCTAACCAGAACTTGGCTCTACTAAGCTTGAAAAATGAAGGACAGATGGAACATGCTGGCTATAGATGTGGCTTTCTAGACCTCTGTGACCCGTGACTACCACCACAGCTGGTCCTAGCGGCCTCTTCTGAAGTTTCTGTCTCCAGACTGCGGAAGCCAATACCTGTTACTAGGATTCAAGGCCAAGGCAGGTTAGACGGGGCTGTGCCACAGGAGGTCCCAGTCATGGCATCCAGACTGGCTGGGACAGTCCCAACTCAACATCCCCCGTGGAAACAGGCTGGGAGCAGGTCATCATCAGCTTCCAATTAAGACAGCCACAAGCATGTCATCTGACTGGGGATGGAATTACAAGCCAGGCTGAATACTTAACGACACCCCAAAACAAACAAGAGAGAAAAGTCCCAGGAGGTGGGTTAAAAAAAAAAAAAAAAAAGAGTTCATGCCTTCCCAGCCCCTGCCTTCTCTTGTCCTCAGAAACAATTCTTGGTAGACACATGCTAGCACACACAATCTGTAGCACAGTGGGTAGGAAGGGATGAGGAAAGGTGGAGGTGAGAGGAGAGGCCTTCCCAGGGAGCTCTCACTGGTCATAGCCCCAACTGGCTTCCTAGTGCCACGGAGCGCCTGCAGTAAAGGAAAATGATGTGCTGTTTGGTGACTCGGGAGTTGGATGGTTCTGGAAGCAGGTGTCTGGAGAGCAGCTTGTTTTCCCTGAAATACTGCAGCAATTTGCTACCTTATCAGACCCGCTGCTTTTTAACTGCTATGGGCAGAATCTCTGACCTGTAGGAGCCAGAGAGCAACTAAAGGGGCAGAGATCTCACCCATGAGAAGTCACGAGCCCAGAGGGGATGTCTGTGGTCTGTGGAGCACAATCCTTCTGTGTTTTATCAGCCTGGCTTACCCCTCTGTGGGTACTGTCCAAGCACAAGAGATGTGTCCCTGGGGGCTGGAGTTAGCACTGCTAGTTTTCACATCCAGTAGGAAACTTGGGTCCTTCCCAGCCGGCTCTGGCGGTGACTCTGTCAGCAGTGCAAGCTCCAGCTATGGGCAGCTGCTGGCCATAGGAATCGTTGCTCTGAAGAAATGTATCAAAATATGCCTGTAGGAGTCCAGGGCCTCAGGCACAGGTTCCCAGAGCTCCTCAAGCCTGGTCAGATACACACTTCCTCTCTAGAGGCAGGGAGAAGGTTCTGGTGCTAGGCCCATGCTGGGGTCTCTACCTTTACTGACTCAGCTAAGGCACTGGCATTACTGCAAGGGAGTATTAATGCCTTCCACTTCCAGAGGTAGAAATACAGGCTCAATGAGGTATGGCAACTTACTTAAGACAGCACAGCAAGGAAGCAACTGCACAGATGCCTACCTTAGCCTCCCAGAAAGGCTTCTATTTAGACCCTATTACTTAAACAAGCAAAGCTTCCATATAAAAAGTGACACCCCCAAGTGACCAAGACTTCTACAGATAGACAGGGACTATCTTCCAGCTCCCTTACCATCCTCATCTCTGAGGACTCTGAAGGCTGGGGGCATTTCCCTTCACTGAGCAAAGACCAGTGGAGAGACTCCTGAAAAAGGGGTGTAATGCTGGCAAAGTTGGAAATCTCCAAGGCAACAGCCAATATGTACAACTGGACTCACAGGATGATAATCCAAATGCAGGGGGAGGTTGACATTATTATTACTTCTACCTGACAACGGACAGGGAGGTTAAGTCCTGTAATCATGTTATAGGGCTGGGAAGTGAATTCACACCAAACCACATGGGCTCCAAAGATTTTACACCTCCCCCTCCTCCCAACATCCATACCAGGCCATTCAGGCCTCAGGATGCCAGGGAAAAGCCAACTCTCAGAAATGCAGGTCTGTGGAAGGCAACCGTCTGGACATAAATCTATGATTTCCCTATTAACAGCTGCTTGCACTTCCCAGGAGAAGCACCTAAGAATGATCTATACACACTGTGAACAACTCTAGTAAAGGCTTGGGGGCTGAAAATCCTGTCTGTAGTCAAGCTGATCTATTAGCTACACAAAACATTGTTCCTTCTAGCAGTACTCAGCCTCAGAGAGCCAGGCCTAGGAATCTGAGTGCTGGCTACGGCTCAGCCCAGACATGGTCAGTAGCTCTCAGCTCCTGCTGTGGAGGCCAAACAAATGACCACTGTCACCCGAAAGGTGAGAACAGCCAACAGCATGCAGACGACTGAGGTATGTCCACAAAAGAAGGGCTGGACCAACATGAGCCATTTCTCACCAATGAACAAGGAGGGCTGTTTGTGGCACTACAGGGACCACTCCCTCATTTTCTAAAGCAGGAGAAAACCAGTTTTCATTAGCAACACTTAATCAGCCAAGACACAAAGCTGACCAGAGCTGCTGCTGCTCTTCTTTTTCTTCTTCTCCTCCTCCTTCTTCTGGGAAACTGCAAATGGCGGATGATGACGGATGACGCTGGTACAGCAGGAGGGCCCAGAGGACCCAGGGGTCCGGGGGCTCAGGATTAGGAGGCTGAGGAGGCTTCAGTGGAGGATTTGGTAGTGGTCTTAGGGGCCGTGGCCATGGTTGAGGCCACAGGGCTCATGGGGGTAAAATTGAAGACACGGAGTGGATCCCTGTCACCAAGCTAGGCTGCCTGGTTAAGGACATGAAGATCAAGTCCTTGGAGGAGATCTACCTGTTCTCCCTGCTCATTAAGGAGTCTGAGATTATTGACTTTCCCTTGGGTGCCATCTCTAAAGGATGAAGTTCTGAAAATCATGCCAGTGCAGAAGTAGGAGCGGACCAGGTTCAAGGCTTTCATCACTATCGGGGACTACAATGGTCATGTTGGTCTTGGTGTTAAGTGCTCCAAGAAGGTTGCCACTGCCATTCGAGGGGCCGTTATCCTGGCCAAGCTTTCCATCATCTCTGTGTGAAGAGGCTACTGTGAAACCAAGACTGGCAAGCCCCACTGTCCCACGCAAGGTGACAAGTTGCTGTGGCTCTGTGCTGGTGTGTCTCATCCCTGCCCCCAGAGGCACCGGCATTGTCTCTGCTCCTGTGCCCAAGAAGCTTCTGATGATGGCCGGTATAGACGACTGCTACACTTCAGCCAGAGGCTGCACTGCCACCCTGGGCAACTTTGACAAGGCCACCTTTGATGCCATCTCAAAAACGTACAGCTACCTGACCCCTGACCTCTGGAAAGAAACTGTGTTCATGTGTTCACCAAGTCTCCTTATCAGGAATTCACTGATCAGCTTGTGAAAACCCACACCAGAGTCTCTGTTCAGAGGATGCAGGCTCCAGCTGTGGCTACCACATAAGGGTTTTTATTTAAAAAAAAAAAAAAAGCTGACCAGGGAATGGCTCTTCAGCCAAAGCCATGCTATAATCCCAATAGCTGCTGTATCTATATTTGATACCATCATTAAAATGACAGCTGTGATGATGTATTTATATACGGGCATCTCATGTATCCCTCACACAGGGCTTTCTGGCCCATCTCTGTCTCTCAGCGATGCCCGCTGTTTTTGCCCGTTTCCTGCACACTTTCCATGTCCAACAAGAACGGTGCATAGATAGAAGAGCTGGAGCCTGGCAGACTCCAATTTTCACTTAAAAACAACTGCTTTCCTACAAAGCAGGAGCCCCACTGGTTTCCACCAAGAAACCCCCCTTCACCACTTCCTCTAACATTGTCCTTAGCTGAAAAGAGTCTATCAAACTGTACTTAAGCATAAAGTCATTCATTCCCTGGTTGTAATTAAATTATAGCTTAGTTTAATTAATTTGGTTTTTATTTCACTTTAATTAAAATCTAAGTTACTTGTTTTTAATTTTAATGAAAGACTTAACAATGCAATGCTGAATTGACATCAACACGGTTGAAAACAAAAGAACAAAACAGAAACGAAAAGATTTTGAACTCTTAACTATTTCAGCACACGCTCTCTAAGAAACAAGGACCAGCAGAGCAGCTGAACTAAGGAGGTTCACAGCAGCAGCTCAGGGCCACCAATCCATGGTCCCATTCCACATTTGTCAGCTGTCAAAAAACAAAAAAGGACACGTCTGTCCAGGACTGCCTGCAAAAAGTTGTCACGGCTCCATAATTCTTTGGGTTTTCCTTGTCTTTCATGACCTTGGAGTAACTTAAGGGGTGATTTCATAAGAGATCCCTGGGTTTGGGATGGCCCAGTATGTCCCTGTAATCAGGAGCAGATTTTGCACCTATGTTGGGAACACCCCAGAGCACACTGGACCCTGCCACTGATTCTGTCCCAGCATTAGTGGTGTAATTTCGGATCCCTGAAATGTTACCTTCCTTGTCTTTACAAAAACAGCATTGTGTAGGACACTTTGAGGCTGTGACAGTCCTTCCTTGACAAGGTCTCACCTATTTAGTCCCCACTGACGGGGCGTGTCTAGATAGAGTTACTCTACAGATGCCATGGCCTCCTGCCACTCCCCCCCCCACCCCCCTTCTTGGCTGGCATTCCACAGCAGGTCTGAGCCTATGAGGAGCCAGACTTAGGGCTCCTGCCCATCTCACGGCAGTACAAGGTCTCAGTGCCTGGAACTAAGGAGTAGCACTCCCACTGAATCCTGCTTGTCACAAACAAGTGACAGGACAGAGAGAGAACCCTACAGGGGGTGAGTGCTGGGACACACTAGGAATGAGGTCATCCGCAGTAACTATCCTTGGCCATAACAGAATTTTATTTTAAATTTACCTATTACACTTTTCCAAGTTTTCTATCGTACATACTCATATCTTTGTAGTCACAGAAACAAATCAATATATCAATATTTAAATATTGATTACTAAATATATATATACTAAAGTTATATACTGTAACACATGATTATCAGCATGTAAAAACATGTTAACATATGTATAATGTGTGGATACATATACATGCAAATAAAACTAGCTAAAACAGAGTGGAAATGTCTAATTATTTCATAAATAAGTTTTTAAGGAGGGTGTGTGTTGCCTTCAAATTAGAATATTTTAGAAGACATTAACTACCGCAAAGAAATACCTGTTTTAGGCCATGCTTATCAGATTTAAGGCTTTGATAGAACCAGGACTTTATGATTTTGTCTTCAAGTGGCCAGAACTTCTAAAGTCATTTTCCTAAGCTAAGACCACCTAGAAGCTCCTGCCTGCTCCAGCAGTGGTTCTAAAAAGCACTTTCTCTAAGCAAATGCCCACCTGGGGGGTGGGTGGGAGTCTCTCACTGCCTTCTTCTCCTGTCATTGACTTAACCCCGAACCTCCCGCCACTCAACTCCCTGACTGGCACATCTTGACGTTCACGGCAACAGCAGCACGTTGGGTCTCAGAGCGGGGGGGGGGGGGGGGGGGGGGGGGAGCCACATCTGTTAAAGCAAGTTTTTATGGAACATGCGAGTTTGTGTCCTCGGAGCTCTAAAAGGAGCAACCTCTGAGGCAGCGAGAAAGCCAGCCCGTGACTGGAAAGTTTAGTCCATTTCGGTACAGGAAGGTCACCGAGGCCAAGCAACCATGAGATGTCAATGAGATGCCAAGCTCACTTCAGACAAGGATGGCTGAGGGTGGGAACTAACGTTGCTACTGTCTAAACAGACTATCTTAAGACACAACATCTAAAGCAGGTGCTGTGAACACTGGTCAGCCTAAGAGTCAAGCAAGGAGAGAAACTATGCCTGGGTAGGAGATGCTAGGCAGTGCTAGCCTTCCCAAAGGAGGCCAGGCCTCTAGCCACACACCCAGACTCTGGAGCCCAGGCCCAGGCGGCAGATTTGTGGAGTTGGTCCATGCTATTTTTATCCAGTCACTTTCCAACCATAAACCCACACTTCACATTTCATTGTTTGGGTGGATTAAAAAATTCCACTTGGCCTTTCTTGTGGTTTAATTTCCTGCATGCCTGTCTGAGGGAAAAACTCTGACATTCCTATGGAAACAAACAACATTTAACCTGTTCTTGGCAGCTAGTGTGGTGGTTAATGGCGGTGTTTCTAAGTCTATACTACTCTGATGGAATGCCCCACCCCCACCGCACCCCACTTTCCTTCACACCAAAGCAGGAAGTTTCCCACAGGTCTGCATTTAGGGTCTGGTTCCTGGATATAGGGTAAGGCAATATATTTTGAGACTACTCTAGACTCGAGAAGATGGTTCAGTGGATAGAGTATGAAGCCAGGTACAACATACACCTTTAAAACCAGCATGGAGGGTGAGACAGGCAGATCCTGGGGTAGTGCCAGCCAGTGTACTGTACATAGCTAAAAACTAAGTTCAAGGTTCATGAAGAGAACATCTCTCAAAAAATAAGGTAAGAAAGGTAAGATACCCACCCGATGACCTTCACAGATCAGTGTATTCTCTCTCTCTCTCTCTCTCTCTCTCACACACACACACACACACACTGCTGTGAACTACTGAAGTCCTCTGTACAATCAATCACACAAGAGTTATCTGTGGTGCAGCTGAAGTGCTAGCAGCCAATGTGCAGGTGCAGAGAATGAGAGTCCCAGTTAAGGGAGAGCTACTCATCTTGAAAGAATTCCCAAATAACTGCAGTGATGAGCCAGGCGTAACCTGTAAACACAAGAAACACTGGACAGACAGACAAGAGAAAAAAAGGGCTGTCTTTTATGGTCAAGGGCAACCTGAGTTTTGTTTTCTATTTGAAATGCTTACCTCTTTCCTATCTTGTACAGTTAGGATGGTTACATTCCATTGCTGTAATGTAAACAAGGACTAGCAAAAAACCCTCTGCTCACGTTGAAGTGGGATTTTCTGTCCAAGGACAGACAGGCCTTTCTCTTTTCCTTAAGAAGACCCTAGAACTGCCCCTTCCTTCCTTCTGCACCTCATGTGGGGTGAAGACAGAAAGGAGAAGCAGCTGGAGGAAAAGCACTCCTTTAGGAAGATGAGAGCTAGCTGAACTACCCTACCCCTGAGGGAGGGGTAAGTCCATGTTCTCCTGGGTGTGTGTGTTTGGGAGGGGGGGTCTGGGCTAGACCCTCTGAGTGCATCAACAGCTGCAGTAAGGACATGTCTCATGGAACTAGACACAGAGTGCTTTTCCTGGTTACCACTGGGAACTCTGCATTCTTTCAGATAACATAAAGCCCCCTCTGTTCCCTGCAAATACAGGAGGAAGAGCTGGTGCCCAGGGAAGGGGGGCCACTTATTCCCAGTGAGGGTGCTGAGAGGCAGCAGAGAGAAGGAAGATGGCAACCCTCTGGCTTACCACACCCCGACATCTCCCGACCTGGGTGTAATTCTGGCAGGTCCATGGGCACTCTGGCTTCCAGACTGTCCCCTAACAGTAAAGACAAGCAATGTGAGGGATGGGACAGAGCACGCCAATCAGAGAGCAGCATCCCCCTAAATGTTAGGCCCATGACCCAACCTCTGCTTAAGGTCCCAATGCCAACCGCTCTACACATGCAATACCCTGCACTGGACTGGAAGGAGTGAAGGAGTGAACTGGTTACACACAGTGGGAATTAGATGGTAACAATAGCGATCATCTGAGAAAGTTTGAGCTGAGGCCCAGGAGGACCAGGCAGCGCCATGACTAGTGATGGCAAGCAACCTAGCCGGCCTGGCTGCAGGTCCCAGGCTCAAGAAACTCCATTTAGCAAGGCGAGAAAAGGGCGGGTCTGGGAGAGAAGACAAGCTCTGTGTGCTACATACCTGCCTTGACCAGTGGGTGGAGAAATCCCAGCACAGCTGGGTTGTACAGGAGTATACCTGGCTATTGGACAGTGAGCCCCATGTCCTAGATGGTGTGGACTGGACCCTGGTTTTGCAAAATGTTTGAAAGGTACCTAGAAAGTCACCGCACCAAAGTAAAATTTGCTTGGAAAAATGCACACATGTATGTGCGCATGTATGTACTCACATATGTATTATGCACACATGTGCACACAGGAACACATGCACATACATATGTATTGAATTAATGCATAGAGAGTTTAGAACTCAGTTATCAGTACAGCCCAGCCTCCCCAATGTAGAAATCATTAGCTCATGGTTAGAAGCTAAAATCAAGAAAATCCTTCACCTGCCCACATGCTTAAAAGATGGCATAATTTTAACAAACCCGCCCCTCCAGGAATGACCTGTAAAGGAGAACAGATGCTACTGCCCACCCTGGGGTCTGCCTCATCATCTTGGTTAGAAGGAGGCTATGCCAAAGGTTTAAATCCCCTCTGGCAATTCTGATGGCTATGTTTCCTCTGGGGAAAAGTGTCACAAAATCAGACAGGAAGCTAATCTTGATCATAAACGCTACGCCTCCTACCCTATGCATGTTATGCAAACATAACAATTACACTGAGCTATCAGTAGACGATGCGTCCCTGACATGCAGAATTCTTTGATTAATTCCTCCTGGATATCAGCCTCCCTCTGCTCGTGCAGGTCCCCGTGCTCTGATGCGGAGGTGCGGGGCAGAGTGTGGAGCTGATCTGCATCTCAGCATAGCCGCACTCCCTCATATGCTGCAAAGGCTGAAGATGACGTTGGACTGATAAAAGTATATTTTCAATAGATGGACATAGAAGCCACTACTCCCACCTAGGGTGGTGGGTCTCACCTGTAATCCTAGCATTTGGGAGGCTGAGGCAGGAGAACGGCCACAAACTTGAGGCTGATCCAGGCTACCTAATGAGTTCTAGGATAAAACTAAAGAATAATATTATCTATTAAAAAAAAAGTTACAGTTACCATAACAATACATCTTACAAAGAGCACATGCACCCAGGATCTGCTAGAAATAGTATGTAAGATGAGGACTGGGCCCAACTATTCAAAACCAATGTGAATTTAGAACTCTCTTCAGCATACACTAATGAATTTCATCAAGGAATGGATAAGAGAGAAACACACCCACCAGATTCAGTGGATCACAAAGCAGAAATACAGGGTGGTACAGGAGTTCATCTCTGACACAGCAAACCGAACTTGGTGAGGTTTTAATAGGAGTGACTAAGGAGCGCTGCTGTGGTGCTAACCAGTCACACAGATCCAAGGTGACGAAATCCACTTCCGTGACCGGCTCAAAAATAAGGAGACGGAAATTAGATTCGTTTGGTAACCAGAACTAGTTACAGAAATATATAAACACACACACGCATACACGTCAAAATTAATTAACTACACACTTAAGAATCTAAGAATTTCACGTCAGAAGAAAACAAATGAAAGACTGGTGTTGGCAGTCCGTCTCCACCACGGACACTGGACTTATAGCTTTCGAGGCCTCCCCTGCCTCTTCCTCTTGGACCTCCATCCAGGTGAGCCGAGAAGAAAGTCTGGATACTCTCCTCTTTGGTGAAAGCAGTAGATTCAAACCACTGAACCCTAGCTTCTGCAGCACCATCAACCCAGCCTCAGCCTCTACCCCTAAACCCCCCCCCCCCGCCTTCCTTCCCTTTTTCTTATTTTCAGACCAGTGTGAGAAGCTTTCCCCAGAAAGCCCACCACACGGCCTCTACACTCAACCCACCCAGTCGTCGTGAAGAGACCTGCAGTAGATCAGCTGAGGTGCATGCTCTTCACACAGGCAGAGAATGCCTCTGTACTCTCCCGGCGTTCACCTCACAGCGGTGGTGAACCCGGACCTTACATTTTAGGGGGAACAGGACCAAACAACACAGGCTTCCAGAGAGTGAGCAGGGTGGAGGAATTTCCAGTGGAGACCACATAAGGAAAATGGAGCTGTTTCCGCTGACTGGATGCTGTCTTTGAATCTCAGGAACAAAGGCACTAGGTTTCTTTGCTGAGGTCAGGACTTGGTATAAGCATCAATATACAAAAGCAGGCTTTAGACAAAATAGGAAGAAATTGTCAGAGGTCAAAACATGTGCAAGAAGACCCCGCCTCTGGTAGCAGCAGCAACCTGTCTTTAGGACACTGAACATCACCTTTCTGAGATCAAAGGTCCTAGAGATGGCACCAAGTTCTCCTACCTCCAAAATTCACAAGCTCCCTTGCCTTTCTTGCAAGCGCAGCATTCACTCCTGACAGGAAAGCGCATGGCTCACAGGCTCAGCCGTGCACTACTTAAACCCTAATCCTGACTGAAGAGTCATTCGCTAGAGAGAGCTCTGTGGGTATTGTGGGCACTGGGTAAGGTGTACCCGTTGGATAGAGTAGCTGTAAGAGATCAGGGATGGAGATGAGAAACAAACCACAGGATGATGCATTTGTTAGGTTATAAATTCATAATCACCACAACAGTTCTGGGAACTAGAAACTGCCCAGTCTATACATGCTAAGCGGTTTCGCCCTTTCTGAAAGGGAAGCAAAAACGGTGATTTTTTTTTTTCTAAATTTTACATTAACGTGTAGCACAGATTTGAAAACAAGCCACAACTACCAAATGATTCCCTAGGTGTGTGTGGCTTTTGTCAAAAGACCCCTGCAGCTGCACTTCTACTGGGGTGGCTTATGTGACATTTTCTCGTTCTCCTCTCCCTCTTTTCTCCACCACACAAATGGAGGCTCCAGGCTGGGCAGGGTGGAGTTAGGTGGAAATTAATATGTAAAGAGAGACAGGAGAAGCTGTGACAAGAAGTGAGAGGCCAGGAGGGAGCAGGAAAGGCAGCAGAGGGGTCTACACGGCACACCTGAGTTATGTGAGCTTTGATCCACACAGCTTCCATTCTAACTCCAGAACCTTCAAGAAGCCAGGAGAGGGAGGTCACCCACAGTCCTTCAGTAAGAACGCAAACTATAGCCTGGCTTCCGGAAGACCAGGAAGAACTGTCACGATGTTTGTGGGGATGACCCCTGCGTCCTTCAGCCTGCCTGGTTCTCAGGATGGTCCAAGGCTGCACCCTCCCCCACTGCAAAGTCACGTCCTGATTTTTCTCATTTGGTCAACCATTTGAACAATTTCCTGTTCCTTTTGTCCCCCCCTATGGGGACTGCACTCTTGTAGGTTCTGCAGGTCCTGGAGATAACGGTCAGACTTTATGTAGTCCTGCCTGGCCAAGATCACCAGTCACTATCACTGGTGTGACCAGGCTCATAAGCCCAACAGCATGGTTCCCACTCCAAAGATCCATTAGAGAGGTGTGCACAGCTTCCCTAGGCAGGGAACAGCCATAGCTGCATAGTCTATCTGTCCTCCCCAGTGACCTCATAGTCTATCTGTCCTCCCCAGGCTGACCTCATAGTCTATCTGTCCTCCCTGCACCATACATGGCAGCCAGAGGAGGGGACGGCATACAGTGCATCTAATTAACTCCCAGGCACGAAGGCTGAGGTTAGGTCCAAAAGGATGTTAAGGTTTGTCCTGGGACCCCTGGTTTCCCTAAGAGTGCCCATAAAATGCTGCAGCAAATACTGTTTCAAGAGATATCCCACATCTTATGTGAGGAACTGTGACTATTACATTAATTAGCTAATTAACTCGTGTCCCTGATACCTAGTTATCATCTTGCCACATAGCCAGGTGTGCACAGGGCAAGTCACGTAGGCTCTGTGCTGCTTTTCTCAACTTCCAGATGGGAAAAGTCTGAGCCGCTCAGGTCCCACCTTAGCTGGTGGCTGTCCCTCACTAGAAGCAAGTGCACAGAAAACAGAACACTGGCTAGCAACTAGTAACTCAACTAGTGTCACCTGTCATGAGGCTGGCACTGCTTGTCACTGATGGCAACCCGATCACTGACAAGGTGCTGGCATGTAGCGCTTCCATTGCTTCCATTCTAAAGTTCTGAGTCAGTCTCTAAAGAAGTCAAGTAACCAATTAATTGAGCAAATCAATTAGTCAATGCAGTGGTCAAGCCTAGAAGCTACACAGACAGACTCCAGGTAGTACAGGCACTACAGGTGGTTTCCATTTGTCTTGCTCTTGGTGGGGGGGGGGTTGGGGGGACCTTTTTCCTGTCTCAGGAACCCAGCAAGAAGCCAAAGTCTGCTTTCTCCATCAGGACTGTGAAGACAGCAATCCCCAAAGTCACCAGGAAAGGAAGGAAATGTAAACAAAAGAACAATAGAAGGCCTTACATTTCACACCCCTTTATGTTAAATATACCTTTTAGACAGCAACACCTGTTTTTGACAGACAGCATCAACTACTTCTCCATAAAAGGTTAGAAGTAAAACAGCCAGCATGATAATGCTTGGGGCCAGAGAGATGCTCACAGCGAACCCCACGGATGTGCTAGGTGTGCTTCAAGATAAGAGGATCTCAAGCTGCACAAGAAAGCAGAGAAAAAGCCATCGTGTTGATATATGTATAAACATAAAATATATAAACACACAATATTTTCATTCACTGTCTATAAAACTCAGTGAAGTTCTACCGTTTGTGTAAAGTACACATTCTCTTCTTACAAACTGGAGTCTGGGCGGAACAATGACTGATGGAGTTCACAGAGTCGGCGGTGGAGAAGCTGCCTTCATGTCTGGGAACTCTAAACTCATTGCTCTGCTCTGCTCTCTATGTCTCTCCACTCAAGTCTTGTGCACCCCCAGTGCTGGCCCTAAACTCTCAGACTCCCCCAGTGCTGACTTCCATCTACCGTGATCACTGCATATGGTTCTAGGAATTCATGTAAAGCCAGAATGGTTCCAGAATCCAAGAGTTCAGGTCTCTCTAGCCTGGGGTTTGTCAACAAGAGAAAGTATCACTGTCAAGGGACCCAGAGCCCAGTTACTGCTCACTCTAGACCCAGGAGAGAGTAAGCACAGACCCGAAGACCAGGCAGGCGTCAGTGTGAGGATTGGATAGCTAGAAAATGCTGGAAAGCCCGAGACCTCCCGGGGCCGTGGCCCTGGGTCATCTGTGAGACATCTTGATTGGGAGCAGAACACTGTCTTAAATTCTAGAATTAAAAAAAATCTATTTAAAAATAGGTTGCATTTATAATCTAGAAAGGAGGAGAGGAAACCCAACACAGCAAACCCAACAAAAACTGTCCAGAGCCCCCTTTGTATGCAGCACTTCCCAGTCCATGAAACCGGTGGGTCCAGCATCCTCCTCTGGCCTCGGTGTGTTGGTCAGTGTGAAGGAACAGCCAGCATGGCAACCCCTTCACTCTCACACTGCACATCGCTCCTGCCTTCCAAAGTGCTAAGAACGGAATGGACAACGGCCTTGTTGCAATGTGTGAGCCCGCCACACCTCGCTGACTTCCCTTTGGATTTCCAACTTGGAAAGATCAGAAAAGCACAGCGAGAGCTGAGCAAATGGCTGCAGACAAAATGTAATGAGCAGAATCACTTCTCCATCCTGGCTGCAACTACAATTGAGGCCATCTTAACAGTCCTCCTCTTGATCCTGAAACTCAGAAAATCCTGAAAATGGTTTAGTGTATACACACACATACTCGAACACACACACAGATACTCACATACAGACACAGACACACACTCTCACACACAGATACTCACACACACTCACACACACATACAAACACACATACACACATACACACACATACGCGCGCACACACACTCACATACAGACACACTCTCTATCACACACACACACACACAGATACTCACATACAGACACAGACTCTCTCACACACACACACAGATACTCACACAGACACTCATACACATACATACAAACACACATACACATGCATGCACACACACATACGCACACACACAGATACTCACATACTGACACAGACACTCTCTCTCACACACACACACAGATACTCACACACAGACACTCATACACACATACAAACACACATACACACACATGCACACACACATACGCGCGCACACACACTCACATACAGACACAGACACTCTCTATCACACACACATACACAGATACTCACACACACACTCACACACACATACACACACAGACACTCACACACAGACACACACACACACTCACTCACTCTTCCAAGAAACCTGTAAGTCTTTCCAGTAACAAGGCCATTCTCTCTTCAGAATTCACCTTCCACTCCCTGAGACATGCAAATCTATTCTAGGCAGTCTGAGTGGAGAACCCCGAAGCACCTGTTGGCTGCAGATGAAGAGGAGATCTGAAGTTTCTCCTCAGTCAGAGCATCTCACTGTCAGCAATAAAGTGATTTATGTCAAAAAGTCAAGTTTGTCATTTTATCCGAGAGTTAACGCCTTCCAGCACGGTATTCCCTAGTACTTTCCCCTAGAGCGTACAGATCAGAAGACTGGGTGACTCTGGGAATAGCTGCCCTTTGCAGAGACAGTTGTCGGGGAGAGGAAGAGGAAGAGGGCAGGGAAGCTGTGCTTGGCGGAGCGGGCCTGGACCCTGGCTATGCTGGAGCTGACATGGTAGTGTCACAAATCCAGGGTCTGTGTGGGCTAGGAAGTGGATCTCAAGTTGGCCGGGTAACTCAGAACCTGTCAGCCAGTAAAACGGGATGGGGTACACATGCAGTGTTAAGAGTCCTTGGCCGGGCTTATGAGGTACTGGTTCAGTCTCCAGTACTGTAACAGGGGCAGTGGAAATCCACACTCTAGCCCATAGCAGGGAGAGGGTTTACAGGAATACTCCAGAGAAGGTCTGTTCTGGAAACAGAAGAGTGGTCAGGGTTTGGAATGCTCAGTGTCTTTGAACTTAGAAGAATGAAGAATGGAAAAACAGCCCAGCTGGGGAACATTCTCCCATGATAATCTGATTAGTGGACGATGAAACTCTACACACATCTGCAGTGCAGTGGGGGAAGGAACAGATGATGCCGAGCTATGGCCTATACCAACACCAGGAGGACAACGGCCAGGGCAGGAGACAAGCCTCAAGTATTTCTGGGTCCTGCTCACAGAGATCTGCTTTTTCCTGTTAGTATCTGAGGACACTCAATGACCATGATAATGAAGTCATTGATGCTGATTGATAAAAATAAGCTTGTGACTTCTGATGCCCTTGGAGCTGAAGGTCTGCTCTGAGGTCTGGTGGCTACAGGAGCCAGGCCAGCCCAGTCTCCAGATACAGAGGGTGGCAAAAGAAAAGTCTGGTGTTTCTTCACTCCTGACATTTTCTAACTCTTGCTTCCCTAAGAAGGAGTCACACACCCACCTGGGTGACTCTTGTGCTCTAAGGCCAGAGCCCTTCCTTCCCATTTTCCTGCTCTGAGCTTGTACTCAGACCCCAGTCTCAGCCTCCCTAGGTGTGTAGCTGCTGGAAACCTAAACTGGGTCCTTTCCAAGAGCCATATCCACCTTTAACTGCTGAGCCATCTCTCCAGACACACGTGACTATTTATAATTCAATATTCAAAATGGCCATAAAATGTCCACCTGATAATGATTACATGAGCGAAATCTGGAACATTCGCTAAGGAGAAAACTATGCAACAGCTTCAAAGAAAATGAGCCACCAATAAATACGAGCTACACCACGAAGGGATCTCCAAAAAAGTATGGTGAGAACCTAGATGGGAAAGACTATACATAATCTATACATAATATAGACCCACTTTGTGAAGTGCCAACAAAAGCAAATTTGTAGAGCCAGGTAATGTCAGGATGTGTGAGGTGGGACCTGAGACTGACCATGGAGAAGCATGTGGTGACTTCTTGGCATGAGGGAAAGGCTCAAAAACCCAGCTGTGGTTCAGTTGTACAGTTCTATACACTTTATCTAAAGTCACTGAATTGTACATTTACAAGGGGCAAATGCACGGTGTATAAACTGTACTTCAATAAGTCATTTTTTAAAAACGGAATTTATGTTAGATTTTGGAACCTTTTTGTGTCTGTGCACATGTGCGCACACGCATGTGCAAGCCAGGGGTTGATGTCAGGCATCTTTCTTGGCTGCCCTCCACCTTGTACTTTAGCACAGGGCCTCTCAATGAAAACAGCTTAGCAAGACTAGCCAGCAGGCCCCGAGAGCCTCCCGGTGCCAGTGCTAGGACCACACACACAGACACAGACACACACAGACACACACAGACACACACACACACACACTTCACTGTTTTAACGTGGATACTAGAGACAGAACTCTGATCCTCATTCTTGTGCAACAAGTACTTTACTGAGTTACCTCCCAATCTGAAAATTAATTTTAAACAAACAAACAACAATCTAGCAGCTGCTGTGCCTCGGTCCCATGTTTGGTCTCCAATACCAACCTCGGCGCTTCTCTTCAGTGTCCACTGGGTTCATGTCTACCGCTCTCCTGAATGTCCTGTTAGCATTTTTATCCAGACATTCATGCCTTGAAATTTTCTGTGAAGATGATTCTGGGTCCCCATCTCCTAGGGTGGTAGCCATTTTGGTTTCCTCCCTGGCTGGACTCTCTCAGGCAGCTAGAATTGTTCCTGCTAGGAATCCCACAGAGACATGACCGAAATTTTTCCACAGGACAGTGCCTCTTTCAGCTTTTAAACATGAAAACCCATCTTTTTCCTATTTGTTCCTTTTTTTTTTTCCTTGAAAAAAGGTTCAGATCCCTGGGAAAGGCTACTTTGTGTGGTAATAAAAAGGAATCACAAAAGCTTTTGTGTCTAGGTCCCAACTACTGAATGACTCTTCTCCTGCCAATCTTTTCCATTCACCGCAGAGTTCTCCAGAGCAGCTGTGCACCAGGGTAACCTGCACTAGGATCCTGTCCTCCCCACACAGCTAACCCAACCTCTCAGGCATCATGCCTGCCAGGCCCCAGACTGAGTCCTGATGTTCAGAATTCATCCAGGGAGCTTCTAGGAGCCTGGGCTCAGGAGACCTAGTTGTTTTACTTTTGCAGGGATAAACACCTCAAACAAAAAGCAGCTCAGAAAGGAAAGGGCTTATTTTAGCTTGCAGGTAACAGCCCATCATGAGGGGAAGCTAAGACAGGAGCTGAGGCACAGACCATGAAGGAACACAGCTGTGGCTTACTGGCTTGCTCTCCATAGCTTATTCAGTTGCTTTCTTATACAACCCAGGACCCCCAGCCCAGTAAGGTATTGTACTGCCTGCAGAGAGCTGAGACCCCTTACATCAATTAAGGAAATGCCCAATCTGATGGAGGCATTTCCTCAGCTAACATTCCTTCTTCCCAAGTGACTCTGTCAGTTGATAAAACCTCATCAGCACACTTGGCATGACTTCCAAGCTACAGGACCTTCCTTCCTCACCAGGCTATTCTAGAATGTGTCTAAAATCTGTGTCCTTGCTTGGTTTCCTCAAGGCTGCCCAGGGCTGTAACCTGTTTGCCTTCCTCAATTTCTGTCTTCAGCAAGCTAAACCCCAATTACCATAAAGCAGTCTAGGTGGAAGTGCTGGGAGGGGCACCTAAGTACTGGCTTCCCACGCCATCCAGGAAGACCCAGTGCCTTCTAACAGCACTGACTGCCTAGCATCTAAACCATCCAGCGCAGCAGCCACTAGTCACACACGACCCTTGGACCTCCAGTCCACTCCGTGCTGAGGAGACAGACTTGTTTCCTTTACTTTTGATTAACTGGATGTGAATTTACCTGAGACTAGGGAGTACTTTACCAGACAGCAGTTCTAGAAACCAGCAATCCCCCAGGTGTTGGGGACAGCAGAGGGAATGCTCAATGGCCACAGGCCATGAGTCCTCGATCAGCAACGTTAGCACACAGAGATCCCTCTGAGGGCTCTTCCTCCATAAAACAGCAGCTTTTAGCGGGGGCACAACAGCGAAGGGCAACCAGAGACCACATAAGCAAGTTCTGTGAAAAGGATGAAGCCTTTGACTTCAGTTGGTGACGCCACACAAAAGACATGCTCGAATTTGTTGCATAATTTTATCATTACACTAAAAGTTAGAGCTGAACTACATGCGAAAAAAATTTAAATTAAACAGACATATCAGACAAGAAAATGAGAATTATTTTAAAAATGCTTTGCAGAAACTAAAATGCCAAAGTAACGAATGGATACTGGGTGAGAGAGACTAAACAGTCTATAACTGCCAGCTAAGCAAGACGTTAACTGTCACTCCATGGGGAAAATGCTTTAAAGCAGCATAATTGAAGACAGAGTTAGCAGAGAGCACGTCTTTGGCGTAGGCACTGGTGTGTCCCTTTTTAAGGCCAGTGCTGGTGCATCATCTCAGGGTAACCTCTGAGGGCAGAGACCACGCAGCACAGCAACTATCTCCGAGACGTCTTGGCATGAAACTTGCTTTCAGGGTCCAATTAGCTTTTAAGTTGAAACAATAACACTAGCTTCCATTTTCTGCTGGGATATGAAAGTGCAATGTTATTTCAGACTGTTTTAGGGAGTCTTCAAAGGAAACCAGCACTCAGGAGTCACACACGTGCGGCTCAAGAGGGCCACCAGCACATTGCATCTCAACACAAATCCTTGACACTCTAGGGAAGCCAGTGGTCCATGTCAAGGCATCTCCTCTACTTGCCAAGCACAGTTTCCCATGCTGGATCCACCCACTATTATCTATACAGAATGGAGAGAAGAGCTACTTATAGACTAATCACAGGCTTCCCTCTCTGCTTTCCCTTATCCATAAAATCTGACTCACAGAAGGATGACTAACTCACAACAGAAGATAATCCAATAACTACTCAACTGAGGTTTGGGAAGATAGGGTGTATCAGACTTACCCAATTCTGTCTGCAGTTCCTGAGTGTGGAGTAATTGTTGATTAAAACAACAACACACCCCGGAAGAACGTTTGGGAAAGAAGGGGGACAAACTCAGGAGTCACAAACTTTCAATGGAAATTCATAAAAAGAATAAGTAGCTAGAAGTACTGGGTAAACTCAAAGGACAACGGCCATGCAAACAGAACTCTTGCTGTTCATCCTCCTTGACATTCAAGGAGTTGAAAAGAAGCAAGTTGCCCAGGCTGGAAAGACCAAGGGCACCAGAAGCCATTGTAGGCCATGCTATACCCAAGAGTAGGAAAGGGAGCCATTGTAGGCCATGCTATACCCAAGAGTAGGAAAGAGTTGCTAGGTGTCGGGGAGTAAGGACACTAGATACAGGAAAGTTTCATTTGGACCACATTAGCAAGAGCAACATAAACATGCACTTACATAGTATCAAACACTTGTGTGTCAGATATCATTAAACCACATACATATGTGCATGCACACATACAGAAAGACATACACTCAGACACACTCACAGACATGCACACACACACACACTTATAGACATATACACATAGATATATACACACTCATAAACAAATACACATACACAGGCAGGTACACACTCACTGACAAACAGCAAACAGTCTCTCTCCCTCTCTCTCTGTCACACACACTCACACACACACACACACACACACACACACACACACACACACAGACTCTTCCCCAATTCTCAGTCACTGGGTAACACATAAGAGAATCTTAACACCCCTGTCACAAGAGCAAAGGTCCATTCTGTTCACAAGGACACTGCACCCACAGCTCTTGTAGCTAACTCAGGTACTGAATTTTTTACCACAAGGAACAAAATGTTCCCACTCTTACCCCTAAGAACTGCTTGCTACAGAAAATACAGACAAACTCTAAAAAAAAAAAAAAAAAAAAAACTCCACTCTGAGTTAGGAAGTAAATATTGTTTGGCATTTTGCACACAGGAAAGAACAAACCTCTATCAAAACCAATTGATACAGGATGGCTGCTTGGAGATGAATTCTATCTGCTTCATTACCAGAGTCTGCAATTATTCTGTGAATAATGAAGGGCTGAGAGGTTTGAGGGCTCAGACCAGGCCCGAGGAGTCAACAACGCACACTAGGAAGGAGCCCAGCACAGAGGTTTATAGTTTCAGAGGTTCAGTGCATTATCATCAGCAGTGTACAGGCAGACATGGTGCTGAAACTAACATCTTGATTCAAAGGCAGCCAGGAGGAGACTCTTCTGCCCTGGAAAGAGCTTGAGCACTAGGAGACCTCAAAGCCTGCCTACACCGTGGCACACTTCAGACAAGGCCACACCTTCTAATAGTGCTACTTCCCATGGGCCAAGCATATTCAAACCACTATAGCATCTTTTAAAGGTAAAACCTAGGCTAGAGAGATGTACAGCTCAAAGGCCAAGAGCATATACTGTCCTTCCAGAGGACTCAAGTTTGATTCCCAGCAACATGTCAGATGACTCACAACTGCCTGCAGCTCCAAATCCTGAAGGATCTTCTCCAGCCTTTGTGGGCACCTGCACTCATGTGCACAAACCTACACATATGTTGTTTTTAAAGCTAACCTGACTGTGTGTGGTGTGACACACCTGTAATTCCAACACTTGGGAGGTACAGGCTGAAGGAGTTCTGGGCCAACTTGTGCTGGAAGAGCCTGGCTCAAACAAAAACAAAAACAAAAGCCAAACTGGATATGCCTGACCTGTGGCAATGCTCACGGCCTACTGCCCTGAAGACCAGCCAAGCCAGGGAAGGTGGGGCAGACAGTTACTAAGTGCCTCCAGTACTTTTCTGTAGGACTCTGCAACACTATCTTCAAATACACCCACAGAAAGGTAGCACAGACAATCCCTGGCTGCTTTTTAAATGGTTTCATACAAATCACGTCACTCATGAGAGATAAGCAGGAGCAAAGTCCTATTGGCAGCAGGTGGGTAAAGAACAGCAGCAGTGAGAGAACCTGTAGATTAAAAGAAAGGGAGACACTCACATACTCCCACTATGAGGCAAGGGTGTGAAACAGCTACCCTGGAGAAAACTGACTTCTGATAAAACATGGAAGTATCACAGAGCCCAGCTAACGCAGTCCTGATCATTTGTACCAAAGAAATAAAAACTTACGTTCACGTAAAGACCTGTACACAGATGTGTACACAATCACTCAAAGTCGAAGACAGACAGGTGTTCTTTGGCGGATGAATGGTTAAGCAAACTCAGCTACAGTTCACCAGGAAACACTGAGCATGAACTACTGAACCACACGATGACTTGATGAATTCTCTGTATACTATGTTGAAGGAAGACCCCAATGATGACACACAATTTGGCCCGTACAGCACACTTACAATGAGAAGAGCCTAGAAATAGTAACGTGAAGTGGTAAGTGCCATGAGCTAAGATCACCAAGGGGAATACAGAGGAACCCCCACCCGATCCCCCTGCAGGAATGGAAATGTCCCATGCTTGATGGCACTGATGTCTGCATCCTGTTTATGTCTGTGTCATGTTTATTGTAGTCTTGCAGGCTGCTACCACTGGGAAAATAGGCAGAGGATCTCTGTATTTCTTCGTAAAACTACACATTACTGTAGAATTATCTCCACAGAGTAAGACTCGAGCCCTAGTTTCGATCCAGCTCAGCTGGATGCCTCTGGCCCAGGAGTAATATATAATCAGCCTCAGCCATGACTAAATGAGCACCCAGGCTCATCAACCTACCAGTTGTCGCCCTCAGATGCTCTCTGGCCACTGGCCAGTTAGGATCCTCCCTCCACACTTCATTACACAGCATCTGCGTCCTTCGAAGTCAAGTGCTCCAAGGGAGAAACAAAAAGTTCCCAGGATGAAAGACATAGTTTTCTGTAACAACCATGGAGACGGGGTGCTGTTACTCTTGTCATATTCTATTCATCAGAGCCAAACCAATAAGCCCAGCTCAGCACAAAGGAAAGGGATGTCACCAGGGGCCAACTCAGAGGCTGCCTATAACATTCCTTGAGGATGGCACTTCTCAGGCAGCCCTGCTCCTTCCTCCCCTTCCTTCTAATGCTCTCACTAGACATGGAAGTCGTGAAGGTAAAACCCACATCTGGTCCACATCTTTTCCCCACCGTTCTTCCCATGGCTGGTGTGTTAGAGAGTGGTGGTTTCTCTCCACCTTCCTGCTGGAGAAGCACACCCACGGGGTCCACCTCCTCTGTCCCAGCTGACCGGACCAACAAGACATAATAAAAACAAATCTGCACTTTGGACTTAAATAGGCTGGCCATTGGTTCTCTACCAGGATCTGAAGTGAAAATACCAAGAAGTGAGGCTTGTTAAGGGAATGAACATTGAACAATGAACCAGTGAATAGCACAATGAACAAAACCTCACTCCACTTGTTTCTCGGAAACAGAAAAATGTTTTAAGCAGAAAGGGAAAAATAGAGACATGTGGATAGAAATAATAATATCACAGAGGGCAGGGAGGACCACACACCCAAACAAGTTGGTCCCCGGAGTAGCCCCTGCTCCAGTTACAGCCCCTCCCATAACAATCTTCTTTGAAGGTCCAGAGACATGAGACAGCATTTACTTTACACTAACACCAAATCAGCTCAGTGAATATTCAGACTCATCACAGGGACTGTTTGTGACTAAAGCCCACAATAGACAAACCTTACCACATAAATAAAATGTTTTGTTTTGTTTTAAAGCAGGGAATAGGCTGGGTGTGGAGTTGCATGCCTTCAATGCCAGCACTCCAGAGACAGAGGCAGGTGTATGCCTGTGAATCCAAGGCCAGCCCAGTCTTTAAAGCAAGTTCCCGGCCAACCATGGTTACACAGTGAGACCCTGCCTCAGAGGATAGAAGGATAGCTCAGCCAGTAAAGTGCTTGTTGCTTAAGTTTGAAGACCTGAATTTGATCCCCAGAACTCATGTAAAAAGCCAGGAATATTGCTTTCATAGCACCACTGCGAAAGGAAGAAAAGTGACCAAAGTCTTCCCAGCTGTGTACCCTGCACTGCAATAGCGATACTTGCATGGGGGCAATCATGGCAGACGTTACGGGAGTAACCCCTGCCTTAAGGCTGGCTTTAAGGCCCACTCCCCAGGAGGAAACATCTGATAAGGCAAATCTGAGCAAGATCCCATAGCCAAGATCACAACCCAACATGTGGAAGTACTACTATTGCTATGTTAAACGGACAAAGCGTTAATTATGCTGCCCTCTGAATTCCTGGGACAGTACTGCAGCTCTCAGATTCAGGCATCAGGGAAGGTTCTCTGTGCAGTGGGATAGTTAATGCATATGTTGACAACTGGTCGAAGCACCAAGAACTGACTGTAGAACACTCAGCCACAAATGAGCCTCCCCAGCACCCAGGGAACACTGTGGAAGTGGGGGCAGAAAAATCCAGAAAAGAGGCCAGAGAGGGCCAGAGCAAACCAGAATTCCGGAGAAGACAAAACTCGAACTCACGCACTCACAGCAGCTCTTGTTGCCTGGACAATATCTTCTCAAGACCAAGCCAATCAACATTCTAGCATGGAACTGGGAGGAGTTCATAGCCTCTACCCCTAACTGAGGAGCCATGACACTCAGTGACTTCTGGGGGGTAGGTAGAGTCAGTTTTCTTTAGGTGGTGGCCTCACACACATTACTAATGTGCGCAGCACAAACTGGATTCAAGGAGTCACTCCAGAGGTCAACTACCTCAGAGAAGAACATATAGTTTCTGAGTCTCAATCCAAATAGCCTACATCAGCTCAAAGACCCCACCCTGTTGAATCCTATAAAATCCACTTGCTTTTCTGCCTCTTTGCTTTCCTCTGTCCCCATGCCCCAAGAGATAACTTTGGTTTAATCCCCAATAAACTATTCTTGCTACCCATGGAGTGGCCCAACCTTGCTTATAATCATTATTATACCTAACTCAGTGCAGTAGTAAAGGCATTTCCATTTATCTCTCAAAGCGAATGTGACTCACAGGGAGCTCTGTTCCAGAAGGCACTAAGCAGGCAGGCAGAGGAGGGCAAGAAGTTGGTAAGGCAGACAGAAGGAAGGAACCCAGACAAAAAGAAAAGATGTGTCAGCCTGGAAAGTAGAACAGCAAAGTGCACGGATGATTGCATCTCGAAGACATAATGAGTGTGGGAAGGCAGGAGAAACAAACCAGAAGGAAAAAGGGGCCAGAGAAGAGGAGCTGAGGTACCATATTCCTGCAACATTCTACCTGTATGACCCATGTATTCAAAATGCACAGAGACAAAGAGACACAGCCAACAATTCCAGAGGTGTGTGGTGACCACGCTTAGCAGAATGGAGTTCATCATAATCTTGTTAGAAATAAAGTTTGGAGTTACAAATAAAGAGACCACTACTTTAGCTGAAGTGTCTGGACAAGGCAGACTTTACTCTGGGTCAACAAGGTATGCTTGAAGAGCTAGCACATGGAGACAGGAAGTATACTCAGTTTTCATTCTAAGGAAGGTGGTTATCTGCCTTTTCCCCATTGGCTGGGGTCTGGCCTTACACTCTTCATCAGTTGGGTAGTTGGAAAAGAACTGCACATAGGAATTGAGGCAGGAATGGGAAGGGGTCACCGATCCTGGCCCCTGAGTTCCTGGAACAGAGCAGTGGAACTCTGGTTTCCCTGGGCAGGAGAATCAGAACATTTGCAAGTCTTGCAAGTCTTACAAGGTGGAGAAATAAAAGCAGAAGAAATTAGGATGTGACAATTTCTCACTGTCTGAAGAGGCCATTGGGGGTAAGCCCAGGCTGCCCATCCAGCACCATGTCCTGACCCTGTTGTATAATCTCTCAGCCTCGGCCTCCCCACTCCTCAAAGCTTGCCCTTAGACTAACTGAACTGACAGTGTCTGGTCCTGTTCTCCATGAAAATAAGCCCACAGCTTCCTCCAAAGCCCAGACAGAGCAGAAGCTGCTCATGTGGCCTTCTGCCATGAACACCACTCACTTGGGTTCTCCCCTTCCCAACCCCAAGGGCACTCAGCAGCACTGGCCTCAGTGCCACCAACTGGTCAACCTCAAGGTGCTAATAAGCGCTCACTGGAGCCTCGAAAGGTCAGAAGCAGAAGCCTGTGGAGGAACTAAAGACAAGAGACTCCACTCTCTGAGGCCAGCTTCCAGCCTTGACACAGGAGGACTGCACCACATCAATATCTTTAGTATGCATGGAAACCTGCTCAGCTGTGCCCCATCAGAGCAAGAGGCACCAAATGGCTCTGCTTTGCTCCAAGCTGTTGCCAGCAAACCGCCTCCACTGAAATCAGTGGACCACGTTCACAGCCCCTGTTGTGATGCACACAGATGTTTCCACTCAGGCTGGTGCCAGTGTCTGGTGTTCCTTTGCCCTCTCCAATGTGAGAATGCCCTCCCTCACACCATGCTCACACTGGCAATTGGGGGCTTCCCAGTTTCACCAGAACCCAAATTCCATAGTGTTTCCTCCAGTGGGGCCTCACAGAATGGTGGGCTGAGAAATTAAAATTCTGGCTGTGCCTCACCTGCAAGGACCATCCAGATTCTGCAGTACTGCTAGCATATCCGGATGCATCTACAGTGGTCAGGAGATAGCCGAAGCTATCAAAGTATTTCCCAATGTATACCTAATGTAAGTTTACTTCACTTGATTGGCAAATACCTACTGGGTGCCTACTCTATATCTGGATTGTTCTCAACATTGGGAACATGCACAAGTTCCTGCCCTGGTGGAGCTTCCATTTAGATAGGACAGGCAGATGGTCTAAAGAAAGGAAGGAAGGAAGGAAGGAAGGAAGGAAGGAAGGAAGGAAGGAAGGAAGGAAGGAACAACATATATTCTATATAGACTCCCACCAAGAGGCAAGGCACAGCCAGGTAGAGGCGCTCACCCAGGGATGAGCACTTTAACATACTACAGATGAGGCAATCTGGGTCAGGAGAGTGAAGAGAGAGACAGAGAGGGACCAAAGGGGAGAGTAGTCACAATGAAGGAATGGGAAGAGCTGGGGTGGCTAGTGTGGGTAGTGACAGGTACCTCAAGAAGTAGAAAGGCCCAGAGATCAGACCCTAATGACTCTAAGGAACATGACAAGAAACACAAGACAAACCATGGGAACAGAAATCAGGACCACTGGCAGAGAGCACTGCCTAGGGAGACCACTGCCCCATGTGGCTTCTCTTAGTGACTCCCCAAGGTCACTAAGTTAGTGAAATGCAAGGCTATGGTTTGCAGCTAACTCTACCAGATCCAGAGCCTGAGCTGGACAATCTGTGACACATGAGCTCCTTTTCTAGCCACTTAGACCTGCCTGGCTCAGTCCTCCTCACAGACATGGGGCCTAGAAAGCAAAGGAACCCAGTTGCATCATGGGTTCAACTCGTAGGGACACACCATAGGGACAGATATATACAGTCCTAGGCCTCTGGGCTTCTATTCCCACAGCTGGTGGGATTCAAAGCCATATACACACTAGAAGGGTGTGTGGGAGGGGGCAGGCAGAAGATAACATGTCAATCATCATCTAGAGGTACCAGATCACGGGCTTCCATGCAAACAGTTAGGAACTCACATGAAGTTTTTTAAGTGCTCTGTGAGTTCGAAGCTTGGGGCAAGGGGCTTGGGGGACTCCTAACCAGCTGCTTTTGCCACAACCGATTTTAATCCTCTCCAGAGGTGCTTTCATTGGCATGTCACTAACGCTGAGCTCACAGCTCTTCACAGCCTTGTCACACAGGACAGAGACACTGGCGAGCCCAAAGGAGCTGATCTTCAGTCCTTGCAGCTCCAATTAGGCTTTTTTTCCCTCTTTCTGTCCATGTGTTAGTTTTGTCACCATTGAAAGCATCTTACACAATAAGAAAGAAAATGTGTGCCTAATGATGAACTAGAGCTCAGGTCTGGACATTAGAACAACGGTACAGTAGAGACCCAGCTCACCTACGACACTGCAGATCTTCCTTGTCAAGTGGAAGAGCAGCTGACTACAAGTCTACACTGCTCCACAGGAGGTCAGACACCTTGGGCTAGACAGCATCACAGACACTACCCATGCCAGGCCACACTGGGGGTGCCAGGGAGCTGACACACCTGGCTTTATAAAATCACCTTTGGCTCTACCCTTGGGAAGACATTTGAAGAGATGTGTGAAACAGTCTTAAAGAAAAATAATTTTTCTGCATGTGGACATCCGCTATAGTCTAATTTACAGTATTAAAAAGCCAATGAGATGCACTGAGCTAGCCCAGGACAGGAGACAAAGTGGTAAAGTGAGCCAAGCTTCATCTAGCTAACAGAAACTCAGGAAACCTTCAAAGACTAATTACGCACAGCTTGGGAAGGTGTGGCAGTGTGATATTAACGGCTTTGCTGATACCGTTGCTTGCTTGTGTGTTCTCTGAGTTGAAATAAAGTCAGTTTCATATCCTGAAATACAAGAGGACTCAGAAGAATCTGAATGCAAAGTGTAACTCCTACCTTGTTCAAATCATTAAAATGTCAGAGAAATAGCAGAAGATAGCAGTAATTAGCAATGCTGATCTTATGTGGCATAAAGATAAAACCGTTCCTATTTTATTATTGTTCTCAGATATTTTATGAATCCTTTAAAATGAAAAAAGCAGAGAGGGCTGGAGAGATGGCTCAGTGGTTAAGAGCACTGACTGCTCTTCCAGAGGTCCTGAGTTCAAATTCCAGCAACCGCATGGTGGCTCACAACCATCTGTAATGAGATTTGATGCCCTCTTCTGGTGTGTCTGAAGACAGCTACAGTGTACTCATATATACTAAATAAATCCTTTTTAGAAAAAGAAAAAGAAAGCAAGCAAGCAGAAAAGGGTGCAACTCAAGTGGCAGAGCATTTGCCTAGCATGCATGAGGCCCTGGTTAGGTCCTGAGAAAGAGAGAAAAACAAACATGTTTTTTTAAAGTTCTTTAGGTACATGGAGGAACCTTATGCTACAAGCAGTAAGGAGAGCAGACAGTTCACAGAAACATAGCTGGCGTCTTTGGAGCTCTGGTCACCAAGTTCGTTCACCTGGCTCTGGGACCACAAACTTAATCCTGCCTCCCGGGCCCCACCCACCCCACTCTCACTGTTCTGAAGGAGGGGGAAAATGCCCAGAAACAAACTAAATAACCAAAACAGTATGAAAACCGTAGTTATACAGAACAAAGTACATCCTAATGTCTATGATGCGCACATAAACACAAAGAACAAGGGAAAAGAATCAACTCAGGACAGCACCCCGATATCTGGAAACATAGTGTCCCTTGGAAAAGTACAGGCATTCCAAGCCACCTGCTCAGCTGGACGGACAGCGGCAATACGGCCATGCTTTATGCAGCACCCAGACTTCTGGCAAAGCACAGCCCAGATGCTGCAGGAAGCACAGCACTGCTTGCTCTCTTTGTGACCACAGAAATTCAGTAACTCCTAGCAACTGTTCTTAGTAAGTAGCTCTTAGGTATATGCATGACTAAATCTCTGGAAGCACATTAACACTTGGCTAAAGAACCCCCCAAAATCCCTGGGTATTTGGTTTAAAAGAGCTCCTTCCACTTCCTGCAGCTCGCAGATGGCCTGTGTTCCCTTAGAGCCATGAACACAGCGGGCGGCAGGGGCCAGCACATGACCTTGGATTCTAAGGAAACAGGAGCCACATCTGTACTAGGCATTCCCATAAAGCTCTCATCTAGCTCTCTGGAGAGACAGGGTTCTGAAGCAGACGCCATGACTTCAAATTCTAGCTCTGGCACTGGAGTGACTATATAAACCGTAAATAGAAGACAAGTCTTAGTCTGTGTGTCTTCACAGGACTTGGAGATCAAGCAAGGGGACAAAGCTGTGGCCTCTGCCTCCCTCAGAAATAGGGGTTCAGCCTTCCAGAGCCCAGAAGTGTACATAGAGCCTGACACCCCAGGGCCATTGCTCCTGGCCATCCAGGTTACCTTTGGGCATAATCTGATGCATGGCAACTGAGAGGAAGAAGATGGAGTCGCTGTAGTAGGTCCCTGAGCCAGCACTGAAGTACTTCTGCATGGCCTCCACGACGGGGAAGAGCTTGTCTGTCAGCACAGCAACATCATGGAAGATGACCTGCAGTGGGAAGCAGGAAAACCCCAACAGTCAGTCAATCAGTTCTCTCCAAGTTCCAGATGCCTGGGCATGTGTGAGCCCAGGAGACAGAAACAGGGTGGAGAGAAGAGGATGCTGGGAGTGACTGAGGACAAAGGAAGTAGGGAAGGCACTAAGGAGCAGAGCCAGGCAGCTAGGCTGGCAAGGCCACTATTAGGAATGGAGTAGTGGACATGTGGAAGGAGAGACAGGGAATGGATCTAGCTCTCGGGTTGCATTCTAGTTTCAAACTTCACGACAAGAAGCTTCCATGCCAGCAGGAGACAGGTCAGGTGTGGGCACCACCGGGGACGAGGAGGTGAGCTCCACTCCACTTACCTTCTCATGGTCCATGACTCTGCCCAGGTTTATCCTGTGACCACACTCCCTGGACCTCCAGGGCCTACGGTCATTGTGCCCAGCCCTAGATCATTGGTCCCCAGCCAGTGGCTTCTGCTTTTATGTTTTTCCTCTAGATTTCTAATATTCTTATTTCTCTCCAAATTATTTCTTTTAGTTCATGTTTATGTCCTGTCCTTGGCCACTTTCCATTTCTAAAAAATTAGCTTAGTTTAGCCTGGAGTGGTAGCTCACTCCTATGAGTTCTCACACTCCAGAGGCTGAGGCAGAAGGATTACTCTAAATTCAGGTCCAACCTGAACTACAAAGTGGGTTCCAGGCCGGGCCAGTTACAGAATAAAACCCTGTTTCAAAACAGCAGGAAACCCAATGTCTTTGCCACTTTTGTTCTTTTTGCTCCCTAAAGTTGGCTTCCTGCGGCCGCACCTGCCCATAGAAGCTTTTCTTGACCTTTTGCTTCCAAAGTGCTGCTTTCAAAAGTCCATCCCTTTTCTGGATGCTCTCTTTTCTCCGGTCTTTTCTGTGTATGGCTTGCTACTTTTCAACACCAATCCCAACTACATCTCTCCCCCACATGTCTTGTAAGCTCTGGCCCTGCTCTGTGGTTCCCCCAGCAAACCTCATCCTCTCTGACTTCATAATCATTTCCAAACAGAGATTTATATTTTTCTTCTTAGCTTCAAAACCTCCAAAGCTCACTACCCTCAGGTCCAACCACCCCCCCCCCAGCAAGGTCTAAACTAGTGGTTCTACGTTCCCTTCACACCTGCTTGTAGGACTGGAAAAAACTGAATCCTCACCCTCATCCTGTCCCATCAGCCTCCCCTTTATGACCTTGTAAACCTCCACTTGCTCTTCCCATGTGTAGAACTCCCTCTCCAGCCTTCCTTTCCAGCTTTCACACCACCTCCCATGATCCTTCAGGCCCCTCCTGCATGCCATCTCACATGGGGCTTCACTGGCTATGACTGTCCCCTGCCCTGTAACAGCTGGCTACATCCATGCCAGGCCGTGGACATGGGTTTGTAACCTGAAGAAACAACACTTTGGGCAAGAGCCTGAGTCCCTTTGTGGGTGATACAGGAATGGCAACACCCTTGTGGTGGCCACTGAGGTGACCAAGGATTCACATCCAGCTCAGGGCTGCTAAGCTGCTCTCATCCTTAGCCTCACATCTAGTCCCTGTCCACATCCCGGCCTCCTCAGTCTCTCTCCTCGGAGACCAGGCATCACTCATGTGACAGCCTTCCCAGCCCACCCACATCACACCTCCAAACCATCACCAGGGGCTGGAATAGACATGGTGCTGAAAGCACAGGAGGGCTCTCACGGGCCAGACATCTCCACATTTATTAAAGAGGAAAGGGAAGGGGCGTGTGTGTGTGTGTGTGTACGTGTGTGCACAAGTGTGTGTGGGGGGAATGGAATACACAAGTGCAGAGCCTGCCTCAGCCACAGTCAAGCCCAGAGAAGCAAAGTTCTGTCCGCAGCCTGCTTACTTGGCGGCCCCAGCCTCACATCACCCAAGCTTCCCCAGCAACAACTGTACCCAGTCAGCATTAATAAATTTATTGAGGACAAACGGATTGTCAGGACATTTGTTCCAAGAGCTGTACTGTTTTTTAGCCAGCTCCACTAAATATTTCAGGTAATGAATCTACTTAAAGAAAAATGAATATATTCCAAGGATGTACTGACACAGCAGGAAGCAAGCCACAGACGCCAAGTGTGAATCAAAATGCGGAGTTTCCTGAGCAGGAAGCTGGTCTGCAGACTGTGCTCCCCTTCAGCAGCATCAAGCCTGAACACCACAGCCCCAGCCCAGCCCAGGCTCCAGCCTGGCTGAGGGTTGCAGAGCTCAGGGTTCCCCACCTCAACAGCTACAGGAAGAACTGTCACCAAAGCTAGGAAGCCAGGGCTGTAAAGTAGCTGGTTACTGAAGGCAGCCAGCCAATGAGCCGGCCAGACAGTGCCTTCAGCCAATGCAAGAGCGTGACTTTCAGGGAGCAGACAATAAGTGGAACACATCTTAAAACCTCAGAACCGGTTACTTATAAAGCATTGCTCACACTCAACCTAAGATCTTCCTCAACCTTCACACCGAGTCACCAGAGTGTGCCATCTCTCATATGCAGGACAGAGCCCATTCTGAGCTCATGAAGAAGTTACTGGAAGTGTGCGCCACCCTCTCCAATGCCTTACCAATTGTACAGCAAGACAGCTGGTTTTCTTTTTCTTTTTTTAAAAGATGTATTTATTTTATGTGAGTGCACTGTAGCTGTCTTCAGACATAGAAGTCTGAAGAGGTCATCTAACCTCATTACAGATGGTTGTGAGCCATCTGTAATGTGGTTATTGGGAATTGAACTCAGGACCTCTGAAAGAGCAGTCAGTGCTCTTAACAGCTGCGCCATCTCTCCAACCCTGGCAACTGGTTTTCTAAGCTTATAATCAGACATTGGTAAGCATTCACTAATTTCCTCTTACCAGTGATACTTAGAAGGATTTGTTCATAACAGTATTTCATACCAATAACTCAGTGTATCAGGAATATTAACTAAGTCTGTAAGTCTCTTTGCCTCCTTTTATTTTAAAAGTCTAAATTCAGTAAAGACAAAGTGTTCGTACTCTAAGTGTCCTCAAAGAGTTTGCTGTTCAAAATAAAGTATGCACAGGGACACTCTGTGTACCATAAGGGGCTCTAGAAAGACAACTAGAAAAGATGGTTCTCAAGGGGGTGGGGGTGGGGGCATCTGGCTTCATCTTACCACGCACACGGCATATTCTTGACACTTCCAGTCTTGGAAACTGGTACAAGTAATCACAGCTGATCCTGTGCCCGGCAGGAGCAGACATTCTCACTGGCACAGAGAGGCTAGAGGAGCCAGGCTACATAGCCTGGAAACATTCTCTGAGGAGCTAAATCACCCCTTCCCGCCACCCCAAGCCCTTAGCTCAGAGTGAGAAAAACTCATTTGTCAAATGACAAGCCCACTGGGAACCAGACATGGCCACGCTCCTAGAGCCAAGGAGGCAGGTAATGAGCTGGCTCTGGGCACAGGAAGACATGGTTTCCAGGAAACCCTGAGGCTGCCAGAAGAGCAGCAGCTCCTGCAGCTGCAGGCAGCAGAGCCAGTCAGACAGGGGCAGGGCAGGGGAGGTCATCCTCAACCACAGGAGAGAACACTGGAAGTACAACCATCTCTGGTGCAGGGATAGACTACATCTCCCACAGGAACGACAAATATGTCTCCACTGTCCACGGTGTTCATACCCAGCATGGAAGGATGTTGTAGCAACATCCAGACTCAGCCAAGAAGCCCACCATCAGAACTGTCCACCAATGGAGACAAGCAAAGATTCTTGCCCTAGTTTGTTTCTTGTTGCTATGACAACACATAACCAAAAGCAATGTGGGGAGGAAAGATTGTCCATCATCAAGGGAAACCAAAGCAGGACCTCAAGACAGGAGCCTGAAGCAGCAACCACAGAGGAACATCCATTTCTTGGTTGCTCTCCATGGCTGCTCCTATATAGCCCTGGCCCTTAGTGGGTTTTCAGAGTGGGCTAGGACCTCCCCTATCAACTACCAATCAAGAAAATGCTCCCACACACATGCCAACCAGCCAACCAGATGGAGGCAATTCCTCAATTGAGATTTATTCTTACCAGGTATGTATAGGCTTGTGTTAAGCTGAAAACAGAAAACAAACAAAAAACAAACCTAACCAACGCAATACCACATCATTACCAGGTCATGGGCACCAAGCCTGGGCTGGGATCCCAGATACAGTGCAAACTATAGCATTGCCCCTCCCAGAACAGCTAGAACGCTTTCCACACAGAATCTCTAGACTTCAGAGTCACCTGGCCCTCCAGGGTCCTAGCCAGACTAAAGAAAACTACAGATGCCATCCTGCATGCATAGCCGCTTAACTTTGCCTTGACAGCCCAGAGCCAAGTTGCTTATGTGGAGGACTGTAGGTTTATGTTAAGGCGGTACATGATTGGACAGGAGAGAGGTAGGTGGAGGTAGGAGGTGGAGATTGACGGAGAAAGAGATTCCAGAGGTAATATGGAAGCTGATGTGTGTTTCTCTCTGCGCATCTCTAGCTTGATGAGGTTGTTATTATTTCTAAGGGTTTCTATGGGTCTATCTATCTCATAAAGATGTGCAGTTTATATCTTTTTTCAATGGTTGTAAGCTTATTGTGTAGAGGGTTTGTGGATTGAGAATTTAACATATAAGCCTGTTTGATAAGTTACTGGGCTGTGGAACCATGTTTGTACCAGGCCGTGAAGGAAAGGAACAAGCCGCGGCAGTCGTATCCACCCAGGACAGAAGCAGCAGGGGTGGTAGAGTGAGCCGTGCCTAAGTTCTTAGAGGCAGCTTAGAGCACCAAGTTAGAGATTCCTGCAGTGTCAGATGGCCCTGCGCAGGAACCGGCATAGTAATGTCTGTAAAGATAGAAGGAAGCATGGAGCCCACCACCAGCTCTTGGGACAAAGGAATGCTGTTATCCTTGACCAGGTGCACTATGCCCGGTTTTTCTGCTCTCTAAAACTCAACAGCCTGTATTTACTGTGGGCTCTGTGTGCCAGCTACTGTAAAGGAGCTAGGGTTCCTCAGAGAAGGGAGGAGGCAGACAGACAGTGGCCTGCCCTAGAGGCGCTTGCAATTCTGTGCAGATTTGATGAGCTACTGAATGCTGCCCATTGCTGCCTGAGAGAAGTGAAGGTCGGGCTCCAAGGGGTTACTTTTTACTTTATGAATGAGCTACAGTGTGCCAGCAGGTCAGGAAGTGATTCGGGAGGGTAGCAGGAGGAAGAGTCAGGAATGTGGAGCCCTTTTGAGTACTAACTGGGCAGGAGCCTCCCTGAGAGGTGGCAGTGAGCAGAGGGAAGGACCTCACCTCACAGCTAGGTCAGCTCCTCACAGGAAGTGGTTTCTGGACCTCTTTGACACCTTGTTCATTGACTTCGGGTACTCTAGCCTTCCTGCAAGTGATTTGATCTCTCAAGTTTGTCTGCGCATGCATCAAGCAGAGAGCCTCAGCTGCCACTTCCTTCTCAAGGACTCTGAGCACATCGCTCAGGCTACAGGAAAGCTAGCTGAGCATTTAGTTCTGGAGCTCAGGGGGGAGTCAGCAGGTCACAGGGAGCACAAGTACTGCCTCTGTCAAGCCAGGGTGCCCAAGACCAGCCAGCCTCTGAAAGCTCATTCCTAGAAGCTGTGGCTAAATGTAATGGCAAAAAGCAATGTGTACACAGCATGTCACACGAGCCATTTGTTAAGGGGGAGAGAAAGGAGTTCTGAGGTTAGTTCAGCAAGGGACTGGGCATGACATCACCCCTCAGAAACAAGCTTTACTAGGAGAGAAGGCCCTGTGATCAATGAAGCCTCATCAAGCCTCAGGATGGGAAAGTATTAGAAACCAAAAGGTCAGTCCATTACATCACGGACAATAAGACAGAGCCTCCCAGGAAAAACAGGTCTTTCTTTAAGACCTAAAGGAGAACTTTATTAAGAGGGATAACAGTCACGTGACAGTCATGTTGGACAGGATGTCACAGGGAGACCTGAAGAGGAATCTTCAGAGGCATTCTCCAAAGGAAATCTCTGACTTTTGCATTGTTCCTTTGGTGACAAGAAGCTCTGAATCATGTGGTCTTACAGCTTACAGTCCACCCTGAGGGAACGCCACGGCAGGGACTCCAGGCAGGAATTGAACCAGAGACCACGGAGGAGCACTGTTTGCTGACGTGCTTTCTCTGGCTGGCTCCACTACCTTTCTCATACTCACCAGAGCCACTTGCCCAGGACGGCACCTCCCACAATGGGCCAGGCCCTCTCCTTCGGTATTAATCAAGAAAATGCCCTATAGACTTGCTATAGGCCAATCAGATAAGAGGCATTATCTCAACAGAAATCTTTTCCCTGAAAACTCTAGCTTGTGTCAAGTTAACATAAAAACTGACCAGCACACACAACAAGTATATACCATATACATATATGTGAAATGAAAAGTAAAAATAAACAAATTTACATGACACGCAACTTCTTTCTCATGTATGACAAGGAATATCCTAAAGGAGCAGGCTGGAAGACACAGGGGTGAGATTCTGCAGAACAGAGTCTGAAGCAGACACAGCAAATGTTAGTGCCTACAGCAGACTGTCCTCGGCATCTGGGAACATGTTCGCCAGCATCATTCCCCCACATCACAGCTGAGCTCCGCCTGGCTGGGGCTCCCAACTTCAGTGCCGAGTAAATGATCAAGGGTGAGCCAAGGGGCCCTACATGTACTGGGCCTGTGGGAGACGCTCTCATCCAGTCTAGAACATCCTGAGATCCTGTCTCAAAAAGTCAGAAACTCACACAACAGCTTATAAGATAAAGGTAAAGGTGCATGTACAATAGCGTGAAACACGTAACAAGTTCAGAAGCACCGTGACCCTACACCATGACATACAGGCCCCATAGGTGAAGGAAACAAAGACTAGCCCTACCCCCAACCACACCAAAATTACACCAGCAAGTGACAAAGGGAGGCATGGGAAAGTGAGGAGGTTCCTGAGAACATGACTTTTAGCTTCCTGCCCTCTGGAGAGGCTGGTTAGGAAGGCTCTCGGGGTTCACTGCCCACCTCTCTCTAGGCACCCTCATATCCTCACAGCCCTTTCTCACACTGGGCCTCGGGCCAAGCTTCAAAGCAGAACATTCTCACGGGGCAGCAGGCTGTTCCCTCATACTTCTGGGCTGTAACAAATCCCTCCAGAGTTGTGTGAATCAAGACCAGATGCATCACGTGTCACATGAGAGGACAAGAAACCAGCAGTTGCAAAAACCAGGAGGCTAAACAGCAAGAGCTTCCAACTTTGACAAAAGAAACCATTTTGTTTTGTTTGCCCGATGAGTGAACAGTTCCATTGCTGGTGCTTCTGGTCAAAGCCAAGATCCTGTGAGCCAGGAGGACCGGAAAGAAGACAAGACCAACCAGCTTTAGGTCCTTAGCAATGACTGCTCACGAGACATACCTCACCATTTAGCTGTTTATACTTTGCTAAGGTCCAAAGGCCCCAGCCAGGCTCAGTTTTCAGTTGTGACAGGTAGAGGAAAGCAGTGTCCTCCAAAGCATTCCAAGGACAAGCTCTACCCAGGAAGCAGAGATAGGCAGTCGTGTGCACAGTGCCCTGGCTGGACTAGATCTTGTTAGCCAGAGGATTCTCCACCTTCCATGAGCTCCCAACAAGCACTCCCACAGGTATGCCCTAGTAGATGATGGGGACCCAGAACTATGTCCTTGGCACACACGCTGACAGTGACCAGCACCACCAATGACTAAGGAGCAAAGACACTGCCATCTGCTAGGTATACCTTACAACAAGGAGTCATCTCCTGAAATAACCAGTGTCTCACCTCCCCTAGCATCTTCTCAACTGCTCCAGAACCATATCCCACACCTTAAGCTTGCTGCTCTTCCACTGACAAACCCGTGGACCACAGGGAGTGACACAACTCAGATGGCCCTGGGCTCAGACAGTGTGTTATTCTTTAGCAGGGACACCAACTGAACACAGTATGTGGCTCGGGCTTTCTCTGCACACACGGCCAGGCTTAGGCATGGTACCTGCTATAGAGCTCTGCTGATGCAGATAAGCAAGTGGAAAGCTGGCAAGCCAGGCCGTGTGAAGGCATGCCAGGGACAAGCATGGCTACCCCAACACAGAGCACAGACTTCAGAGACCTCTCAGGAAACAGGATAGCGTTACTTATGGGCCCTACCAAACACCTACCGGGTGCTGGACATAGACAGGTCCTTTTCCCACACTCAGTCACTTGATCTATGTGTCGCTGTGCAGCTGAGGAAGTCACTCAGAAGGAAAATAACTACCCAAGGCCCCTGGAAAGATGAGGGACAGTCAGAAGCTGAACCGTACCCACCTGTGCCAGCTCCAGAGTTGTTCACCAAATCCATCCCATTCCCACACAAGACCACACAGGAGAAAGAGAGAAGCCAACGTGATCTCTCCCCCAGATTTCCCATCTGGCTCTTTCCCAGTGTAGCAGTCAGAGAGACAGTAGGGTAACAGCGGCACCAGTGTGAGCATTAGAGGAACGGGCATTCAAGAGTAAGCATTAGAGGAATGGGCATTCAAGAGTAAGCATTAGAGGAACGGGCATTCAAGAGTAAGCATTAGAGGAACGGGCATTCAAGAGGGCCGTGTGGATGCTCCAGGCAGGTGTTTGAACTGGATAGGAAGCCAGGAGCCCTCCTTTCATTCCTGTTGCTGTGATAAAAGCCCAGCTTGGGAGAGAAAGGGTTTATGTGACCTCACAAGTCCAGGTTACAGCCCACCACAGCAGGGCAACAGACTGTCAGGACCACAGCTGATCACATCATAGCCACAGGCAAGAGCAGAAAGAATGACTGCATTTCTGTGACACTGCAATATTAACCCCTCCAGTTCCTCATCCAGCACCTGGGGCTTGTAAGTTAATTGGTTACCCTCAAGGGCTTGGGCCCGATGCCTCCAGCTCTGTCCCCCACAAGCAGTTGCAGCTCTCCTTAGCAAATGCCCCATGGTACTGGCATCTCCATCTCCTGGGGTTTCCACTACAACTAAAGCTTCATGTTTCCAGCCTCCCGAAATGACCTTTGAGGGCTGGCCCCACAGGAACACTAACCTGCCGCATGGTTCCTAGCCTTGGCTGTTCTCCATGACCCCCTCAATCTTGTGTCTGTCATGTCTTCCAAACCTACATTGTGAAGGACACTTATGACATTGCCAGCTTCTGCTACTAGCATGAGATATAGACTAGCTTCCTTGAACCACAGCTATATCAGTTCCTGTGTGGACCCTGAAGAAATACTCTTCTACCTATCAGCAGGGCAGAAGGCTTCCTTACAATGGTGCTGAACACTCTGTCGGTCAGGGATGCTTCATCAGAGCCAGCCTAAACTCCAACCCTCCTCAGATAAGCAAATCAGTCTTTAAACTTAACTTCCCTCAGACTCTGAGGACAAGAGCAAAATGAAGGTAGGCTCCTGATCAAACAGCATACAATGGCTCCTAGCTCTGTTCCCAAGAGTCCTTGCTCCCCTCCGAAACCTTATGAGCTAGACCCCAGTGTCTACGTTCCTCTCAGCATCCTTCCAAGCTCCCTCCTAGAATGGCTCATTAAGCTCTGCACCCAGCCCCCCGTGGCTTTCCTAGCCCAATGTGTCTCCATGCTACCCCTGTCCCAAACAGTTCGGGTTTAATGCCACACGGTCAGGTTCATCACCAGCTCCTCTCTGTTGCTGAGACAAATACCCTGATCCAGCTCAGCTCACAACCCCAGGGTACAGAATCTCCACCACAGCAGGGAAGTCACGGCACCAGGACTAGTCATATCCAGTCAACAACACAGACGCCTTCATGCTGACTGCTTGAATTTTTTAAAGCTATTTTTAAAATGCATGTGTATCTATATGCATGCATGCTGTGTGTTCAGGTGTCCATGGAGGCCAGAGAGGGCATCAGAGCTAGAATTACAGGTGATTACAGGCCACTGGTGTGGAAACCAAACCTAGGTCTTCTGAAAGAGCAACTGCTGAACCTTCTCTGCAGCCCCACCTTCTCCATTTTAACACAGTCCAGAACCCAAACTAGGCAGCAGTGCCACCCACAGTGATTGGCCCCCATATCAGTTAATGTAACCAAGCTTATCCCCCAGTCATACCCAGAGGCCAATCAGATCTAGACAATCCCTCACCAAGACTCCCTTCCCAGGTAGTTCTAGATTGTCTCAAGTTGACAATTTAACCCTCACAGCATCAGAGTAGGAAGTATCTAGAAGAGTCTCTGGGCGCCATGTGGATCAGCTCACCAGACCCAGAGACCACGGAAACAGGCACAACTGGACTGCAGCGGACATGCAGGACCAGGCAGGAGGCAGCAGTGGGTTCCTATCCACACAGCTATCCCCAACCTGACTCCCACCTCTCCCCACAGAGGCCCAGAGCCAGGCAAAAGGCAAGAGCTGGGAATGGAAAAAGACAGGATGGCTGAGCCTGCAACTGAGGCAGCCCTGAAGAGAGTCACTCCAGGGCACAGGTCACAGCTGTCACTGCACACGGAACACATGCAGAATGACCCCAGGAAAGTGAGGTGAAGCAAATGCATCCTGCCAGGAAAGAAAGCTGAAGATGTAAAGATAAGAACCATCTAAAAGTCTAGGAACAAGAGAGGGTGGGCAGAGAGACAGGGAACCACGGAGCCCGGGCCCAGATCTCCTTGTCCAAGTGTCTGACTACCGTGATCTGAATAGCCATGGCTCCTAGAGGTTCAGGTTTGAATGCTTGGTCCCTAGCTGGTAGAACTGTTTGGGAAGGAGTAGGAGGGATATGGCCGTGTTAGAGGAGTTGGCAGCGAAGTCACTGGACACAAGCTTTGAGGTTTCAGAGTACTGTGTGATTCCCAATGCACCTTGCCCCCAGGAACAAATCGAAGAGAAGGTGGACAGGGGTCATGGAACCACGGACACCCAAAACATACCTCCTATGTGCTGACCAAGAAGTGAGCTCTCAGCTGTTCCTACCTCCTGCCTTTGCTCTGCCATCCTGGATTTAGCCCTCTGAAACAGTAAATGCTTTCCTTTGTAAGTTAACTTATAGTGTTTTTTATCACAGCAACAAAAAAAAAAAAAAAAAAAAAAAAAAGACTAAAAGTGCCTTATGCAAGCTGCTCGGCTTTTCCTGGGCCCCAGTTTCCTCACAGGTAACTTGAAGGCACTAGCCGTCTTCCAACCCAGACTTCCTGTGACCTGCTGCCAAGTAAACGCAGGAGATGGTGCCCTACACCAGAGCCTAGGAACACTGAAAAGAGGCTCTCTCAACTCCACAGCACACAGGCTGGAGCAGGAAGGAGAAAGTATCCTGTTTTCCATAAATTACTTGAAAATACTCCACCAACTGGTGAGGGGACAAGGTCACATGTGTAAGCCCCCTGAACAATACACAGAGCACCCTAAGTCACCATTCCACTGGGGCTGCAGATCTCGCAGAGCACCCCCTGTTTCAGAAGGATAAGAAGGAACCACCCAAATCAACAGCCATTAAGGAAGGATAGTGCTCCAAGGCCAGAAGGCCAGAGGTCCAATCCAGTTCAGTTGCTCATTGCCACCCGGCTCATGAGTCTGCCCTGGGCCCGGGGCAGCCGTGAACTTGTGAAGAAAGAAACTTCCATACTAAGCATTCTGCAGGCCAAGGGCAAGACCAAGGTAGGCTCCTACATGATGCCTGCTCCTCAGGAGCTTTCGACTGAGGCAACTGCTGTAACCCTTGCAGGAGAGCTGGGGAGATTCCATGCCCCTCATCTCCACAGGAGTGAGGCCAAGAAATCAACCGAATCTCCCAGCAAAGACTCTCTGCGGCTCACCCCAGGAACTAACCTGGAAGAGCTAAACAATGGCCTCTTCCCCTCATCTCCTAGCCTCTGTTCAGAACAAGTTCTAGAACATGTGCTTGACACTTCCTGGTACCCATTTTAGACCCACCAGTAAGAGAACCTATTATGTGACTTAGGGCTGCAATGTCCCCACCCTTCTGCCACCTTGTGCATCAAGGGCCTCCCAGAAGCCCATATAAAGAACTTGCTAGTCAGCCTGTGGCATTTCAGGAAAATGACAGAGTGTTTATGAGCAGAGACTCGGTGGGAGTTGTGTGTGAGATTTGTACAGGCAGCTGAGGCCAGATTAGCCCCTGAAGTCATCCACTCCACCAGCCTGACTGGCAACCAAGGGACACTCCTGTCTCTCCCTAGGGTGGAAGACAAGGCCCAGCACATATTGGCTTTTATGGGGCTGCTGGGGATATGGAATCAGGTCATGCCCGCCCTAAACATTTTACCAAATGAGCCATCTCCTAGCCCACAATGGGAGTTCTTAATGAAGGAACACTGACACCTGCCCTTTCTTTTCCTTTCTTTCAATTCTCAACCAAGTGAACAGAGGTCTACACAGTGTTTCCTGCTGCACCATCTGACACCCACCAGATGCCCCACCCACCTATAAAAAATGGCTTAACTATGGACTTAAAGGTTAAACCTGTTACCTAAGCTCACCCTTGGTGGGCTAAGAATATGACTTGATGGTAGAGCATTTGCCTAGTATGCAAAAGGCCCTAGGTTCAATTCCAGTACAAACAAACAAATAAACCTCTCTTTAGAGACTGAATCTCTGATAGTTACTGTAATGGAAAAGATACATTGTTGCTGTGATGGAAAAGATACATTGTTACTGTAATGGAAAAGTAACTAATCCATCACTTACAGGTGAGAAGCTAAAGCCAGAAAGAAAAAGACCTGAACTCAGCAAGAGCATCCTGGGGTGACCCTATCCACCAATGTTGGGGACAAGGACTGGGGAAGAAGACTGGGACTGCCAACAGAAGCTCTAGGCAGATTAGGAACCTCCCTAGCTCGCATAGTAAAAGAAACAAGAGTCCTTCCCAATAGCATCAGGATTTCTTCATAATGGTACAAGGAGGGGCAGCGACATTCAAAACCTTAGAAAGAGACTTCTAAATTACTGTGAACATCCTGACTGGTCTCAGGTGAGGTGATCCCTACTGGAGAGCTGATGTCAATTGGAGCCCTTCTGATTACCATGATCACATTAGAAATAATGTTCACAGAACATCCGTGAGGTGGCACCCACAGCCCCTCACTTGCTGTAGCGCCAGGCCACTGCTCACCCTTACTGCCCACCTGCATCTACTGCTGCACCCATTCCACTCGCACCGGAGATGTCTTCTCACTCCCTGGAGACAGACGTAACTGGCCCTGCACCCTAGTACAGAGGCCAGATCCAACACGCCAGGGGTAGGGGAGGGACTCATGGATATGGGGCATAACAATAAGAAAGCAGCCTCCTGGGCAGTGTAGGGCTACAGAGAGCAAAGGGGTGGACAGACTCAGAAGAAGAAGCCACAAGCCGAGCACAGGGGTGTGAAGCTGGGCAGGGAGAAGTGTATGCAAGCCAGGCACCCTTGGGGACGGCCTCTACAGCTGTCCCTCCCTGCTGCTGGACGATCTGCTAACCCAGGCAGCAAACATTCCCTCAACCAGGCTCCCCTCCCCCTGCCTGCTCACCTCTGCCAGGCAGATGTGTCAAGGGCCTACCATCCCAGTGCCTCTGTCCCCTTTTCTCCAAATTACTATCAATGGCATCCTCAAAGGTCCTTGCTCCCTCAGACAGCCTCTGTATCCTCATAGGCAGCCCCGAGCACCCCCAGGAACCTCCTGCTTTGTCTTCTGGACCCCAGGACACCAAAGACAAATTAGCATTAGGCCTGATCATGTGCAGGTGTCCTGGGTACCTATCAGTAAATCCCTTCTCAAATTGCATCTTGGTCAGGACCCCATGAAGTTGACCATTTGGGCAGGCCTAACTGACCCCCCCCAACACACACACACACACACACACACACACACACACACACTCGCCCACACTAGGCTACCATGATAATCTAGCACCTTGTCTCATGCATCCAGGACTGAAAAAGCCACAAAGTGTGAAGCCAAGAGCGCCTGAAGTGGCCAGGAGCTGAAGATGTAAGCATGCCTGCAAGCCTACGCGGGAGTGCAGGGCTTTTGGTGGCACGACCTTCTACATCACTAGCAGTTCCTACTTATCCAATCCTTCACACAATCTGCGTGCACTGAGACCAAGAAAACAATAAGAAAGACTGAGAAGAGGTCCAGCAACCATCGCCTGTTATCTGTTGGTTCCCTGGAGTCCCAGTAGAGCTCCTAGAAGCTAATCACACTCACAGATGCAGCGAGCCTGTCCACTATGCCTTCTGGACACAGCAAGCACAGACTCCAAGAGCAGGCAGGCATTCACAGATCCTGCACCCAGGACCAAGATGATAGGCTGAAGGCTCCGAGGGGACGGGGTGAAGATTAGAGCCTCTTCTAGCAGTGAAGACACATGTCTAAGCACAGATACAGTGTATGCCCTCCCCCCCTCCCCATCTCTGATCCATCAGCCCGCTCAGTGCTTACAGGAGAAGGCAAGGACACAACAGAGTAGCCAGTAAATCACCCAGTTCCTGCTTCAGGACGAGCAAACACTGCACTGGAATGGGGGATGGAGCAGAGCAGGAAGGAACGCTGTAGTTTAGAGAACTGTGGACAAAACAACACAAGGGCTCCTCACAGTAAACCTGGGCAAACGCTAGTATTGCAAGCCCGCCGCACCAGCCTCCAAGTGGTATGCCTTCTAGAAGGATCCTGCTCTCACACGCTGACTCAGGAGCGTCTCCCACAGACAGCTGTGACAACCACGAGGGAGAGGGAGGTAAGAGTGTTACACCCAGGGCAGCTGCACCCGAAGGCCACATACTGGATTTGAACCCAGGTCCCTGGCTCTAAGCCACACATTCTTGCCCTGGAGGACCCGGGATAGGCTACTAGAGCAGGAAGGGCAGTGAGCAAGTATGAGGAACAGAGTGCTCCCAGCTACAGGATCTGAGAAGGACGGGGGGGGGGGGGTGGACAGAAGGGGGCACCTCTTCTCCCAGCCTGAGGCCTCCTGTGCAGGGTAAGATGCCAGACGCTGTGGCACTTCATTCCACCAGAGAGGACTGCTTAATTGGGGCTTTTAAACAGTAATCACCCCCAATAAATGAAACAAATGGCTTTAACTTGAAGCACATTAAGTTAACAACAAACATGACATGGCTGACATGGCCTGGCCCAGCTGTTCAGCACAGGTAGAGCTGCTTGCTGTGGTGAGGCCCTCTGGGTAAGGACTCTGCAGCCTGGGAAGGCAGGTGGATGGTGGTGAAGGCCTGGCCATCTGACAGGTCGGGGTTTCCAGCCCCACAGGACAGCGGCAATCTGTCCTTCACCAGTCAGGGGAGTTGGGGTGGACCTCAGAGATGGGAATCCCAACACCCTGTCAGCCAACGTCCTGAATCTCCTGCACTAGACCAGCCAGGGCTGCAGCCAGGCCCAGCACCTGTCTCCACAGACACAGTTCCCACATCTGAAGCAGGATCCAGGCTCAGGTGACAAGGAAAGGGTAAAGGGGGGTGGGGGCGGCACCACCTAAGCTCCCAGACTTTCTCCCTATCTGTACTCCTACCAGAGAACCAGATCCAGCTGCCCTGGAGGCCCATTAGCCACATTCAATCAGTCTCATCAACACGATTTACACTGGACAGGAAGGAAAAGACTTTCTGAGTCGACACTAGGCGACCTTTCTTTGGTTCCTCTTTCTAAAGCCAGGGAGCGGGTGAAAGCTTGCACTCATTGGAGGAGTCCCAAAGACCAGGCGCCAAGCTCATTGGAGGAGTCCCAAAGACCAGGCGCCAAGCGAACTAACACGGTGCCGCAGCGCCCTCCAGCGGCCAACTAGAGACAGTGGCCCTCCACTACCCAGGCTTTCCAGAAGCTGGTGTGATGTGCCTGGGTTTCTCCTCCTCATGCAGACCTGGGTGACAGTTTTCCCAAGAAAACTGTAGACTACGAAGTTACACAGAGGTCTCCCCCAGTGCACATCTCGAAGAAGAAGATAAAACGTAGGCCAACCAAGGCATAAGTCCCCAGTAAGGACCCAGGCACAGAAGAGCTGGAATGCAGGGTAGGTGAAGTATCTAAGAGACCAGAGGCCTTCCTAACCCAGGGAGTCAGATACAGAGAAGCCAAAAGCAGGACTGTGAGGTCCTCTAACCATGTTCTTCAAATCACACACGTTTCTAAAGGTGCTCTAAAGGTGGGAGGAGAAGAGTTAAAGTAGTTAGGAGGTTGTGTAAAGGCATTTGGGTTGTTATAGTTTGAATATGAAATTTCTCTGACATTCAACAAATGAAAATCATGTGTTTAATTCTCAATCCCCAAATCCGAGGGAGGGCTTTTAGGGAGTAAGCACATCTCAGGAGCCCTGAACACTGGATTAACCCTTTGATGAACTCCTAATCTGGTGGCATTATAGGAATGTGATGGGGACTAGAGCAAGGGGTGTAACAAAAGGGCTGTGCCCTTCCCTGACTCAATCTGTTGTAAACAGCCTTGCTACACCCTGCCATTATAATGTTCCTCCTCAGACCCCAGCGATGGAAGTAATGGCAATTAAATAGTCCCCTTTGTTTGTTCTCGAGTGTTTGCCTCAGCGACAGATGCGGCTGAAGAAAAACTGGCACTGAAAAGTAGCTGGTGTTGCCCTGCATGTGACCACCAGGCCCACAGGTCTTTGGAGGTGGCTTGTGGGAGAAACGTGACACTGTGTGGGAGAAGCCCTGGGGCACTGTGAGCAGAGCTTACTGGGGAGTCCATGGTCTCAGAACAGACGCCTACAGCGAGTCCAAATGTACAAGATCTGGGGGCTGGCAGGCCTTGAGAGGATCCCGGAGGAAGCCGTATGCTCCGATGCAGTCTCCATGATGGTGGTTCTCAACCTTCCTAATGCTGTGACCGTGTAATAAAGTTCCTCATACTATGATGACCCTCAACCATAAAATTATTTTGTTGCTACTTTACACTACAATTTTGCTACTATTATGAATTATAATGTAAATAGCCGGTATACAAGAAATCTGTCATGTGACCCCTGTGAAAAGGTCATTGGGCCCCCAAAAGGATAGACCCACAGGTTGAGACTGTGACCCACCTGCCAGGAACAGGTGACAAAGCACGGGCTGGCCAAGAGAGAGGTCATATGGAGGGTGCCCAGCACCTCAGTGCTCACTTTATACCATGAGCCTCCCCTGCCTGAGATGGGGTGGGAGATGTAAATGCCACCCTGCAGGTGTGGGTCACTGTACAGATGTCCCTCCTCTCCACACCCCCTGCCCCTCCCACTCTCCTTTCAGAACAGGAATGTTTGCCCTATTCCACAGTATATTGTAATTTTACAGGGGCTCTCAGCTAAGAGTTTGCTATGAATCTCAGAGGAGACATTGACCCCCCCTCTTTGCTTTATCAATAGTGGAACTGTGCCTAGAAAAACTCTTAGTAATGGACCGAATGCACTGGCTTTGCAGTATGAGCCCAGGAGCCTTTGGGGGCTAGGGATGGAATATAAGGGTGGATATGAAATGTAAAAGCTGGGGGAGGGGGAGGTAAAGGTCTAAAATTCCAGTGCTCAAGAAGTAGAGACAGGAGAACCAGTTCCAAGCCATCCTGACTACATAGTAAGTTTGGTCTACATGAGAAAGGAAGGATGAGAGAAAGGAGCAGAGAGGAGGAAATGAGAGAGAAAGGAAAAAAGATCCCCCTACAGTGGAGTATTAATAGATGGCAAGGTTTCAGGGAAGTGTTAGGTTCTGACCTAACCATGGGCCAATCACAAACTGATGGCACTGTAGTTAGGTACAGGGAAACTAGGAGGTGGAGCCTAGCTGGAAGGAGTGGGTTCCCGGGGACATGACCTTGAGAGGTCTCTCTGTGTCTCTTGTTTCTCTTGTCTCTGTCTCTTCTCCTGCCTCAGTATTTTGCCACAATGGAAAAACTAGCTAGCACACTGCGTGTGTAACACTGCCAAACACATTTATCCAGCTGTCTTTATCAGCACATGATCACCTCATAGTAACTGAGAAAATGAAAGTCAAAACCAAATCAAACCAACCAAAAGACCAAGATCAAAATGCAGACAAGTAAGAGGGCGCAGTGCTAAGCCCTAACTGCCTGCAGCAGTGAGCAGCAATGCAGCTGCCTTGAAACCAACCAGGCAGTTCTGAAGGCCTGCCATTCGAATGCTAGGTTGATTATCCCCAAGATATCTAAAGCATGTCTACCCTCAAACTTATAAGCAAGTGACCACAGCAAGCTTACTCATAACTGCCCCAAAGGGGAAACCAAGAGAAGCCATCAACTGATAACAATGTAACGAAAGCCGGTCCACACCGTGGAATATTATCTAAGTACAAGAAGGGACAAAGTGCTGGTGTGTTACGATGTGGATCTTAAGAATTTTATGCTCATCCCTGCCCAGTGCCACGTGAAAGATACCCAAAGTCCCCAAGTTCCACTAAGTGGAGCAAGTAGGTGGTGGAGAAATGGGAGAGAAAGAGAAGCAGAAGGATGTGGGCACAGTGAAGAGAGAAAGAGCTGGAGACTGGAGGGTACTGAGGAACAGCCTGATGTGAGTAGCTGGTGTCCTACTTATATAGCAGGCTAAGGGGTATTGGTCATTTCAGACTCAGGAATGGGGGTGTCACTTATGGGTTCCCACAACCTGAGAGATGAAGGTCTTATCTGCCTTCTATGGATACTCTATCAGGGAGAAAGACTACAAGTAAGTCTACAGGTCCATTACTTTCTCAAACATCTGGGCACACCTCAGCCCCTCTTCTCATCTTCTCTGAAGAAGGTGATCCTGCAGGGACTCTCCACCCCCTTCCCTCAGACACTGCTCCCTCCTCTCCTTGCCTGTGAGCCTTCCCAGGCCACCTACACAAGACAGCCAAGTCCCCACCCCGAACATCTGCACACCCCCTGGCTCCTTGTCTTGCTTTGCTTTTCTCCATGTAAGCTTCTCTCTTATTTGTTTAGAGTCTGCCCCACACTTTTCCAAGACTCTGGAGTGTGAGTTCCCAGAGGGCTGGTCCTGTGGCTGTGGGTCAGGGAAAGCCAGAGCAGAGCTTATCCAGGGTAAGTATTCAACACCTGCTGCGTGGACAGACAGACAAATGAGTATGGGACACAAAACATACACAGGAGATGGGAAAGATGGGGTATGCTTTAGAGAAGGGGCTGAGAACAGAAATGGCGACAGCTGAGCAGACAGAATGCTGACAACATAGGACAGTACAAGGAACAGGACCAGCAGAGGTGTCAACAGTGGCTGTGTGGGACTGGGGCTGCTTCTGAGGGCTGCTCACTGAGCTTATTTTATCAAGAAGACAGGGGAGGAAGTCCATATTTGATTTTGGACCAAAGCCAAAGCCACAGAAACACTGAGATGAACACAAAGCAACACAGATGTGCTGGTTCAAGCCATCCTGAACCATATGAAAAGGCCTTACCCTGGGGACGGTGAGACAGTGATCTAGAAAGAGCCTCCTGGCTGCACGGGGCTATCTCTCATGCCAGCCCGAAATGCCTCCCTCCAGACGATTTAAATGAGAAACCAGCCCCAATGTGTGAAGTCAGCTTCTTGCAGGCTTTCCCGGCACACCCTGTTGGATCTGATACAGTAAGAAAAGCCAATGGAAGAGCTAAATCTTAGCAAGGCATGAGGGCTCACACTAATAATCCCAGCACCAGGAGACTAAAGCAGGGGGATTCTGAGCTCCAGGACATGCTGGGGTACAAAGCAAAACCACACAGAGATAGGGATCAGAGGTCTTGACCTAAGTTCTACAAATATGAGGTTCTACTTGACAGAGAGACAAAGGTCTCAGAAGTGAATGTGCAGAAAGAGTTACCCAACTTCAAGCTCTAGGGTGATAAGCTAGAGGAGAAAAGCAAGACTGGTCTCCAGGGGCCCAGGAGGCTTGATGTGCCAGGAAACACAGGAAGTTTAAATGCAAATCATATGGTACGGTGACAACAGGCCCCCTCCCCAAGTTGGCAGAGGCAGAAAGAGCTGTCAGTCAATGGGTACAGAATGCCTGCATTACGCTAGGCACATTGCTCCCCATGGTGGGCAGCAGAGGCCGGGGAGCCTGAACTGGCTCTGGGAGGTCAGCATCAGGCTCATCCCAGAAATGCCTCTCCATCTAAATGCACATTCTAGATACTACCCAGGGCAGTGTGGACCAGGGACAGGCAAATGACGCAGGACTTTTTAAAAGGATTTTTAGGGAACACACAATTCTGAGGAGTGAAAAAATGGACTATCCAAGCAGCTCCTTCATTGGTAACTGGGACACAGCAGGTTCAGACGTTTGGTCACTTGACAAGGACTTCCATGGTCAGGACATAACAAGCTAAGAAATTTTGAAATTTCCTCTGAAGTAGTCAAAATGAGACTTTTCTGGTTTAAGTGAATGTCTCTTCTAATATTTAATTAACTATAACACAAGCCAAGGTTCCTGGTATGTTCGCTCTGTTTCCAGTGTTTACCACGTGAAGGTGATTTGAGCTCAGACTCAAGTCCAATGCCAGCGCACTATTGTGGACAGGACAGAGTGCCGGGTTCTTGCTGCCACAAGCCCCAGGCTGTCTCTAGAAGGCTGGGTGCTAAGGGGCCTCCTCCTCCCTCTTGTTCCAACACAACATTCCCTGGAGCAAACCATTCTCTGAACCTTCTCTTACAAGAAAGAGGTAATCTTCGAAAAAACAAACCAAAAAAAAAAAAAAAAAAAAAAAAAAAAAAAAAAAAAAACCCTGTAGTCTGGATGCTCTCCCACCTCAGGCCACCTCAAAGCCAGCCACTCCCCAGTGGCCTTTCGGAGCTTCTTCACTCTGTCGTCTGTCCCTGAAGATCCTTCCAGCTGCTTTGACCTGTTTGAGAAGTTCTGATTTCCTAGTCGATGTGAAAGAAATAATTCCTTGAGTAAAAGATACCCGCACACAAAGAGCGTGGTGTCAGGCAGACAGGGCAGCTAAGGGACATCAGGGACAGGAGTGTGCTCAGTGTCACAGCACCTTTCCTAACCCTGGAGACCTGAAGGACGGAGCTGGAGCACATTCCAGATAGACTGAAGGCATGAGTGAATGATTGTGCTGTCGGGAGCTTTCCAAAGCCCAGGAAGAACTAAATTACAGTATGAGGCAAGCTTGCTTTGGGTGGGGGATGGGGGTACCTTTCATCACAAAAACAGCTTCACAAAATACAAACTCATAAGCAATGGGAGCAATGTGACCCCAAGATTGGTAACCCTTTACCTGCCTGCTGCTGTCTGGTTAGAGCAATGGTTCTCTCTCTACCGCTGCCGTTATGAATTGTAATATATGTATCTGTGTTTTCTGGTGGCCTTGGGTGACCCCGATATGAAAGAATCATTCAACCCCCAAAGGGGTCTCAACCCACAAGTTAAGAACTGCTGAGTTAGAACCACTAGCTTACACCTCAACAGGAAAGGTGGCAGTCCCTCCAGGTCACTTGCCACTGCCACAAGGCTCTGTATGAGGGCTTACAGCTGTCAGAGATGGAACCCGGGGAGCAGGGAACACACACACCAAGACAGCAGCCTGATCTTTAGGCCAGTGACATGGCAGGGATTGTGCAGGAGCCAGAGATATGACAAAGCACAACAGCAGGCAAGTGCCACTGGGAAAAAGACATCCTCTTCCACTGTGGTTCCCTGCACACCTCCAAGGGGCTGACGGTACTGAAGAGTGGCAGGATTTGGAATGGAGACAGTTCTCCAACACTGAGAATGACATGAGCTTTGGCACATGGGTTGGACGACGGTACATGTACCTGGTGAAGGGAGGAAACACATCTGGAAATGCAGAGCGGGCCTGAGCTGCTAGTCCCGCAGGCAGCCATAGCGTACTGGTCTTCAAGGTGACGCGGTAAGACCCAAGATCTGCCTAGACTGGCCCTGAGGCTTCTCCCTGAAATAGTTAAGGTTTCTCCAGTGCTGGAGATCAAACAGGGACAGGCTGGGTTACCTCTGGAGATTGCAGGGAAGTAAAGCAGGATAGGCTCTGGAACAAACCCCTGGGGAAAGACACTTCCAGATCCTACAGGATGAAATTCCAGGCACCCTTTCCTCACCACAGCTGTTGTCCTTATGGGCTCATCTGGCCTGAGCGTAAAACACACCTTCAGTGCCGTGAAGGGAAGCAGAAACGGAAAGCTATGGAGGACTGGGCTTGGAAGGGTCCCAGAGAGGAAAGCAAGTAACATTAAGATCAGAGAAGATGGCTTGTGTTTGGACATACTCACTGTAGTCAGGAAGTCAGGTGTGGCGACACACATAATGGAACACTCAGGAGCACTGGAACGAGTTTGAGGCCAGCCTGGGCTACACAGTGAGTTCCCAGGTTAGTTTAGACTAACTTACAGACTGAGATCCTTTCAAACAAAGAAAAAATTCAATACAGTTAGGATATTTTCAGCCAGGGCTACTCGCACCTGAAATCCAGCACTCAGGAGGCCAAGGCAGAAAAAAGACTGGTCAAGGCTAGTCGGGTCGGGATTACAAGACCAAAAAACTAAAGAAACTGAGGACACAACCACATGTCTAGGAAGGAGAGTCAAGAAGGAGTGCCACCAAGCAGCTGGGACTTGACTCTAGTCAACACAAAACTGCCTTGGACCCCTGAACCCAGCATGGTCCTGGCAGTAGCTCAGGTTGTCACCAAGCTAGGTACAGGGACAGGATTCTGCTCTAGCTTCAGTGTCTTCCACCAACATCAGGTTCCATCCTCAAAGACCATCTACCCCTCTCACCCAATAATCGGACTCTGGAGCCCCTCCGTACAACCAATGGGTCAAACACAGGGCAAGCGAGTTGATGACAATAATGTACACACTAAGTCCAGAACCCAATCCTGGATGCAGGCAGGTGATAAATCAGAAGCCAGAAGAGGTGGAGGCTGCTAGGAAGACGGGCGGGCCAGCTCATCATCTGTATCTCTTAGAGCTTTTTCTTCCTCTCGAGGAGGAACCTGTGGCTTATCGAACTGGTTCACATCCTTAAGGGCAAGAGGGAAAAAGGACACAGAGAGGACACAAGATGGTTTCCCTCGAGACTACTACTGAGAAATTCCAGTTTAACCCCGCTATTTCTAGAGGCCTCCCCCAAGATCCTAACCAGAAGACAAAGCTCAGAATGATGACTATTGGTGCCTTCAAAGGGAACAATTCCATCCTCAGAAGTCAAAGAATAGTAGGAGTATAGAGTGTAAGGGCACTTCTTAGGAACTCTGCTGCGAATCTAGCAAAATAGGGCAGGTTGATTTTTCAGGAAACAGTGCCGAATGAAGCAGGAGAAAGACTAGTTAACATTGCAGATCCATTCTTGCTAGTATAACTCTAGGACGCGCCCCCAGACCAGATCACCAGGACGCTGGACATGCATGTGCAGGACAGGAAATTAGACAGGCTACGGGCACAGGAATCGGACAGCGCTCCCTGGAGCTGTCAATGACAGCTCAGAGAACAGACAAGGGCCATCCACCGCTCACCTTGCACTTGAAGCCGGCGGCAGGTGGCAGGAGCTCCCGCAGCAGGGCCTTGGCCACCTCGCGGCTGGCCTCTTCGCTCACAAAGTGGAGGTTAAGCACCTCGTGCGGCTCGAACTTGGCGAGGCGCAGCAAGGAACGCAGGGCTACTCGAGCCTTTGCCTGCAACGCCGCGTTGTGCTCCGCCTTGGTGAACATCATCAGCAGGTGGTAGTCCACCGGGACCACCACGCCGCTCTCCAGGCTCTTGGCCTTGGCACCGGAGGCCGGCGCCGCGGAGCCCCGGGCCAGCTCGGGCACGGGCGGTGTGGGCACGGCGGCCCCGGCGCGGGCCTCCTTCAGCCTCTTGGTGGCGCTGGAGAAGGTCTCCCGGCCGGAGCCGAGATAGTAGAAGGCGCACACCGCCAGCGCCGCGGCCAGCAGCAGCGCGCAGTAGTGCGAGCGCACCGCGCCCAGGCGCGCCATGGCCCAAGCGCACGCGGCCCCGCCTCGGAGGAGGCCCATACGCCGGAGCCGGCGGCCCAGTAGCCGGGCCCACTCAAAGCAGCACTCCGGGGCCCCAAGCCCGGCAGCCGGCGGCGGCCATAGCGGGGGCGGGATCGCGGTGCCCGGAGCCAATCGTGAGCGTGGATACCTAAAAGGCGGGGCCATCGCAGGCCTTGCAGCCGCTAGGTCCTAAATTCCTAGGGATTAGACTCCAGATGGTCCTTGAAGATCAGGCTTGGCTGCCGCCAGAGGCTGGAGTGGGTCGGCCAGGGCCAGCTACAATCGGCTCGAGGGGCTAGAGAGGAAATCTGGTTCTTGAAACAACAAACGCCTCAATATAAGATTTAAGTAAGTGCTGAATTTAAAAAAGTTAACTTTTCTGTCTCTACATTTTGTCTCTTCTTCCTCTCTTCCCCCTTCTGTCTCTCCCCCCCCCCAGCTCTAATTGCCTCTCCACCATTAGGAAACTACCTAGAACTGAAACATTTAAACCAGAAAGTTCCTTCCTGTTTCATACAGACGCTCATTAACACCCCAAGTGAAAATAAATGGCTTCCCCATCCCACTCCACACCTCAGGGATACCCCAGAGAATAATCGTGGCCAGCAGGGGGACATCACCATCCAAAACTGAGGAGCACCAGAAGAACAGGCTTTCAACCTTTTTAACCAAGCACTAGCCCACAGCCATTTAACTGTTATCAGTCAGACAATGCTAGGATCCTACTACAAACATTAACTTCAAGTTTCTAAGACTTGGTGATAAACAAAAGTTCTGAAGGAAACCGGTCTGCATGCCTGAAGGAGGTAGAGGTAAGAATGCACAAACTTAGCTGAAAGAACCCAGATGTCCTTCAACAAAGGAATGGATACAGATAATGTGGTATATTTATGAAATTCTTAGGCAAATGGATGGAACTAGAAAATATCATCCTGAGTGAGGTAACCCAATCACAAAAGAACACACATGGTATGAACTCATTAACAAATGGATATTAGCCTAAAGGCTCAGAATACCCAACCAAGATAAAATTTACAGATCATATGAAGATCAAGAAGAAGGACGACCAAAATGTGGATGTATCAGTCCTTCTTAGAAGGGGAACAAAATGCTCATGGGAGGAAATACGGGGGGAAAAGAGTGGAGCAGAGACTGAAGGAAAGGCTATCCAGAGACTGACGCTCCTGGGGAATCTATCCCATATGCAGCCACCAAACCCAGTCACCATTGCTCTATTGCTGATGTTTGCCAACAGGAGCCTGATATGGACGTCTCCTGAGAGGCTCTGCCAGAATCTTACTGATACAGAGGAGGATTCGGGAACCTGAATGGAAGAGTTAGAGAAAGGACTGAAGGAGCTGAAGGGGTTTGCAACCCCACAGAGAGGAACAACAATATCAACCAACCAGACCCCCACCCCCCCCACCCCCGAGCTCCCAGGGACTAAACCACCAACCAAAGAGCACACATGGGGGGACCCATGGCTTCAGCAGCATATGTAGCAGAGGATGGCATTGTATGGCATCAATAGGAGGAGAAGCCCTTGGACCTGGGCAGGCTCGTTTTCCCAGTGTAGGGGAATTGGGGGGAGGGAAGGGGAGTATCCTCATAGAAGCAGGGGGAGGGGACATGAGAGAGGGGGAACTCGGGAAAGGAAATGTATGTATTGCATTTGAAATGTAAATACATAAACTAGCCAATAAAAAAGATTTATAAACCACAAACATTCCGCCTACAGGACAGGCTAGGCTTTCCCTGTGGATGACATTCACCTGCCCCAGCACCACATTTCCAACTCTGCTCTTTTCCACTGGAAAAGCATCCAACCTCTGAAACAGGCCTGGTGGGTTCAACCCATACTATTCACCACAGGCAGGGGTGAGATGGCAGAATGCTCACCGTTGGTAAAGTCACCTGATCCACGTCATCCCATGATATGCAGATATTTACAACAGGCCAAAACACGTGATTTCCAAAGCACAGCTCACATTCAGTGAGTAATTCAAGTTCTGAGTTGTGTTTTCCAAAACCTCCATGGTTGGGAGGCATGGGGCGGGAAGTCCAGGCCAGCTCTACCACTGCAGACTATGACACACCCAGTGGTCGTGTGATTACTCTGAAAACATGTCCAGATGCAAAATAAAGCCCACACTACCGTCACAGATATGAAAGACAATAAGGCACCTGACACTGAATAAATTATATTCCAGGAGACATTAAACTTACCAAAGTATGTGTAAATGTCCAATAGGTATAAAAAAATTAGTGATCAGAACTTTTTCTGGGATGCTTACTCCAAATCTCTAAATAAATCTGCATCTTGTGCCTTTGGTCCCCACCCATAACATCGATCAGGTTGTCTCTCTGACAGTTATTCTACAATGCTTTCAACTAATGATTTATTTCCAGATATTTAACCCTTTAATTCATGCCAAAGAAAGAAAGCAACTTAAATTAAAGCGAAGTCAGGAAAATATTCAAATAACTCCACAGAATTTCTACTTCCTGATGTCTAAACAGAAAGAACCTCAATTCGCCAAGTCAGCATTTTCATTTCTGGTACTTAGCCCCAAGCTGTAGCTTACCATGCCTTATTCATTGCCCTAAGGAAAATTTCATGTTGTGGTTTAAGTATATACACCACTACATAAACGGGAGTGGTGGGCTCATGCAGCTGCTGAGTTACTAAGCTGATCTAGAGTACTGATCCCAAACAGACGTGCGCCCAGGATATGGTGCAAAAAGAGAAGGAAGCCCTGTTCTTTTCTGGCATGCATTCTAGCAGGGAAAACAGCAGGTGAAAACTCAGGTGCAGGTAGGCAGGCATTTCTCAGCTTAAAATCCCCGTACTTGGGGGTATCTCAATATTGCTGTCTAGACAAAACCCTGATGTGCACAATTAACTCTAGGAGTTAAGTATATGACTCCTGACAGGGTATCAAGCAGCTGTTTTTCCCCATGGCATACTTTCCATATATACTTCAGACCATGACTTACGGTCTCTAAACTCCTTCCCATCTAATGTGAGAGTCTGACCCATCCTTAGTGATTCTATGACAGTGCCTATATACTACCCAGTCCACGTTGCTTTGTTGAGTAGACTCCAAGAGAACAGTGGATATTTTCTATTTTTCCATCAAAATATTTCCACTACTGAACATAGCATCTGATACACTGAGAAAGCATTTAGAATACTTACCTATCAAACCAGCATTTCACGTGTAAGAATTTATCCTTGTCCCAAAGAAATAACAATACACCAAAATATTTAGTTCTAACAGATAAACATATGGGAGCCTGAAATCACAGCAAATTAGAAAGCTGAAGCAGCCTAGTGCTTGAGTTCAGAGCTAGCCTCTAGCTCAAGCTACCCTGTATGGCTGTGGTCCTGTGTGACTAAATGGCCCTGGCTTCTAAAGTTTTATCTCTTAGAGCTAGACTTCTGATAAAATAAAGATTAGTATTAAATCATCAGCAATGAAATGCTTAAGCAAGTAATATAGTGCAGTTACTAATATTCAGAGATACACAAATTCTAGTCTGTTTGGCATGCTCCAGGCCTGCCAAAGCTAACATAAAACCATGTCTCAAAAACCAAAACAAACAAAAGCCTGATGCGTTGAGCAACTGCACACAGATAATTTTTTTAATGTAGAGAAAACCTATCCATTTCAGAGACATATTCGCCAACTGCAGTGTGTGAACATTTTCGGACTGACTTGGGAAAACCGTATTTGAGACAACTGGAAAGATCTGGTAAGTTTATGCAGTTTAAGGAAGTGCTGAATCGTTACACAAGATCCTCTCAAGGATTCACACTAAATGGTCTGGAATTTAGTCCCAAGGGCCGTGGAGCGAGGGGTGGAGTCCATGAAAAGAAAAATGCTGCCCTGAGCCTGTAACTACGGAAATTACTTTGGTACATCTGAAATTTTCATCACTTTTAAAAAATATTCCCCATCTAAGGAAAAGAAGGTCATAAAGCAATATTGTCTGCTGTTGTCAGTGCATATAGACCCAAAGGTCTAAAAGGGCTTCTATACCAAGGCAGCGGTTTCTTAACCAGCATTAGTCAAAAGGAACTTAACTTATAATTCACCCTGTCCAGGACAATGGTCACTAAGTACATGAAGCTACTGAGCTCCCAAGATGTAACACTGGGCCTAAAAACTGAGTTCATCATTGTCTAATTTCGATCTTGAACTTGTGCAGACTAGGTAACAGCTGGGGCAATACAGTGCCTGCCACACAGAACAAGGAAGATCCACGTGTAGTCACCAGAACCCAAGTCAAAGTCTGCATGTTGGCAGCTGCTTATAAACCCAGAATGGCCACTGGGGAGGCAGAGGTAGGATCCTTGGGGCTCACTGGTCATCTGGCCTGACAAGTGCCAAACCATTGAGACCTTTACTCAAATAAGTGATAAGACTGTGCCTGGGGAGTGAAGCTAAGTAAGCACAGGCACATTCCACCTGCACGTGCACATACATGTAGCCACAAACACATAAGCATGCACACAGGTGCACATGAAATAAGCAACTTTGTAGCTAGTGGGTTCCATTTTGGACAAGCACCCGGTGAGAGTTACAGTCTTGTTCTCTGGGTGGTGCCTCGGTGCTTGTCTGCTTGTTTGGAGCATGCTCACATTACCTCAAGCTGCCCTGCCTCTAACTCCTGGTGTGCTGAGGTTACAAGCACATACCATCATACCTAGTCCTTTTCTGGGACTTGACTTTATTTTGGCAGTGATGATGTACTGTTTTTTCAAAACAAAAAAAAAAAAAAAAAAAAAAAACGAAAAACAAAGCACAAATAGTAAGAAAAACAGGCTGTTGCCTTCATTTAAAACACTTGCTGCAGATTCTCCTTAGAGACTACTCTGAAATGAGGCGGGGCTGTAAGACTGACACTCAGGGTATGGGTCGGCTTTGCGGTGAGTCTTGAAGGAAAAGCCAAACCGAGCTCCACGTGTGGGTCTGCTCTCCATCCCTTCCATTCCCACGGAAGCTGGGTTTTGTTTACTAAAAGGATGGAGTGCAGCTGGGTGGCCAAGATTAGGAACTCCAACAGATGTATCAATAAGAGACCAAAGTCTCTTTAAAAAAGAAAGTCTGTGTTCTTTAGTGCACAAAGTAGGGGTTGCAACATCTCTGGAATCAGGGAGAAAAAGATATTTTAAATATCAATGTGGATTTCTGAAGTGATCAGCAAATAGGGTCAACATGGTCCTCCATTGTTTGAAGGGACAAAGCCAAATTGGACCCTAACTAGAGCAGATGTTAGACCAAACGCAACATAGTTCAAAAGAAGTTGGAGCATTTACAGGAACTGTGCCAGAAGATTGTTTTATTGACTTAATATTGTAAATTTTCAGCATACAAAGTAATCGAGTATATTTACAATTCTTACATAATGTACATTTTAGAATAACCATAAAGATAATGTACTATGTCCCATTTACAATGACAAACTACAGTAGAACTACATTCATGAATTAGATACAAATCCTCTACATACTAATAAAAAGTAATGGAGTGTTGGTTATACATTCTTAAAATCCTTTTCACAGGTAGCAAGAAATAGTACATGTGATCAGCCTTGATGGCCGGAATGATCCAGAAATTTCACAGAGTAAAAGTAAACATATATTTAAAAAAGAACTTGTCATTTCCCAAAGCTAATCTTTAGCCTTCGAGTAAAATGGGGCTAAAACCTTGATAGCCCAGCAAGCTTTCCCTGTTAAAAATGAATAGCCCAAAGAAGATTGGGGATGAAATTAATTAGTACCCCACATAAAGTTGGGAATGAGATTAATTAGTACCCCACATAAAGTTGGGGGAAGAGATAGATCTAGAAAATAATATAGCGAGAAGACCAATGTGAAAAAAAAAAAGTTGTATTCAACTGAATCTTTCTTTGTCCACATGAGCCCCCTCTACCCATTGCCATCAGCCTTGGAGGCGGCGGGACTCAGCCAGGCGGAATCCAGCCCCCTTTATGCTTACGTTTCCTTAGAAAACATTACAAAGGTAATACATGGTGAGTTTAACTTTCTAAGGTTTTCTATTGTAAAAAAAAAAAAAAAAAAATGTAGACTTTTCTACAATTTGATGCTTTCAAATTCCAATCTTTTTTTTTTTTAACTTCATAATGAGGTTCTCCAAAGTATTTGAAGTTTCTAGTTAAACAGGGAAAGCTGCTGTTTTACAGTAAAGTCCTTTCAGGACACAGATGCTTTTAAAGCATATGTCAGACCTGGGTCATGGGTTGGCTCTGCCTCCAACTAGCAAAGCAAGTGACCATCTGTGAAACAAGAGGAACAGGTTAGGAATGGCGTCACAGACAAGGCTGACAGTCAGTGACCGCGGTCTCGGAAGTCCTCCTGTGGCACCAGACGCAAAAGGGTGATGCTAAAGCCCAGCTTAAGTCATGAACATACAAAGGGAGGTTACGGTTCTTTCCTTCATCATTCAGTTTGTTTGTCAGAAGCCCTGGATCCAAGAAGGATACGATCAAGTTCTTATGGATATAGGATTTCATTTCAAAAACCACATTTTCTAGACCTGCTAATGGTCAAAATGCAGCCACACAAAGAGTTCATTTAAATGGGTGATCTAGGAATGTCCAATTACTCAAAGTGGATAGCAGTTTAGGTTTAAACACAACTTGGCTTATAATCACATCTAATATGCAGACAAATTTATTTTTAAATACTCCTAACATGATCACAAATTTAAATTCTTTAATATATCAGTGTTTATTTTCCCCCCAAATGCACCTCTGACGTACTAAAGTACAAGTTGCAAGCTATGACTTTGGGGAAGTAAATACCAGAGTTCACGACACTACAGCGAACACCAGTTAATTAGTTAGGCACACGGTACTGCTGGAAGTAATTTTTGAGGGCTATGTTAAAAATAAATTTGAAATCTTGGAGAACTTTAACATCTGTTGCAACGAAGCCTGGCAAGCCACATTAAAGCTGCATTTGATGAGCCCTTCAGAGCGCCTCTATTCTTATTTTCGCAGTAACCCAATTTTTACATCAACGAGAGCATGAAAAGGAGCTAACAGATGAATCATAAAGATGAAACGATTATCAGCATGTCCGTCCTAGAGAGACAACGGGGCAATCAGAACGAGCAGTCCGAGTGTCCGGCCGGCACCGCGTGATCATGTCTAGACGTGCTGGATACTTCCACATGCCACCGAGGCTCTGAGTGGGCACAGCAGAGCTCACCCAGGAGCCACCCTCCCTATAACTACTCGTTAAAAGCCTCGCTACACTCCAGTCCTTTCTCTCATCCAATCTGTCAGTACACTGAGAAAATGAAGTAAACCAGGGCAATACAGTCTTGTAGCCAGCCTCTACACAGTACTAAATGATGTAGATAAATCTGAATTCTAAAGGTATTCATAGTAGTCTTTAAGGCATTTCACTTGAATCTTTAAGGCTTTTTTTTTCCCCCCCAAAAAATTCACTAGTCGTTACAGGGCAGCAGACACTACTGACTGCCACAGCAAGGAGCCAGGGGGCAGCAGGTCCAGAGGAACTGCCCCAAGCAGCAGAACCAAAGGGAGCCCCGCCTTCACAGGCAAGGCAGGAGCACTGCGGAGGAGAGGCGGGCTTTCTTCCCTAGCTTAGCCCATTTCTCTTTCTTGGTCATGTTTTAGGACAATACATTTTAAAATACATACCAATTAAAATATCACAAATTAGATTTTTGTCTTTATCAAAATGCTTACAAGGCCAGATGACTTGCAAGTCTGAGAGGAGACAGCAAAGACAAAATCCTTTCACCCTGTGGAAGTTGTCACTTCCTCAGGAACAGATCACAGAGGATCCTTACCCTTAGTGTGTGGTAGCCTGTTAAATAAATACCGCCTTGCCGGCAACCTGGGCGGACTACAGGACCTTCTTGGGTGGCAGATTTATTTCACTATCATTTCTACTTAGATTCTGATTTTATATTTAATTAAAATAAAGCTCTACGTGCTGTAGGGGAAATGTTAAAGTTCTTAATTAACTATAATTGTACATACAATTCAAAATGTTTCTGTGGAGCTGAGTATCAGTGCTACTTACAAACATCCTGTAAAGAATGAGCTAGTCAACAGTGCTGGCTCATCCTTCATCAGTCACTCCTTCCTCCCGCCCTTCCTCCCGCCCTTCCACGAGACACTCTATCCCAGGTGAGACTGGACAAACTATATCACAAATTATGTGCATAATTCTGGAACTCAAAATGATGTATTTTACTTCATTCTAAAGCTATATACAAGATACAATGTAAAAGAATGTATGCTGTTGTATAGTACACAAGATAAATGTAGGAAAAAATAGAAGGACTTTATTGCTGGTAAATTTTAATATAAACAGGAAAAAAAGTAGCTTTCTCTTCCATTACATGGAGATTTTTCTTTCACCGGGAGTAACAGTAAAAAATATATATTCCTAAAATGGATTAATTCCAAATATAGAAATGCCCTAAAATATTATCTTTGACATCACCGTGTTTTGATGAAAGCCCAATTTTGCAATAGTCAACTCCTGAAATCTGGTTTTGTTACACTGATGATCTGTCAAGGTTTCAGGAAATCAACCTGACAACAAAAACTGAGCTAGGATTCTTTGGGTGACTGGAGAAAGAAACCAGCAAGAGCGTCTTTTCACCATAAGACAAAATAAATCTAAAAAGTAAAGTGTGGTCTACTCATACGGCAACCGTGAGGATGGGGTTCCGGAGGACAACAGCACCTCTGAGTGAACAAGGGGCGAACTCACTGGTCCCAGCAACTGTGTTGTACACTGTGGGTACCACAGCTGAGCTACCAGAAGCGCACCTATTTCTGAGCCACCAACTATTCTAAGGTAAGATGACTGGCCACCTGATGCAGACATAGTGACTGAATGTTCCCGGGGAAGCAGAGTACCACCATGCAGGGCAAAGGATAGAGTGGTCTACCAGTGTAGCACCTCAGAACCTAGAGATGCCTTAGCTCTGGAAACAACTTTATACAAAAATACAACCCATTCAAAAGACTTCTTCCTTCTCAAATAAAAGAGGAACTAAGTGGATTTCTTCCTTTCCCAAGTATGAGAGAGCTTGTTTTCATTTACAAAAATCCAAAATGAATGGGTTCCATTTTTTTCCAAATGATTCAATGTTTACCAAAATTAAGTTGAATTAAAGTAGTAAAAACGTGAGTTTCTGGTTGTACATGTTAAGAATTCACCACACTTCCTCGTTCCCCCTTTCAAAAGGATCAGAACTTCTGTGAATCTTGCTGAAAACGATTGAGTTTCTCTGGATTATTGGATGCCATTTGAGAAAAATCGCGAAAAATATCCTGGTAAGTTTCATCACCTATATAAAAAGAAAATAAACTTTAAAAATTTGAACAGTTCAGATATTAATAAAGCAACATTCGTTTTACTCAAACTACTTTGAGATTCATTACATTACATTAAAGTTTTGTTCCCACATCATTTTTTTTTTTTTGTAGAAAAAAAAAGGCTAGCTAACAATAACACCAGAAAAGTGTGTAAGAAAGGGAAGGCTATACCTGAGAGAAGGGTCTCAGATGCGCCGCAGAGGGAAGCTCAGAGTTAGAGAGGAGCGAGATGCAAGCGTTTGAAAGCAATGTGAAGAAACACAGTCATTAGCACAAGAAAGAAGGGAGGTTATTTGAAATGAAGTAAACAGCACATTTATAGGAAAATACTTTCTTGGATAAAAGTTAAAAGAAATGAGTAAAGCCAGGTACTAGTGAAGGTGCTGATGGATGCCCGTTCCGACAGGCTGGGGAGGGCTGGCGAGACGGCAGGCAGGAAAAGCTTCAGATGTTATCATCAGCTAGAAGCACTTTACACTAAAATAGTTGTTTGTAAAAGGTTGTCCACATACACTTTGAGGTTTAGAACAAATGTGTCTCATCTATTGTTCACTAAACTCAGTAAATCATAAAGTGACTATGAAATCAGAGCTCCACACCGTCTCCTGACTTATGTGCAAGAACACTCTGCAAAACAGGAAAGGAAACCCGAGAATTTGTTCACAAGTGTGCACTCAACACTCTTGCGGAGATGTACATTATAGATAAGGACATTATAGCAAGCCGGACATGATCTCTCTTTCTGGGGAACTATACACACACACACACATACAGATTAACCCCTTAAAGGAGAAGTCTTATTTTGGAATGACTCATTCATCTTGATGCCTCCTGCTCAGCACTGCCTTGGCACAGATCCTGGCACACTTCTGTTCACTTAAGCATAAAATACTGCTTTATGTGATTCTTGTCACCACATGGCTTTACTGTTTCCCTAAGACACCATGCGTTCTATTTCATGAAAGTCTTGTTATTGAGTTACTGTTAACAGTAAACTCTGCAAGTCTTTGAAAGCAAGACTGTGGAAGACACAGGCATCCTACCAAAAGACAGAGAAATAGAAAACAATGTAGGGGCAGATAAAAGTCTAGTAAAAAATAACACAAGGATATTAATAAAAAGGTGTTAGTACTCTTAACATTAGTCTATGTAAAAAGCAATTTATTAAAATCCTGGAAATTTAATCATTACATGAAATAATCAGCTGAGCCCCATCAATCCACTTTAAAGGGGAAAGAGCCCCTCACAGGCTGGCTGGAGGCCAGTGACTCACACCATCATGTCTAAAGGTTACTCCACCGCCCAGCTATACGCATGACAAACTACAACCCATTCCTGTGCTTGGCCATCCTACTGGACACAAAGTAAACTGAGAGCAGCGCAACAGTAAATAACAGTTAACAAACCATACAAAATAGTTTAATTTTTTTTTCTCTTTTTAGATGTTGAATTAAAATATGTAAAATATTTATTGTAAACATTATAAATATTTTAAAATACTATTCAGATAGTCTAGAATTTTACTTTCCAAGAAAGTGTAAAGTGCAGATTATAATACAAAAATACCACATTGATTTTACCATTCAACACCAGAAGTAACATAAAAGGCACACTTTATAAATTCAGGAAGAAACAGGAGAAGGATCTGGCAGACGCTAACGCCAAGTCGTTCACAGATAGCACCAGATGAGCGTTCTCAATTACAACAGTACAATGGCAATATATGGCTTCTACATTCAGCAATGCAGATTCTGTATAATGAGCTGTTTCTCTTTATGAGTTTCTAGTGTCTGATTTTAAGTCACCTAGTACATATTATACAAGTACATTTTTAGTAAAACCATTGTACCATGCAAAACTAATTCTAAGACCTTTCATTCACTGGAGTAAGCACGTCCTTGGAGGAGAGTGTGGTGCTGTAATCGTCACTGGTTTCACAGACTGCAAACAATTAAGAGTTCATACAATACAGAAGGAGGTTTCTAGTTTCACACACAAACTTGGTAAGTTCAGTTTTTTAAAGTTTATAATGCACTATTAGTATGCTACCTTCCTTAGACCTCAAAATGTGTTGTCAAAAGCAACAATGGTGGTTTACTTAAAATAGACAACACAAAGGGAACTTCATTATCTAAACTTTAAGAAGAATTTTAATCACTTGAAAAATTTCCCAAGGCAAATCTAATTTGTCTGAACTAGAACACATAAACAAGATTCTGGGATACATTATCCTAGAATCTTCCTATTAATACACTGAACAGCTCACTACAAAAATCAGCTAAGCATATTATTTAAATTACTTAACCACATTTTTTTTCCCATTCAGAAAGTTCAAGTGTTTTATGTGCCTGAACAATTCTGAAGCTTTAAAATATGTGCTTCTATGTTTTCCACTGACAGTTTATAGTCACTTTTGGTTTTTGGTATTCGGAATATTCATCATAACAGCAGCTAGCATGACTGAAAGGGTTCAGTGACCTCATTATTGAAATGAATGTTCTCAGACAGATGTGACACCCACCATCTGTGACCGCAGGCATCATCCTGCCCCATTAGCTGGGAGTATTTTCCTTAGACAAATGATTGAACAGGTTTCAAAAGCTACATGTTCATATGGCCAGAAGTGGCTCCCTAATGCAGTGACTCCCTACTGGCTGCAAACCTGCCGTCCCTGACCCTCAAAGAGAGACCCAGAACTGGGAGCAGGAAGCACTTAACTGATTCCCACCACCGAGAGCAATGTGTGTTATCCCTTACCTGGCCAGGCCTCCTAAAGAGTTCTACGGCTGCTGAAAGAGAACTCACCATCCTTTCGGAAGCTGTATGCTCTTAATACTACCTACCCTCCATGAAAAGATAGGAGTCCATGGGGTTTTAAACACTAAAGTTTAGCAATGGGGTTTCTTAGAGATAAGTCCACGATTGCTAAGCATTATAACTGAGTCCTTTAAAGAGTAGGCCTGTCACTATCAACGGACTAACAATTCCTGGACCTACTAACTGCCCAGAGTGCTGATGTTTCCTTCTTGTGGCCAGAAGCAGTCAGGCAAAGTCTGCAGGCAGAGCTGCTGGTGGAACCAAGCTTATCTGTGGTGCCAGGAAGGACTCAGAAGCAAAAGAACCACCGAGTACAGGTGCTCACCATGCCGCCTGCACACACACCAAGTATTCACCTTGAAACACTGGGCCCTAAAACTGAGCTTAAGATCTGGTTATTTTCAAGATATTTCTCAAATAGTTTCTTTTAATCTTATTTTTAAACTGGCATTGTTGGTAAAATTGATACTTTTAAACTTCTAAATTAAAATTTAAAGATGGTTCAAAAATGTTTTAAAGTGAGGCCTGTTTTCAGGTTTTCATTAAAATTGAAAAAGAGTTCTTTTCCTACTGATACCTGGAAGTTCCTATACTTACACACAGGACAACAGTGAAAGGGGCATCTGAGCACTCCTAGATGACACAAAAGAAATTCAAGCAGAACCAGAAGTGGAGCCAACAGGAAGGTCCTGTCCTTACAAGTTCTCAACTGCAGAGCAAGGGGACCATGGACTGCTGGCCTCTGGCCTCTGACCTCTGACCTCTAACTCACCAGCTGGGCAGGCAGAGTTAGGCACCTGAAGGAAGGTGCGGCTGGTTTAACAGTTACCTTTACAAATTCAGGAAAATACAAGTGTAACAACTTACAACCTTGCAGTCCACTGCTACCTCACAAATGTCAGCTCATTTTCTTTGATCAATTTTTATTCAAAGTGCTTAAATGCAAAGGCCTCAGAAGTGGCCTTGTAATACTATCATTTAAAGATATGTTACAAAATTAGAACTTATTTAAGAGCTAACATCCAACTCTGAAACAAATGGGTGAAATCCAGAGTTAATGCTGAGTCTGACCCGTATTAGCACACTCACATCTCAGAGTATCCTGAGCTGGCAGTACAGTGAGCCATGGGATTAAAGTAAAACACCCTAGATTAGCAGTATCTATCTGATCCAGGCCCTTTCTTCTTCCTTATTATACCAGGCCAAAAATAAGTAGTAAATACAGTCCTCTGAGTAGAAAAAGCAGCCTCACGCTGACAGTGAGAGATTACTATAAACGAAGTGGCTGAAGATAACAGAAAGTACAGAAATCTCAGAATATGTTTCAGCAGGAATAAGAGGTGCTATTACCAGGCCACTTCAAAAACAATAATATATTCATTTTCATAAAACAGAAACACTCATTGCAAAGTGACTGTCTTTCTGTAAGTACTTGAGTCATGAATTCCTGAAAAGGTTGGTCATGTGTATGAATAGAGGGCAGATTGGAAACTCATACACTCAGAATCAGCAACTGGAATGCTCGTCCTTTATGCACGGCGTTCCTTGTGCAGATGGCTAACCAGCATGTGTCCATCAGACAAAAGAGTTTTCTTACACCATGACCCACAGGTAACAACCACTCAAGATAAACACTGAGGTGATCGTGAACTGACATTTTTCTAATAAGTCTACCATGTCATTGGGTTCACAAAGCACTGTTCTAAATACATCTACTTAGCCCAGCAAATAGGATACAACTGCCTGGGGCAAAGCTACAGATAAACTTCAGCCTTTGAAACTAATTCTATTCCAACTGTGGACTTTTAACTACTGGTAAGTCTTTACTTTAAATATTCAACGCATTCTTAGACTTGGAATACAAAAACGCATCAATAAAACCTTTTCTTGGTATTTTTCATACTAACTTTTTATATACAAAAAACATGGTGATTTGTTTTTGTTCCCTGAACACAATGTATAGAAATTCCCTGAAGAACAAAAAGAAAAGCATTTTGTTATATTCACTGGACAGCTAACGAGAACCCTTTTTGGAAGCTGCTCTCTGATGCAGCACATCGGAGCCTGTTCGTCAGCACACTCCCTGTGGAATGCTTGTGGAAGACATCTGTACAGCAGACGGGCTCCAGAGGCCAGAGCTGACTGAATACAGGAAGTGCGAGTGTACTGAAACAGAGACAGGGCCTGGAGAGGCCCAGGATTAGCCACCCGGGAATTCAGTAAGTACAGTACAGAAGCTAAGAGCTCACAATTTACAAGTACATTATAAAATCTCTGTAATATCACATCAGTTACTAAGGAACTATGAGTCTTCCAATTGTAAACTGATAAATTCCTGAATGCATTTTTTATACTGCATTTCAGTATGATTGTTAGTAGAATATTGACCTGGCTGTCCATAAAGTCCTTCCGATTCCCGCATTTCCTCGTTCATTCTTGCTAAGCGTAACCTAGAATGGAAGAAGAAGAGCTCTTAGGAAGTCACACAAGTCCTGGGGAACAGGTGAGCTGCACAGGTATTAGTGGACGCCCGGGGCAATCATTCCTCTACTGTGTCTGCCAAGTGAACACTCAGTGTATGGGACCAGCAATCTGCAGCACAGAAACAATCTCACCTTCCTTCCTATAATAATCCTCATGAGCAAATAGTAAACAATTCTTAATTAAGCAGGGTGCCGACAATACTTTCAGGTTGCTTCCTCCGGGCTTCAGAGAATTCCTAGCTTGGACAACAACCAGATGAAAGTGTTGCTTCTACCGTGGGGAAGCAAAGGCCTGCCACAGGTCATCAGCTTACCCTGAGTGAGATAGTTCTCAACACATAAGCAACTTGTTCCTTCTAAATAATGAAAATATATTTTGATATGCAAGTGCTCTCTAGTGAATGACTAAAGGTTACCAAAATTTTTCCAAGGTTACCATACTGGCCATACATTCTTTAGGGGGTTACTAACCCTCAAAATGGAAAACAGGTAACACTGGATTAAAAGAACAAGTATTTCTTCTTTTTCTAAAAACAAAACTATGCGACATGGAAGGTATTCTCTGTAGTGCCTGCCTGTCCCTCTAAGCTACCACACTGTCTGCAGCCCTGCCAGACCCGAAAACTCCATCTGGCAACAGCGTCTGCCTCTGACATTTCCCTTCACCTCCCCTATTAGCCACGGGAACTGAGGATGGCTCCTAAGTATCCTTTGCTGTGTGGATTCTCTGAAAGGGCTCAGCACAGGGGTCTCTGAACTGAGAGCATCATGAACAGGCATGTTTCTATTTAAGACAGGAGGAATCACCAAGTCTCGTTCCTTTACCCCAGAGTGGAAGGTTCACATGACTGAAAACACGCTCTCACTAGCCTCATGAAATGAAGTAGAGGGACAATCACATTTCTAGGTTCTCAGTACCCAACATGCAAACCAACCGAAAATCACCAGACTCTCATGGTAAAAAGAACTCAAACATTCAAAAACACAACTTTTGTGTTAAAAATAATCACGTGTCCATGTGAACAATTTGTTTAAAAGACTGTTGTCCCTCCAGCCTAGTAAGCTGTCGTTTCTCAAAGCAAGAGAATCAAATTACCCACTTCTCTGCCCATCCCAACCCCAGCTCTGTACTGTACTGAAGGGAGAGAGCAGTTGGGACAATCATGGCTTCTGTGTCTACCGGCAGCACAGCAGAAGTGGCCGAGAGTCCAGGCATTAGAGCAAAAATTCTGGTGTGAAGTTCCAGCTTTAACATTTATTAATTCCCCAAATTATCGGAGGCTGAGCTTCCTTGCCTTGAGAGGAAGGATAACAACTCCTCACAGAGCTATTGCAAGGAACAAATAAAGCTGTGCATCGTAGAGCGCGTACCATACCCAGGGTACCCAGAGGGGCAGCATGGGCGGAACAGCTGAAAGCTCCCAGAGTTTGGTGTAATGGCACACGCCTTTAATCTCAAGTATTTGGGAGCCAGAGGCAGGAGGATCTCTGGTTCAAGGCCAGCCTAGTCTACACTAGTCCAGGACAACCATGACATGCATTTGTACAAGCAACATGTAGTATGAAAGGTAGGTATGAAGGGGACACTTACAGGGTTACTATGTCAGCATTGGCTGCTTCCACGGCTATACTCAGAGGGTCCTTCCCCTCTTCATCAGTGGCATGTTGATTGGCACCTCGCTTTAGGAATAAACATACCTGCCTGTTCAAAGGAACAGCATTTCTCAGACAGCATGAAGACAAAAAAACATCCATTTCACCTCCAAAAATAAAAAGTTCTGCCTAACTTAAACAATACTGTATTAGAAAATTCTTAATGCATCCTACAACATTCAATCAACAGACTTCAACAATAAAAGAGTGAGATCTTTACAAACTTAGTCCATCTCTGTGCACTAGTTAGTTTATAACACTTGCTATACCGGTTTGTTACATCTGTACACTAGCTAATGGTTAGTTGTATCTGTATACTAGCCATACATACTGGCTAGTTATAAGTATACACTAACTATACTGGTTAGTTTATAACTATACACTAGCTATACTGGTTAGTTGTATCTGTATACTAGCTATACTAGTTAGTTATATGTGTACACTAACTATACTGGCTAGTTTATAATTGTACATTAACTACACTGGTTACTTATATCTGTACATTAACTATAGTGGTCACTTATTATTGTCAATTTGACATAAACTAGAGTCTCCTGGAAAGTGGGAGCCTTGGCTGAAAGTTCTCTCAGACTGGCCTGCCTTGATTGTTGACTGGCATGGAAGGGCCCCGCCCTCTGTGGATGACATTACCATAGGCGGGTGGGCCTGGGCCACATAAGAAGAGAGCAGCTGAGGGCTTGCTCAAGAACACACCCTGCTCTTACGTCCACCTCTGACTCCAGCCCCAGGGGACCTGACACCATTAGCCTCCTCAGACACTGCCCTCGTATACATCCCACACACAGACACATACACAATAATTGAAAAGTGAGCAAGCTGACTAAGCCAGGAAGCAGCATGCCGAGGTGGTCTCTGCTCCGGTTCCTTCCCCGTTGCCACCATGATGAACTGTGACACAGAAGTATAAGCCAAACAGACCCTTTCCTTGCCCACGGTATTTATGGCTATGCTGTTTATCACAACAGCAAGCTAGAACACTGGTCGTAGCTTTCCTTTTGAATTTGAACCTATAACTTTTAGATTCCACCATGACATAAGAATGCATTTTTTTTTTTACAAATTCTATATAATACCCTTAACCTGAGAAAAATAAAGCCATATTTTGATGTAGTTTCTATAGATGAAAGCTTTCTATGTATTCAAGAACTACTGCCTACCCTGTGTGTCCTAAGACGGTGGCGTGGTGCAGCGGTCCCCGCCCTTGGACATCTCTTTGGTTCACATTAGCACCATTCTGCAACAGGAACTCACATGTCACCAAAGAGCCCTTGAAGAGAAGATGACAATGTATAAACACAACGAGAAAGAAAACATCTGTATGTAAATAGCAGAGAAACAAGTACTTTATACTTGTTTCTTCCAGGAACTAATTAATACAAACTTGTTCACAGTGTGAAGTCCAGCAAAACACATTACTCCCCCTGCATCATCAGAATTCTCATCCAATTTCCCCTCCCAAGTCAGAAACCACCACATGACTAGTGAGAGAATTCTTTATTTCTAACGCCTCTTACGACAGTAACAATAATGATGCTTGGTTTAGAATTTATGATATTTTCTACTTTACCAGATCAATGAAAACCTCAACGCATTAATTCTCACCTCTAATCCAACCTAAATACATTAACTCACACCCCATACAGCCTGAATACATTAACTCACACCCCATACAGCCTGAATACATTAACTCACACCCCTATACAGCCTGAATGCATTAATTCATACCCCTAATACAGCCTGAATGAGTGGTGTTGCTTGGTTTTCATCTGAATTAGCCCAGTTCACATCTGCACCATGAGCCAAAGCCTCGGCCATTTTGGGGAGGTTTTTTTCATACGAAGCCCTATAAAGCTGAAGTCCTGGATTAAGATGTTTAGAGTCAAGAAACACAGACGACTCTTGCCTTTCTCCTTCTGGAAAGCAAAGCACAAATACATTAATAAGAATGTGCTCACACCACAGGGAAATACATGAATAAGAATGTGCTCACACCACAGGGAAATACATGAATAAGAAGGAAGAGTTGTGTGACTGGAGTAGCAAAGTGAAGATGGACTTAAAGCTAGTGTGAACTGAAGGATGGTCAGAGATGACTTCAGGACAGGTGAGTGCTTAGGACACCAGAGAGAGACACTGTGACACAGTGTTAGCTGTACTCTAAAGTCACAATTAACTAGATTTGAAACTGAGCATATGTGAGAAATTTTATTACATTTCACATCTTTATTTCAGGGTGAGTAGGTGTGAGTGTGGAGGAAATCAGACAACTTTGGGGAGTTGGTTCTCTCCTTCCACCAAGTGGGTCTCTGGCTTGACCTCAGGTCAAAGGACTAGCAGCAGGGACCTTGGCCTGCCGAGCCATCTTGCCAGTACATTAAGTATTTGCAAAATTCTTAATGCCTGCTGTGTTCTATTAGGGACCGTTTGAAATATAATTCCAGGCACATTTCCTCTTATAAGTAGTAATGCTGCAAGAGATATTTTGACATTTCTACACACTTAACTCCTTCCCCCGTGTTTCATTCTTATGCTGCCTGAAGTCATTATTTTAATGACTCTCCTTCAGTAACTAAATCTTATAGCAAAAGTTTGGACAAGACAATAAAAACATTGAAGAAATTAACAATAAGAAAATATAATAGCAGAGTTATTCTTGGAACAAATGTGCTGAACAAAAGAAAAGACAGAGATTACAGTCTGAAAGATCCCACTTGTAAACTAAACAAATGCCACCGTTTGCCATCTGAAAGCAGTGTGGCATTTAGGGACTGAGATTGTAGGGGTCAGGAGAGGTCACTTACAGAGACCAAGAGATAGGGTAATGAAACAGAGAACATTAACACACCTATCGGCCACAACACAGGCAACACACACGTTCTGATACATCAACCACACCTCCTCCCCTTCCCACAGGAATGTGGAGAGAAAGGAGAAACACCAGCCATCAGCCTCTGCCACACAGATGTAAACACACACATGTGAGAACTGGCACTTGCCACATGCATTTGATAACCAACTACGCCAACCAGCGTGGGCTTTCATGAGGACTCACCAGGCTCGTATAAGCTATTGGCTGACACGGTGGAAGGTAAAGACTCTCGACCGTCATCAGAGCATTGCTGGATTCCACTGTCATTACTTTTAACTGTGTTTAAAAAAAAAAAAAAAAAAAAGGACTAGTGATTAAAGTTCACATCACTTAGAAAAATGTCTCCCACAAAAACAGGTTATACAATGAGCTGGTGCATGGAAACATGAGCTTAATCACCGCCAGCATAACAAACTTGCTGCAATCTGAATCCTTTTGTAACTTAGCTAATTGGAACATAAATAATCACAAGGCCTGAAAATAAACTAACTTTCAGAGTTCTAACACATCTCATTACCCCACAAATGCTGGGAGTAGTGAAGCGCTTAATTGGCTGTATGACTGTGGTAATGTGTAATCCTGAGACAATGGCAACATCTAGAGAAATGGCCACAACACAATGACCACCGGCACAGACTGGGAATGCTCCAGGATAGTACTTACTACTACGAAGTTTTGAAGAAGTATCAAAGTAGGAGAAGAGTGAATCTAGCTCATCAGGACAGAACAGAGACTCCCGCCTGGCCTCGTCGCTATTTACAGCAGCCACTGGGGACATGCAAGTTAGCAAAGCACAAAGCAGGCCGTAAGAAGGGAGGGCAGGAGAAACCGTTACTGGGGAAGTGTAGGGACAACATAGGAGGGAGAACAGTGGTTAACCAGAGACCCAGGGCTTTAGGCGTAATCGATTTATAATCCCATCTCCCCTGGCTGTTGAGCAGAGTACAGACTGTACCTAGAAATTCCAACCGTGGGACTATGTCAGGTGACAGTCTTAAAGACAAAGAGATCCAGTTTTCCCTTAGAATGAACAGAAGGAAACAGGCTTCTAGTATTTACAAAACAACAACAAAAAACCTACAATGGCCATAACTGTGAGATTTAAAAGGTGGTTTCAGCTCAAGATAATGTCACAGGTAAAATACCTGGGGTGTGGACAGGTGCTCTGGTGTGGCTCAGCCTCTGGTCCTCACAGCTCCTGGAGACGATCCTTTTCTCCTGCTCAGAAGGTGACAGCAGTGTAGAGTATTTATCCACAAATTTCCTCTCCACATATTTCGCTCTGATATACGCCTCCTTCTCCTGTCTGGGAAACAGAAATTGACAAAATATTCTATTTAGCTCCTCAGCATGGCTAGTACTGCAGGAGTGTCCCTAGACACTGGGCTGATAGTAGTTGGAAGTAAACGGGGTGGGGAGAGCCAGGGAAGTGGCGCGGCAGTGACAAGTGCCTGCTGCTCTTCCAGAGGACCGGGATTCCACTCACTCACAACCACCCATAACTCCAGGGAACTGAACACCCTCTTGTAAAGACTTCTAGATCTGTAACTGTGGCACATAATGTTATACGACCTGAGTTCCTTCTAAATAATAAGCTAATTTCACAGTCAGATGGAATATAAAAGCTCAGCTATATGGCACTCCATGACTCTCTTATTTTCTGTTTGCATGTAGCTGTGTACACACACACACACACACACACACACACACACACACACACACACGTGTGTTATATTAGAAACATTACTGGGAAAACTAAAAAGATATGTAAAAATTAACATTAATTTCATCTTTGCTAGAGATATTGTCATATCCTGAACAACCTCTACTAGTGGTCATACTTTTTCATATAATAACTACAATAAAACATACAGTGTTCCAGATTGATGGTAGAGAAAAAAAAGCCATTTTCTCTTATTATATAACAATAAAACACACCTTTAGTCCCAGAATCTGGGAGGCAGAGGCTGAGAGTTCAAGGCCAGCCTGGTCTACAGAGTAAGTTCTAGGACTACTAGGGTTACAAAGATAAAATTTGTCTCAAAAACAAACAACAAAATATATATGCCTGTTCTGTAATTTTCCCTATTTTATTTTAAACTGCTTTAGTCTTTGCTAAAATAGGAGAGCCCAAGGTCTATGCCACACGGCAAATATTAAAAGTAATTTAAATTACACTGGCCTAGTTCAAATATCAACATTGGATTATGGCAAATGCAGTTCTAATTCTAAAAATAAATCCTACCAACTAAACTGGTATCAACACAAAGACTAAGTCTCCAAAGGCCAGGACCCTAGCAGCCTCCTTCAGCAGACCTCTATGGAGAACTAGAAGTCTGATTTCACAGTCAAGCTGCCTTTCTCATCTTTGGAGACTGCACAGAGGCAGCCATCAAGTGTGTGGCTGACACTTGCTGCACTAAGTCAGATCATGCAAAAGAATTCACAGTAAAAACTTTATCTTTGAGACCTTAGTGAAGAGACTATTTGTGTGTATGGTATGTGCAGTTTGTGCGTGTGCATGTGTGTGCACACAGGCACATGGAGCCCAGAGGTCAACACCACGACTCCAATCACTAGGTTTTTTGGGTTTTTTTGTTTTGTTTTGTTTTGTTTTGTTTTGTTTTGAGCTATGGCCTTTCACTGAACCTGGAATTTATCAATCTATTGAGATTAGCTGGGCAGCAAGCCCAGCAGATTCCCTGACTCTGACTCTGCCTCCCCAGCACTGGGATTACAGGCAAGCACTGCCCCGCCATGCTGTGCTTTTAACACAGGTGCTAGGAACCAAACGGAAGCGGCCTGAGCAGCGCTTGCTCCTGAACGCCCACCGCCCGCCGAGCTTGGAAGCGCCTGCATGGCAGCTCTGACTTTCCTGTGTCAAGTGTCTTATGATTCCCTGTCACCTAAAGATGACAAATGACGGACTGCCCCATAAGGTGCATGGGTCGGATGTAACTGAAGACAGACACAGTCACATCGAAACAGAAGTACTGAGGATGACTTCTAAACACTCCACTGCAAGGTTTGACATCACATGGATTCTGATTATCGAGGAAGGAGCGCATTAAGATATCATACCTTTGTCCTGGCTGTGGTTTCTTTACTCCCATTTTTTCCAGTTTAGCTTCATAAACACGATTTATAACATCATTCCCCAATTCACACATAAGCTATTTGGCAGGAAAACAAAAACACAAGCTAAAAATTAAAAGTCCTAAAAATAAGCTGAACCTTAACATCCTTTTAAGAGGGTTCGATTAACTAATTCCTCTTTACAGACTGCAACTGTTCATTCCACATAGAAATTTTAAAGTTAAAACAAGCCAAAGGCTGGGTTTGTTAAACAATTTTTTATCAGAATACTATCACTTTTATAACAAGTACTTAACAGACAGCATGCGTCCGTCCATCCATCCATCCTGCAAAAGGAAGCCAACACCTCTGCAGGCACCTACACTTAGTGTACACATCCACATGCAGACTCAATCACATACACAGAATTAAAAATCGTGACAATAACCCTCTAAGTAAAAGGCATATTTATCACATGTCTGTTTATATATCAGAGACTACTGACTGTGCTGTGGCCATGCTTGGGCAAGAGCATCATATGCAGTTAGATGGGGCAAGTTCTGGCCAATTCACGGTCAGTGAATTAAAATTAGACATATTTTTTTAAATGTCCCTCACTCCTGTTCACTGAACTCGCTCACAGACTCTCTGTGCATTTGAGTCCTTGTGCACTACTACAAAGCTCTTTGGACTCTTCCTCCTGGGCCATCTTGTCTACTTCAGTCTTTCCCAGTCTGTTGGTTCAACTCAGCAGAGGAGACCTGCCACCCCCCTGAAATGTTTTCATGCAAACATTTCTCTCACCTTTAAGAGTTCGGGCTCCCAGGTGTCTAAAGTTAAAGATCTCACTTTCGAGAAATGAACCCCAAGACTCCTACACAGGGAAAAGACAGCATTACTCTCAATACATAATTATCAAGCCACTACTTGTGCATTTGCCCCCACACATACAAACATACAGATGGACCCTCTGGTCATTAATAAATAAGAACCAAAGTCATCAAAAACATGTTGCAAACTAAAATTATCCACCATATAAAATATGCAACTACAAACTAGTTATTAAATTAGGGAACTGGGAAAAAGACGCACTAACAAAAACAGCAGCAACAACAACAACAAAAAAAAGCCCACAATTGCGACGCTCCACTGTGAATGCGCATACCCACCGATGAATCCCAGAGCACTCAATACACAAGGTAATGCCCAGGTTGATGCTGGCCCACCGTGGGTCTGCCAAACCACAGTCACAGCAGCTGGTGTTGCCGGGGATACACTGAACACGCTGAAGAGCACTTTCTCCTTTCAATAATTTCTCTTTTGACTCACTTCCAGAATCTAGGCTTCCTGTTGATGGAGACGATTTCTTGTCCAATTTCTAAAAAAGTTAACAATTATTTGAAGTTTTATTTCCTTTTGTAAAGAACCGTAAGAACCTGCTGCATGTTATATACTACAAACAAAAGCTGCCAACCCATAAATTAAGCATCTATTTTAATAGGCATTATTCTAGGCACTGGAGACACAGAGGTGTTTATGAACAGGCTTCCTCAATGAGGGGGAAATGCACACACTTACAATTTGGTGATGACTGACTGTGAACAAGAAATGAGAACAAGAACATGGACAAGAAATGAGGGCAGAGAGGAAAAGGCAGGTTGGGAGACATGGTATTATTAAGACCCAACAATAAGATATAATCTTGGCACTTGGCAGGCTGAGGCAGGACCACCATAAGCTGAGCCTTAGCTTCACAAGAAGGCCCTCTCAAAAGAACAAAGTAAACAAAAAGAATAAAGTACTTTATACCACAGTCTCCCAAAGTGTTAAGTTACTCTAATTACAACAGTTAATACATTGAAAAACTATGCTATGACACAGTAAAATGCTATAAAATAAATCATTTTCATAGTAAACCAAAAACAAAATATGCAAAACGCTAATTTGTATAAGTGCATAGCCACACCAATAATAGAGACTACTTAATAAGCAATGGGCTGCACACAATAATTACCAGCCAAACTCCAAGATGTGGCTCTTGATTTTAAGCATCTAAAGATAGTCTAAAGTCTTCATGCTCAAAAACATATCCTGTACAAGCCAGTGCACAGAAGCACTGGACCCAGAACTGGATTCCTGTCCTTTCTGAAAACAACACAGCATTAGGAAGGCTGAGCAAACAAGACAAGTACAGGGATGTGGAGGAGAGGAGAGCGCCTCCTTAAAGAACACACGCAGCTCTGTGTAGGCCGCTGGATCCTACACAGGGTCAGAAGGGTGCCTACGTGGAACACAAGAGAAGATTCCAGACAGGAAAACAATGGCAGTAATGGATTATGAGACTGAATAAAAGAAAAGCACTTAGGAACACAGCTAAAAAATTGTCACAAATCCAAATTCAACTGAGCAAGGAACAGAATATTTACAATTTCAAGCATTTCCCCCACAAAATACTTATTCTCCACAGGTTAGAAGAACACTTCACAATGAAAAGATGGGACAGATAAAACTGTATGCCACTTCAAAGGGTGATCTAAGAACACCGTATTTACACACAATTTTCTTGCCAAATATGTAAAACCCAGCTAAATAACTAGTCTGTGATTTCCCGAAACTTTTGAGGTCAAAGGTCGGGCTAACCCTGAAGCTCTAACCACATCCAACAGAGGGAGACATGCTGCACGGCTTTGCTGTAAAGAGCATTACTGGGGTAATGTTTAAACATGATGCATTTGGGGATTGAACGGTAGTTATGTATCAAGGGCCATTTCTCCACTGTGATGTCTGTACCACAACTATGCAAGCGATCTCATCCTAGGCTCCTGGAGAGTGCTCATGAAAGTAGGAATTGGAGGCTGTCAACTTAACTCTCGAGCAGTACAAGGGGAAGGAGTTGTCTGTACTGTATACAGAAATTCTACAGATATTTGAGATTTCAGTTTTTTAAAATACATCTGGTTATCAGAAGATGTTTGAAATGTAAAGTTAAAACAGAATTATCATCTATGGAAAAGGTATCAGTATTTAAGACAGAGATCATATTGGTTCAGTCCTAATTTCTTTGATATGCTAATGTTTCTGTTCCCAATAAGAGAGGCTGAGAGCTAAAAGAGGGGAGGCATGCTTGCTTGAGAAGCAGGTACGTCCCAGGGATCTCTCCCCGACCGCAGGCCAGTAAGGGACCATCTCCACACATAACTAGAAATGAGTGGTGCTCTTTGTCCAGAGGTGACAGAGTTGGCAGATGGGGGTCATCTGAGCGATCAAAGGCAGGCGACGACGGGAACACACGCATGCTCAGTGCTAAGACCCCAGACCCACTTCTCCCGCTTACCCCTGTGCCTGTGGAAGAGATCAGTAATTTTTCTTTTGGGAAAAGACCCTGTTACTCAACACAGAGTCCAAACTTAAGTCTTAACTATGTATTCAGAGTACTCTCTACTTACAATGGTTAGCATATTACAAAAAAAGCCAAGAAAAGCCTTTTATAAAATAATTCTTAACCTGTTTACAGGATTACCTAAGGAAAAGGATTTTTGGGTTTTGTTTTGTTTTGAATTTATGACTCAGAATACCTCCCTATGAGTCAGAGAGGCCCGGAGTCACCCCAAGAACCACGGGGCTGTGGCCACTGCTCTTGTTTGCCCACAGTGACTAGAGTAGGTTGCTGAAGACACCACTCACTTTGGATGCAGAACACTGGCCAGGAGACTCTCTCCTTGCTAGCTGCCTTACAGAATGCCAGAAGCTGATGAGGAGAGAAGAAACATCAGCAGCCTTACCCAGCACGGGGCCCTGCATGTTATACCAGCCAGGGACAATAATGGCATCCAGCTACCCTCTGTGTGAATCTCAGGTCTGTTCTACAGAAGGGATTTCACGCTTGGCACTGAACACTTGGTCAGAAGCTTATAGGCTGTGGGAGAACCCATCCTTCCTGTGCCCTACATGGCCAGACTGTCACACTGTCACGCTGCGCTCTAAATCCCTATGCCTGTACTCATGGTTGTACCACTCTCAACTTGGTCAGATAAGTTTCCTTTTGCACCGAGCAGTAGTTAATGCAGAGACCCACAACTGATCAGAGTGCAGAATATAAACAACTTTGAGTGCCCAACTGCGGTGGGCTCATGTGATTCAAGGCTCGGGGAAGAAGAGCAACAACACACCATGAGCCACATCCTCAAAGGACAGTAGTTTTTCCCTCAGCAGCCTCTGGAAGGGGTGAGGCCTTGTGGTCTCACCTGTCATCCATGAGGGCAGACAGGGAGGAGAACTATGAAACACTCGTATTTGGACACAGCATGGTCGTTGAATGCATCACCTCATGGCAACTGTGGTTACTTGCAGAAGACACATCAAGGTCAAGCCAATCAAAATCCTCACAAGAAGGACAGGTGAGACTACGCGGCCCCACCCATCCCAGAGGCTGCTGAGGGAAGGAAGAGCTACTCCCTTTGAGGATGTGCCTCATGGTGTGCTGTTGCTCATGCCTCAGGAGTTAGCTGCACACCCACATTCATACGAGCAGCGTACATGAACTCAGAATTATTAACAACAAAAACGTTAAAAGAGAGGAGAGAATGGAGCGGGAGACACTGGAGGACTGGAGGAAGTACTGGTCGGTGAATACGATCAGTATGTACATTGTGAAAATGTACAGAATTTCTAAAAAAATAAGAGAAAGATTATTTTAAAGGACAAAATAAATAAAAATAGTGATACCTGGACCTCAACACTATTTAACAGTTTAGGCATGGATGGATTTAGCAAATGTGAATGAAGGTTCAATTACACTTCCAGCACTGCCATCATGAGAAAATAACAGATTCAATAAGCAATGAACCAAAAAGGAATTCAGGAAAATTAAATAGATTCTAGCAGATTAGCAACATTCAAGAAAAGATAATAATACCAGTTCAGAAATTCCAGAAAGAGAATTGAAGAAAAGAAATAGGAAATCAGTAATAAGAAAAGCAACCCTGGAAACTAAAACACAAAAAAGCAGAAGCAGCAACATGTCACTTCTCCCTCGGCCCCACCCCTTGAAAAAACAGGGTTTCTCTACGTAGAGCAGGCTGTCCTGAAACTAACTCCCCCACCCCTGTAGACCGGGCTAGCCTTGAACTCACAGAGATCTGCTTGCCTCTGTCTCCCGAGAGCTGGAACTAAAGGACCACTACCCAGCCATAATGCTGTTTCTTAAGAATAACTGTTTCCAACCTAAAATTTCTATACCTAGCCAAACTATCAAACAAATGTAAAGACAAAAAAAAAAACTCTGTTCTAGAGAACATGAAATCTCAAATGCCTCAGTTTCTGAAAAATACTGAAAAAAGTTCTCAAGCTTTTAATTCAATAAGGAGAAAAATATGAAGAAACAACATTAAAAAAATGACTATGTAAGAAAGTTGCAAGTTAAATTCCACCAAAGAACTCCTACAACTGAAAAACAACTTCAGCAAAGCGGTTGGATATAAAATTAACTCAAACAAATCAGTAGCCTTCTTCTACTCAAAGGATAAACAGGCTAAGAAAGAAATTAGGGAAACGACACCCTTCACAATAGTCACAAATAATATAAAATACTTGACTCTAACCAAGCAAGTAAATATCTGTATGACAAGAATTTCAAGTCTCTGAAAAAAGGAATTGGAGAAGATCTCAGAAGACAGAAAGATCTCCCATGATCATGGATTAGCAGGATTAATACAGTAAAAATGTCTATCTTGCTGAAAGCAATCTACAGATTCAATGCAATCCCCATCAAAATTCCAACTCAATTCTTCATTGAGCTAAAAAGAGCAATTTACAAATTCATTTGGAATAACAAAAAGCCCAGGAGAGGGAAAACTATTCTCAACAATAAAAGAACTTCTGGGAGAATCACCATCCCTGACCTCAAACTGTATTACAGAGCAATCATGATTTAAAAAACAAAACAAAACAAAAAAACTGCATGGTATTGGTACAGAGACAGGAAGGTAGATGAACAGAATAAAATTGAAGATCCAGAAATGAACCCACACACCAATGGTCACTTGATCTTTGTCAAAGGAGCTAAAACCATCCAGTGGAAAAAAGGTAACATTTTCAACAAATGGTGCTGGTCCAACTTTCAGTCAGCATGTAGAAGAATGCAAATCTTATTTTTTTTTCCTCTTACAACTTCATTTTTTAAAAAAGAGAGACGCATGTGTAGATTTTTAAAGGCATTTTGGCATAACACTATATGAATATATTTTTGTCAGTACTTAATTTTTTCAGAAGTTTGATAGTATGCATTAAACCATAAGCATAAAGTACATGTAGAACAGAACATAACATGGAAACAGTTTTCTTGGTGTGTATAGAAGAATGCAAATCAATCCATTCTCATCGCCCTGTACAAAGCTCAAGTCCAAGTGGATCAAATTACAGTTAAATAAAGTAGCAGCAAAAACAATTTTATGGTTTGGGGGTCACAATTATACAAGGAACTGTGTTAAAGGGTCTTGGCAGTAGGAAGGTTGAGAAGCACTGGCTTAGAACAAATTGTTCCATCAATGCCTGCTTAGGAAGTCTCTAGTTTGATCTACTGGGAGCCCCAGGCTTGCCCATGATAACTTTTAAACATCCCTGTATCTATCTGTCACTAAGTTTATGCCTCAGCCCAAACCTAACCACACAAGAAAGGGTCCATTTCTCCAGGCTTTATTCATGCTTTTGATTTAGTGTTGATTTAAAATTAAAAAAAATAAACTCACAAAGCATTTATTATTGACAAAAAATATCAAAATATTCAGGAGAAAAAACACTAGCATGGGAACACTTTATGCCAATCTGGGATGCACATTCAAATATTAAAATAAAGACATATTTAGATGCCAAAAGAAAACAGTAGGTCAGGGCTGGTGATACAGTTCAGTTAGAAGAACGCTTGCCTAGCACACACAACTCCCAGAAACTGATCTCAAACACAGCATAAATGCCTGTAATCCCACCCTCAGGAGGCACAAGCCGGAGGATCACAAATTCAAGGTCACCTTCAGCTACACAGTGAGTCCCAAGCCAGCCTGGGCTACATGAACTGTCAAGAAAGAAAGAATAAGAGAGAATGAAAGCAATGGGGAAGGTGGGGTAGGGAAAGAAGGGGGCATTAGAAAGATAAACAGAACCAAAATCTAAAAATTTAAAACGTCTCAATTTATAGAATCATGCTCCATAAAAAGGATGCCCTACCCATACATTACAAGTGAGACTTAAAACATTCAGCAATACATCCCATAATACTGACGACACCTCTACTAACCTCTGATTCATCGCCCTTCTCTCTATAAGCAGTTGCAATACTGGTCTGAACAGCCTTAATCCAGGCCTGGCGAAGCTTTTCGGAATCTGCCTGGAGCATACAACTTCTAAAAGGAAACAGTACAATTTTGTCAGGCAATAAATCAGAAGGGGAAAAATCCACACACTTCTTTCTCACTATGCTATTCAGCACATTTAAAAAAGAGGAATTTGTGTGTATTAGTGTTTTGCCTGGATGTAAGTCTGTGCACCACTGTGTATGTGACCCCAGGCCTGCAGTCATGGCCAGAAATGCCACCAGTGTGTGTTCTTCAAAGTGAACCCTGTCCTTGGGAAGAGCGGCTAGTCCTCTTAACCGATGAGCTACCTCTCCAGCTGCCCATTAGTGTATATATATATATTAGCAAAAAGGTAATAATTTTTAGCAAAAAGTAATTTTAGTTGGAAGAAGGGTTTCATCATTCATATCTTTTGGGCAAATAGGATTGTGACAAAATTAAAGTACAAAAAAAAATCTCTTAAAAACAAATTACCTATCCCAAAACTTGAAAATTCTAAATGATTCAAATACAGTGGCATACCCTGTAATTCCATATCTCAGACACTGGGAACGCTGAGTTCCATGCCTGCCTGAGCTTATGAAGTCAGACTGGACTGTATAAGGAAACCCTCTCAAAGGGTGTGTGTGCATACACATGCACTGTGCTTGTGTGTTTGTGTGTGTATGTGTGTGTTCTCTGATATTTTCTCCCTCCTTCTTCCCCTCTATCCCCACAATGTAAGCAGAACATCCCTTTTAAAAAATGAGGTAAATTTTCCATCTGTCATAAACTTTCAAACCAATTTAATATCACAAAAGTTTCACATGGACCAGGCTTGGTGCCACAGACTTGTAATCTCAGATACTCAGGAGGTTGAGTCAGGAGAATGACAAGTTCAAGTCTTACTATCATCAAGATACAAACAATAAAACGTACCAAGTTTTTATAAGGGCACATGAATGTTTGCAGGAAGGTTAGAGCTCTGCAATAGGTGCTTGCCTAACATGCTCACAACTCACTAAGTAAATAAGTAATCTGCAGATTTCAAAGAATACCATACATGAAGTCATATAAATACTTGGATATAACATCTATGTTTGTTATATATATATAACATCTGAAGTTATTTTTAATACATTAATTCTATTACACTGAAATTATAAATTGGAGTTCTTAAGTTTGGAAAAATCTTTGGGACAAACTACAGAGACATAAGAACAGTTTTCAAGTCCTTGCGACATCTTACTTTGTTGGAGAGACGACCTCAAAGCAGAAGCGCCGCTCAATGTCTTCACAGTGCTTCACTGTGCAGAGCCTGAGGTCTTCCACCACCACCGTGGGGCTGTCCTGCAGCAAAGAGGCAGACCCAGGTTACCGGCTCAGCCTTCAGCACCAGCAGCAACCACAACTTCAAACAGGCTCCAGGAATCGGCCTCCTTAAAGGATCTCTCTTTTATCATATTATCACTACGTATAGAAGATATACAGCTAATGGAGACCACTGCATTGTTCATTTAACCTGTCTTATCAAACAGCTGTATGTACATTCCGGGCAATCATTTACAGAAAGGACTGCCGACAGCTAGCACTTAGTAAGTACTTAGGCCTCTCCCTGTCGGTCCTCCACCCACTCATGCCCACTACACCGTGGAGTCCCACTCAGACAGAAAAGATACGTTCTCCCCCAAGGAGAAACCTTTCATGAATCGTGTTTTCAATAGCCCAAAGAGAAACAGGATATTGGTACATTCTTCTTAAAATTCTTACAAGAAAGATAAAACATTTCATCATTTTCTAAATAAAATACTAATACAAAAATCAGAAGAAAACACCAATGGAAACTACAAGGTTGACAAGAGCCTATGATTACTGCAGACATCTCACAAGTAGTGGGTACCTGACGTCTCTGGTCCACAGTACCACTGCAGGGCTAACTATGTGAAAAGTAAGCTATCAACTAACAAACGCTTCTTTATTTCCAGTGTCAAGCGTTCTCACAAGCTGTCCAGTAGATAACATCCCTTACCTCGAAAGAAAGCTCAAGCCAACACACACAAGCTCAGCAGCAACAGTGCAGGGTTCCTGTTTACCTTTCTAACAGATTACATCTTGAGGTATGTCACTTTAAGGTGTTCTATACTACCACCACATAACCTTAGATAATGTGTACTAAAGACTATTGCATGTCAGGTTACCTGTGTCGCACAACTAACCAACGGGATTAGTAAAATACAGGTAATAATCTTGCAACACAAAGCAGCTCAAGTCTAGGAACTGAAACTTCAGAATTGGAGCTGGAAAGATAGCTCAGTGGTTAAGGGTGCACACTGCTTTTGGAGCAGACAGGAGTTTGGTTCAGGCTGCTCACAACTACACATTCACTTCAATTCCAGCAGCCCTGATGCTCTCTTCTGACTTCCATAGGACTGCACAAAGTGTACAAATCTACACTCAAGACACAAATACATGTCATAATTAAGAATAAAAATAAAATTCTAATAAAAAGGGGTGGAGAGATGTCCCAGCAATTAGAAGCACTAGATGCTCTTTCAGAGGATCCAGGTTGATTTTCAGCATCTATAAATCTAGTTTAGAGGATCTGAGGGCTACTTCTGGCCTTTGTGAGCACTGTGTACATGGTACAAAGACATACCTGCAGGCAAAATACCCATATACATTCAAAGAAGCCAAAATAAAAAAAAGTTTGAAAAAGAATTCATAATTAGAGGACTGAAGAACCGGCCCCGCTGTGAAGGGTGCCGGCTGCTCGCAGAGGACCAGAGTCATTCACGGGGCTCATGGCAGCTGACTGCCAGGCCAGGGGGTCAAACACCACAGGTCCTGGTGAGCACCTTCACATGCCAGACACATCGCATCGCAGAGGTCCATACGTACACATAATCAACAGTGACAATGATGATGATGAGGGCTCAGTGATGCAGGCCTTAATCCTGCACTCCGGAGGTAGAGGCTGCCAGATTTCTGTGAGTGAGGCCAGCCCAGTGTAAGCGGAGTTCCAGGCCTGCAGGGCTGCAAGAGCAGACTGTGCCTTAAAATAACAATCGGGTGTCTCTGGAGGCACTGCAGTCACACATACAAACTTGCAGTCAGATATAATGTACACACAGGTGAAAATGAATCTTTTTTTTCCAAAAAGAATCTAGAATTCAAATCACTATGCCTTGAAAGTTCAAGGGTCACCAGTTCCCATTCCACTTGTTACATAAACCCAAATGTAAAACCATTTTGAAGCAGCAATTTCATATTGGTTTTTTTGGAGTTTTGCATATGGATTCACAGAAGAGAGAGAGGCGGGGTGGAGGGAGGGAGGGAGGGAGGGAGAGAGAGAGAGAGAGAGAGAGAGAGAGAGAGAACTCACCACCATTCTGCTTTATTGCTTAACAAAGCACCTACCTTAAACTTTTTCTGGTAAACCAGCTGATTGTTCTGTATGGAGAACCAGCGTCTAGAGAGAGGACACAGTAAAGGTCACACACGTGTGGTTATTCTGAGCTGGGGACGTTTGGAGAAGTGCACCTCTTTGCTTTCATGACTGAGGTGTCAACACTCGGAACACACATCTTAAAGTCACAGGTTAGGGAGAGAGACTTGCTGTTTTGGTTCATTTTATGTCATAACTTTATATCTTTACAAAAGCTTCCATTTTTTTTTCCTGCTAAGACCATATAACTATTTTTAAAGTTCAAACCTACAGTTTTATTTTTGAGGTGTTCAAAATAATTAAAATCTTTTTCCTCAAGCATCAACATTTAAGATACAGAAAACTTAACACTGTAAATAAAATGTCCATTTATAAAAGTAAGACATTAAGATAAATGGCGATTTATTTTCAAACCTTCAGAAATTCATCAAATGTTTGATTTGATCAGCAAAACAAGAGACTAATCACTTTGAACTGTATGAAAGAGAAGATGATCACAAACTTTATTTAGAAGTACTTCTCAGGAAAATAATGTCACCACATACAATCCCAACTTCCTAAATGTCTCTCCTCATTACTATAAAGTTATTGGGAAAACAATTTGCTCACAATGTTCTTCAGAAAAAAAGCTAGACAATGTAAGCCATATTCACTAATTTATTAAAGTAATAAAAGGAACTAAAGACATACCAAAAAAAAAAAAAAAATCACAGTCAAAAGCCATTCATAAAGGAAGCAAAACTCACCAAGCATGGAAAGTGAACATATCTGAGTGGTTATTCTTAAATTAGTTTCATATGAGATGATTTTTAATTAGTTATTAATCTATTAGCAGACAGAGATTCTACCTTTTCATTGATACTAATACAAATTACTAGAAATTGTATTTAGGTGTTTTCATTTTCTATTTTCAAATTTTTGGTCATTTCTCCAAAGCTGGGGAGACCAAAAGACACCTTGGCCATTTTTCAGCCTTGTACAGGTGGAGTAGGTTTTCTTGCCACTTGAAGACATAACAAACCTTTTCATTAAATGAGAGTTTTGCTAAATAAGCATCTAAATAAAACAAAGTGGGGTGCCGCTGAACGCAAATCAACAGACCAGAAAAGGGAGAACTTCCAGGGTCTTGCACGGGGACAGATGGGTTAGAGACGTTAGAGAACTCCTACATACAGACCAGATGGTGCAGCCTGCCACACGGATGACATGCAATGGAAACAATCTCTTGATCTGGTTAAAGTTTGGTTCTTAAAACTCACTTGAGGAAGGTGAACTACGTCAATAATAATGTATAGACTGTATATCATAGGAGTCCTATTTCATGGATTGGGGAAAACGAGTTTTATTGAACAATGGGATGAAGTCCACATAACCATGTCAACTTTTCATGCTTCTGAGGGCTACAAAATAAATTTTTCTTTTGGCCTTGTCCATATTAGGGAAGTATTCCCTAGAAATAGTAATAATAATTAATAATAAGCTAGATAAAGTTGTCTCTGTTCCACCAGGAACTATCCCTTCAATTATTAACTTTGTGGAACATATGTATCTCTGATGCTTAGTTTCCCTAACGTTTATGTGCTTCTGGATATCATTCTTATAGCATCAGGTTTTGTAACACTCTTAGAAAAGACAATTCAAAGTTATCTTTATTTATGACCTCCTTAAAGAAAACATAATATATCCTAGGTAGAGAAGAATGAATTACAAAGATGTGTCTGTCTGACACAATCTTCCTTCTACCACCACAGAAAACACACATCCGGCACCAAGCTGAACTCCAGCTAGGTAACAAAAGGGCATTCAGTTGATGTGATCTATACATATAACGTGGGTATCTGGACAGAGTAGGCATGTGCTCTGGTGTGCATGCATATGTATGCACATGCACATGGAGTCCTTGAGACAGTATCTCTTGTGCTCACAAACTGGGCTCCACCCGCTGGCCATCAAGTCCTGGGGTTTATCTCTTTCTCTCTCCAGTCCTGGGATCATGAGCACAGACTAAATGTGGCATTTGCATGTGGGTTGTAGGAGATCAAACTCAGGCCCCTCATATTTGCAAGGCAAGCATTTTACTGACTGAACTCTCCCTCCAACTCCTGGAATAAAGGTTTTAAGTGTTCCTATAAAATAATCCTAGTGACTCAATATTTCAAGAAAGAGCAAGTGTGGTAAAAAATTCATAGCCTGTGAATTGCATATACATACAAATACTTAGCCCTTGAAGCAATGGGTACTACAAAAAGAGCAACTAGAGCTAAGAGACAAGTTTTGGAAACCACCATGCTGAAACAGTACAGTCTACAAGATTAAATAAAAGGGAAGCTCAACGTACGACAGCTTCTAACTTCCTATGTAAGAAAGTAAGAGACATTTTGTATCTATCTCAAACTGAAGTAATTTAGTGTAATTTAGACTAACATGTTACATTTATTTTTAAAAAATTAAATACTATTACCTACCAGGGAAAACTTCTAAGTGACAAAATTTGGGTCAAAAGGAAAAAAATATATTTGTAAGAATCAAATATATTTTACCATGTTTGATCTTAATATCAAAAGTATCATTAAAAGAAGCTTTATAACTAAAATGATATAAATCAGGAGTTCATATACATATACACAGGTGCTAGATGGATAAACATGTAATCCAATATGCAGGCCTAACGCAATGCTTTATTTTCAATTCTATTTGCTGTTTTCACAGTCAAAGAAAGTGAAGACAAAGAAAACCTAGGCAGTGACAACAAACTCAGCATAATTAGTGGCTACCTCAGGACTCCTCACAGTTTGCTACTTTATGTCCCTCATAAAAAACAAACAGAACCAAGCCATAGTGTGTTCTGACCACTGGGTCTGCATCTATGTGGGTAACTGTAAGCACATCAGCTGTTCCTACTTCAAATCAACTGAGGACACAGGCGATTAAAAGGTGTAATTCTCTTCCTCAAATAAATACTCATATTTTCTTTCCAATTTGGCGTATGAAGAGATGGTTTTATCCATTGCAGGTAATCCAACTGACCGCGGGTTAATTAGGCACTTTCTCGTGCTCATAGAAGAAACTGGGTAAGAAGAGGAAGGGCAGGAAGCTATTTGGTACCTGATGTGATCTGGCTTTTTCCTGTCATGTGAAAAAATGGGGCAGGGTTAAAACAAAAGGGAAAGGTGTAAAAGAAAGAAAACGCAAATGTGCAAATAAGCAAAGGACCAGCATGATACAAAAATAAGACAAAAATTAAAGAAACGAGCTTAGCTAATAATCTAACAATGCAGTCAAAGGTATCCATGTGCTTGGTTTACCTGATATAAATATGTGCAGTTTAGTGTTTCAATCCTTAAGAAATAGAAATACTCTGAAAACATTTGAATTATTATATTACTACCTTATCCATCTATTATGGTTTTCTACCTCTACGGTCATAACTAGAAAACAAACAGCATTGTGCCGCACATGAATATGCTGTGCCTGGAAAGGAAGAGGGATCGCTACATGTCCATCTACAGAAGCCTAAGCAGACTTTTTAGAAGGAAAGCGGGTTACTAATTAAGAATTTCAGTGATCATAAAATGCCCACACCCATCCCCATCAAATGATAACAAAGACTCTAAGGCCCCAGACACATGATTCTCTGATTGCTTTAGGGAAGGGTGAAGAGTAGGAAGGTAGAGACAGGCCTGGGCTAACCTTGTCCCCACAATTCTCCTACCTCCCCCTTCCCAGGAGCTGGGACTTCTCATCTTTAGTGTGTGCACATTCTTCTCATTCCTGCCTGCATCAGGACTCTAGAGAACATCCTGCTTTAAACTTTGTAGAACACACTTTATGCTCCAAGTTATATTTTTTGGTCCAACATGGGAGTCTGCTTCTTTATCAGCCTTAGTGCTAAGTTCTGTTTCAATTATTTTCCTTGTTATTCTTTTCCAAAGTCATTATGAAAAGCAAAAGAAAAACATAGATTCCACTGTTTAAAATCTCAGTTGTCACTGCCATACCGGAAAACAATGACTTCGAAGAAAGTTCAGTTTGTCAGACCTTGTGGTTCCTGCCTTTGATCCCAGTACTCAGGAGGCAGAGACAGAAGGATCTCTGAGTTTTTAAGGCTAGCCTGGTCTCCTGGTCTAGAGTGAGTTCCAGGCCAGCAAGGACTACACAGAGAAACCCTATCTCGAAATTCCTCATTGTGGCAGACCTTAATGCTTCACAGAAGAATAAAGCCACCCCTTGGTGCTAGTGTAGCACTTGGTTCTGGGACCCAATCACACATATCCAAACCTGCAGATGCTTAAGTTCTCTACGATATAATGCAGCATCTGCAGAGAATCATAATGTGTGAGTCTGAGTGTGGAAGGGAGACACAGATGAAAGGAAGGGGGAGAAGGGGAGGGGGAGAGAGGGAGAGAGAGCCCGTGTGTGTGTGTGTGAGTGTGTGTGTGTGTGTGTGAGTGTGTGTGTGTGTGTGTGTGTGTGTGTGTGTGTGTGTGTGTGTGTGACACAAAGACTCTTTCTGTGCTGCCCTCTTCTGGACTCGGGTGATTTTCCCACCTGGGCCTCCTGATTAACGAAGACAGTAAGTGTACATCGGCTCAGTCACCCCTAGATTTACTTACAATTGTTATTATAATGTAAATGATAATTAAAATAGTACCACTGCATTTTTTAAAATAATCGTTACATGTTCTGTACAGAGTTGTTTTATCCCAGAATTCTGACTCTTGGTTGGGCGAGTCTGTAGCGTAAGATCACACAGAGAACAAAAGCAGCATGCTACACTGTACAGTACTAGACACTGCTTTTAAAGCACAGCTTAAGTTATAAAGCATGAGAAAGGCGTCTTTCACTATTTAGGAATTCCCAATTACACATCCCTCAGGATGCAGATCCTTAATAGCTGATGTTGAAAATATAACCTAACTTCATAAAATTATAGATAAGATCAAATGCACCATGATATGATTGTGCCTTAGGGTAGCTACAAAAAAAGGGAACTTACCTTGAAACCAATCAAACAATATTTTTGAAAAATACTTAAGTTGTGAGTGGAAAAGCTTAGTATCTGCAGAGGCAGCTGCCGAGATGTTTTTAGTGTTAAGGAATATAAAGTCTTACTTACTCAGAGCAGTAGAATGTATTACAATAAATTAGATGAAAAACTAGGGAAGACACCAAACCAAATATGGACAAAAGAAAATTACTGGCACTTTCTGAGATTAGATTGCTTTTGAAAAGCCTCATTTAAGAAATGCAAATGATTTTGCAATTTTTAACATTACTAACACCATGGGAAGCTCTCACTGATAAAGAATTACTGCTCTCCCTTCTCCCCTTTACTTACTTCCCTTCTGCTATATTCTGCATTTTCTGACCCCCAAAGGTTTCGTGCTAGATCTGGCTCACAGTGAGTGTGATTCCAGGAAGGGTGGTGGGGCCCGTGTGCTGGGTGACTGCATCACTGAGGACATGGCTTGTGCAAGGTGCCAGTGTCCTGCACTAAGTCTGTCCCAAACAAAACAAGAGCCCCTTTCCTAATCGTGGGCTTCCTGTCTCCAGATCTCAGCCACATAGCTCTTCTATTGAAACACAGCCCCTCCATAGTCCGATCCTAAGGGTCACAGGCAGCACCTCTGAGCAGCAGCCTCCTTCCTGCAGATGAAAGGGAAGAGATCTGGCACACCTACAACAGGGATCTGCAGCTAGATTTCAGCTCCTCTCTATGTGATGTTGCCTTTGTTTTAGTATTAATGCCAGTTTATATGGCTCCTAAGACAAATAATAAAAAAATCATAAGGTCCACATCTGATCTGCTATTGATTTTATTCCGGTACTCTGAGCAGCAATGGAATTCTCCACTAAGACTCACTGTGCGGGCTGGAGTGGTTAAGAGCACTCACTGACTGCTCTTCCAGAGGTCCTGAGTTCAAATCCCAGCAACCACCTGATGGCTCTAATGCCCTCTTCTGGTGTGTCTGAAGACAACTACAGTGTACTCATACATAAAATAAATCTTAAAAAAAAAAAAGACTCAGTGTGCTTCAGTATGGAGTCTGAGATCACACCTCACTGAAGTGGTCCAAGGAAAGTTATTTCTCTTCTTAATATAATGGTTAAGTTCCAAGGGATTGATTGTATTTTCATTTTCTTGCACTTTAAGGAGGTAGTTTGTAAGTCTGAAGGTTAAGTTTCAATTCTAAATTATACTATAGATCTATAATATAATAATAAATAATATTTTTAAATATTCTAAATAATCTTTAAAATTTTACTGCACACTAGCTGTTTCCAGTTTCCTATGCTAACTACAAAATTTGTCAGAAAGGACTTAAAATGACTTTGTTTTACATTGTAGTTCATAAAACACAATTTAAGTTTTCATCTTCACAATATACTAACTAGAAGCATTATTAATAACATATCACTACAGCTGGTCTTTAAGTGCCCATGTCTATGTTATGTTCTACATAACTCAGAGGCTTAATGATAAAATATCATTATTGTTTCCAGTGTATAATAACTCTCAGAAAAAGATAAAATATTTCTAATAATACCAGTTACATTTTCTACAATATCAAACACTAGAGAAATGCTCAACAAACCCCTGACATTTAGAAATGTCACTGGATGTTTCTGAGTGTCAATACTAAGAAACCTAAACAGGAGCAGCCAGACCCATTCAGTAAAGCACCGAGACCCTAGGGGAATGGAATGCATTGCACCAAATGGACTCATTGAGAAGACCCTCCTAACGTTGGGAATGTCTGTCTTACAGAACAGCCTTTTCCATTCCTCTCCACTACTACAAAATTATCCTTTTTTACTATCTAAACAAAAAGAAAAGGCTTCCTTGAGCAACAGATCAAACACTAACATTCAGAAGGATGATCCTATGCCAAACAACCTTTCAATGCTATTTGGTATGGAATTATTTCACTTATCATATTAATACAGTAAAATATTTTAGATATTCTTTTTGTTTCATTTTGCAATTTTAGATACAAGATCTTACTATGCAACCCAGGCTAGCTATAAACTCAAAATTTTTCTGCCTTCACCTCCTGATGGATTTACAGGTGTCTCTCATGACACCTGGCTATAATTCCATTCTTGTAAGAATCCAGAGGTTTTATATTTTACAAAAATTCAGCAAAAACTCAAAACCTTCACTAGCCCTCACATTTACAATAATGAAACAGCGGTTGCCATGACTTAGCATGCTCTATGTTAAGATATATTATAAAGGCTGGAACCAAAAGGTCCGGGCTGTCTGGGTTTCAGACTCACAGGTAAAGTCTTTTCCTTCTTTCTTTCTCTTTCTCCCCTACCCCTCTTTCTTTCTTTCTTTCTTTTTTTTTTCTTTTTTTTTTTTTTTCTTCAAAACAGGTTTCTCTGTGTAGCTCTGGCGTCCTGGAACTCAGAGACCCACCTGCCTCTGCCTCCCTCGTGCTGGGAGGCATGCATCGCTGGCACCACACCACCCGGTCAGCAATTCTTAATATATAATTCTTAATAAAAGATGAGTGACACTTCAGTCATTCCAGCCCAAGCATTGTACGGAGTAGTTTTCTCCCTTAAGCCTTAAGTTTCAAATCTAAAAGTTTGTGTTTTCATCTTTCACCTGGCCATTTTGCAAAGTTTAGCTAGTTCTGGAGGAGATCAGCTGGTAATTACAAGGGAAGGCTGAAAGTGGCAAGCATGTCAGCATCAAGACTGCTGCTGCAAATCCATTACCTGTTCCACGTTTTGAAGGCGTTGCTGGCGCGTTTGAATAGATACCCTTCCATGACAATGCCATTTGCAGCATCCACATTATACTCTAGCTTGGAATCGTCACTGGAGAAATCCTAAACAAAACACACACGAGTTCAGACGACCGTGTTCCCAGAAAGAGAAATTTATCTAGAAAAAAAGAGCTCTAAAAGTCTGGAGTAAGATTTCCGTAAGAAAGGGGACAGGGACATGATAATGGAGACACCTTAACAGTTCAGCCACTACGGTAGAGCGGCTAAGATGATGTCAGAGACACAATCATAAAAAACATGGTGCAGGAGAGAGATTGTAAGAACACACACACACACACACACACACACGCACACACACAAAAAAGGACTAAGATCACAGAAGCATCCTACTGCCCCATACTAAAGAACTCAGATCTGACACATGGCGGTAAGCAGGTGGTGATACTGAACGGAGCGCTGCTGCTGGAATCTGTGAGAGGATTCAGGGTCTGTCAAACTGGAAGGACACTCAAAGGAAACTGGAGTAGAAAACTAGAGGCCAAAGGTCAACAGAAGTAGGGCATCTGGCTCAGGAGAACCTGTGCTTTGCTGCAGAGCCCAGACTCAGCTGAACATGGTGAGTTGGGGGAGCTACGGAAAGGCTCCCCAATGAAACTGCCAGTGAGACCAAAACCATCGTCACCACCACCATTCAAGGCTGACATAAAGGTCCCAGTCAGCTAGATAATCCAAAAGAAAAGCCACACTACTTCCCTGTCGTTAGTCATGAGAGGACTCTGCACACAGAACGTCCCAAAGAATTCAAAATGAAATCACTATCAAGAGCACTAGCAAGACCGTCAGGATAAAATCAACATGGAAACAGACACAGTCAATGACTTTCTAAAGGGGCATTTACAGGAGAATTTGCCACAAGTGTCTGGGAATAAACTCAACAACAGGTATGTAAGAAAATCACAAAACCTTATGCAGATCATTAAAGAAAGTGTGAACAGCAGGTAAGGTAAGATTGAGACGTCCACAGTATTAGAAGCTAAGCACACCTGCTTTCTCACAGGTCCAACATAACCACAAAATTACAATTGATTACTACTGTGCGTATCTGAGGGAAGGCCTAACAAACTCCATGGTACTCTTTGAGGTCCAAGGACAAGTTTGTTCCAGAGACTGAACCAGGCTGCCAGGTTTGTGTTGTAAGCGCTTGGCCTACTGGGTCATCTTACCAGTCCTCACAAAAGCTCTTGTCAGAGAACAAACGTGCTCCTGAGGTTTGCATGTCTACAAAACTCAGTCTGTAAAAGGAGAGAAGAGAGACAGAAGCTTTGCTTCCCAGGCGTGTGAAGCTGGAATGCCAGGACGATTAGGCAACAATGTGTTGGGATAATTAGGGCAAGATGACAGTGGGGTGGAGGGCACATCCTGGAAAGAGCCTGGGGCAGAAGGTGTCACACAGCATCAGAGGAAGGGGCTGTAGTAACTTAAAGATCAACACCACGTCGCAGGAGGAAAGCAGATCTCTACTCATTACCACACAGGAACCCACATGCCACTTATACATGATTTAGAGGGCTGAATGCAAAGGCCGGGGACTCAGCTCAGTGGCAAACGCCTGCCTGTCAGACATGACACCTGAGCTCAGTCTCCAGCAAAGACATAAATGTGAAAATCAAATCCACGTGAGAGAAGTAGTCATGGCCTTGTGTTGGGAACTGCTAAGCAAGAAACAAAAGCACAGGACAGAGGGCTGAAAACCATGAAAATCTAAACCACAGGTGCCTACAATATATGAAGAACTTGACCATCAACTAGGAAGCCTGGCAGTAAGAAGGAAGAAAAGCAAATAGACATTTCACGAACAGGGACAGACACGATTCACTTCGTGCGTGAACTTAAACCAGTGAGATGTCTGTGTCCACAGCACCGAAGTGAGGACAACACTCAGTGCTGCCCACAGCATCCTTGACACACTCAGCACACACACACTCTGGTAGCGCAGCTCGACTCCATTAGTGCGCACATCTATCTAAAGATGTGCCAAGGCAGGGCAGGACACAAGGTGCTCACAATAGCACCTTAAAACATGTATCAGAAATGCCTTCCCTTAAATTTTAGTTGACTAATTTTTTTTTTTTTTTTTACCTGTAATGCAGCCTGTGTCAGCATTTAGGGGCAGAGAAAGTATTCACAATGAGTAAAAACAGCATCATTTTCTTAAAGGAAAATAGTTGTGTGTTGTTTAAAGTTAAATAATCTCAGATTTAACCAACAATCACATGTTTCTTTAAGCATAATTTGTCATTTTACTAAAAAATTATTGAATCAACTTTTATCATTTGACAGTAATACCATTAAAACAAGCTATTCATCAAAATTCCATGTTGTACACCCTAAACACAAGGAGCCAGGCAAGGTGGTCACAGCTGTAACCCCAGAACTCAATAGGCTGTGGCAGATAGATCATGAGTCCAAGGCCTGTCTGGGACACAAAGCAGGACTCCTGGGAAGAGGGAGGGACAGCAGGAGAAAACGAGTCATGAAGACCTGAAGTTCGGTGGTGGTACGCACAGGTGATCTGAGGCACACAGGAGGCAGGAGTGGAAGGGCCACGAACTTGAAGCTAGACTGGGTGATACAGAAAGAGCATGTCTTTGTTTGTTTGAGACAGGATCTCTCTGTGTAGCCCTGCATGTCCTGGAATGCCCTCTGTAGACGAGGCTGGACTCCAACTCATGTACCTGCCTGCCTCTGCCTCCTGAGAGCTGGGATTAAGGGCATGCCACCACAATCTTTAAACAAAAGAAAACATGGCATTGGCTTCATCCTATAATAACTAAAAGTAACTGATTTAAAGATGGTCTAAGAAAAAAACTCTTCCTTTTCCAAATGCTATTTCTCTTGGAGCATGAATAATTAATTATTAATTGTGGTTTTCTTACACTTGCAACTCATTTTGCTTCAAATCTTCTATGTCAGATCGAATCTGAGTAATCTGTAATCAAAGATGCCTGGATTCCTTATTATCAAGAGGAATAATGCTGGATTTTCACAGCATGCAGGAGTTTTCTATGACTGTATTTAATCTCTAATGTGCCTTTTATGCTCCGGTTACATCTCAGACTATCTAAAGATAAAACCTATTAGGCTATGCTCGGGACATACAAACTCAACTCCTGCATGAAAAAATGAATATAAATTTACTATTGAATTCTCATTTTAAAAACATTCATTGGGGCTGGAGAGATGGCTCAGCAGTTAAGAGCACTGACTGCTCTTCCAGAGGTCCTGAGTTCAATTCCCATCGGCCATACGGTGGCTCACAACCATCTGTAATGACATCTGATGCCCTCCTCTGGTGTGTCTGAAGACAGATACAGTGTACTCATATATAACAAATAAATAAATCTTTTAAAAAATTGTCAAAAAATAGTTAAACTAGACTTAGGCAATTCAACAAGCAATGGGAATTCAAAAGGAGATGCTGAGCAGCCCTGGAGTTGCTACAGCAGGTGTCAAAGAGAGAGACAGAGGGAGGGAAGAAGAAAGAGAGAGGAAGGAGAAGGGATATGCACACATTCTCTGTATGTCTCTTGTTCACTCACACGCACACATGCACACACACTTTGGCAGAAGGTTGTTAGTAAACTAAATGAAACCATAAATAATATTTAAAACTTTAATGGTGCAACCTTTAGTTAAGCACCTGACAGGTTTAATGTTTTATAAACTGGTTCAAGACCATGGCCTGCAAATGTTTTGATCTGAAGAGATAATGAAATGCACACGTTAACATCTAAAACACTTCTCTGCTCACAAAAAGGATTTACTGCAGCAAGCCACAGAAGGGGTCTGGGTAACACGCTGGCTTGCACACACTAACATCCCTGTGATCTCCTGTACCTTCTGCTGGATCGTAGAATGTTTTTGCTCCATCTCTCTTTTCTCCTTTGCTGCATCCACAACCAGTCGATCCAACTAAAGGAAAGAAGAAAATTACAGACTTAAAATTAAAAAAACAAAAAACAAAAAACAAAAAACAAAAAAACAAAAAAACCCCAAGGGATTTTATAAAGTCCAAGGCATTTTATAGATAAGCATAAATCACTTGATTAAAGTCAACCTAAAACAGCATTTGTAGCTAAACATTCAGGTAGAAGTTCACAGTTTTCTAGATTAACTTTTTTGAGAAAGTCTGTATCTTAGGGGAAAGTCTTCCAAGAAGGAGGCCTCTTCTTAAGCATTGCAACAGTGTATGTTCTATCCTTGAAGGACAAGGACTCGAACCTCAAGTGCCTGGTGACCTACTTAGAAGATGCTGGTAGCTGCAGACAAGGTAAAAACAAACAAAGCACACACATAAAAAAAAGTGACTTCTTCCCCTTCTCACCAATATCAAAAGGCAATGTAGCTACACTAAACAGGGCAAAGGTCACAAGGTCACAAGGTCGCATCAACTGCTGCATCCCATCACTAGCCACATACCATGTTTCCAACGTGCCTTCCCTATGTTATAATCAAATCAAATCTAAAAGGTAGACTAAGTAAGTGGCCAAGTAAATAAAAGACAGCTTGGGGGGTGGCGGGTTGTAAGCTTTCTTGAGCCCAGGAATTAAGACCAGACTGGTCAACCCAGTAAGGCCCTGTTTCTGGAAGGTTAAATTAAGTAAAATAAAAAAATATCAATCCCGTGGTTCTGGAATTATTGCCTACTAACTCAACTACTAAGATCACCCTGATCGGCCATATCTAAACAGACCACTACAGAAAGTAAAGAGTGGCCACAGGGGGGTCATCAGGCCTGAACCACAAGTCTTAGCTGCATGTTTCCACGTCACCCTGCCCCTCTCCTGGGATATAAAGCTTGGCTCATCCCATTATCTACTTCTCTTCCCTGACAGTGAGAAACAGCCGCACCTAATTCTACCAGATCACCTTCTGGCCTCAAAGCTATCATTCCCCAGGTTTCCTTGCAGTGAGAAAGCACAGATGTGCACAGAATGCAGTTTCTAGGAACTGTCCTGCAGCAGACAAGATGGGTCTTTCTCTTCCTTTCTTCCCTGCTGCACAGGATCCCACCTCAGTCCCTTCTCCCTCTCCCACACTTTGATCACTGGACGGTATTCCCATTCCACTCTTACCTTTCCTCCATTTCCCTGAATTCTACTTTTTATTTATCCCTCACCTCAAAAATAAAATCATACTGGGAAAGAAAAACAGATGACTCCTACTTTATCTAAAGTAAGGCGGTTCATCACTCAATAAAAAACACTGCCTGAAGGGATAAGGCCACATTATGGTAAGGCACATGCATACCAGGTACAAGGCCCTGGGTCTGAGCCTCAGTTCCACCAAAAGAAAAAAGGAAAGAAAAGGAAAAAGAAAGACGTCTCTGTGAACTAGTAATGAACACCAAATGGTCTTAATCCTAAGATATTAGACTTTCATTATCCAAGTAGTCAATATAAATTTTTTGAAAATAAAAGAGAGCAAAGTCTTAAGTAAAAGGACAGTGACTGTTACTCAAGTTTAAGAGGTAAAGGACTAAATCCTGCTATCTGTGCTGTAAAAAGAAGAAGCATGTGTCTCCGCCTGCCTCAGCCCCACTCCCGCCCCAGCGCCAGGAACTCAGGTGTGCTGCACCTGACAGAAGCCCTGGTTTAGGCCTCTTCTTCAGGAGCCTCATGTTCACTATTTAACACAAGCATTTTTACCTTTAAATTCATTTTTGGTTCAACATTCAACCCACATGTACTGCAGTGTCAAAAGTCCTTATAAAGTAAATGAGAAGCCAGAGTTCCCAATATGCCAACAAACAGTACAGAACCAAGAGACCCAGTTCAAGAAATTACCTGTGCTCCAAGATCTTTCATGTAGGGCCCAAGCTCACTGAACAGGTCATACCCTTGATGGAAGAAGGCCAGATGCGCATACATGAAGGACAGCATCTAGGGGAGAGAGGGGCTTCAGATCTACTGCAAAAGGCTTTAGAAAGCTTGAGTCCATGCCGTACTGAAGACCACTCCACAAGAACCCAAAGCATCAAACCTTCTTAAAACTGAGTTTCTTAAGGACTTCACAAATATTTGCAAAGACAAAGATAATACAACGTCTCTAAGAAAAATGCCTACTGGTCTCACATTTACACCTAAATCAAAATTACATAGGTAATTTAAATAATATTCTCAGTAGCGTCACTGTCTTAGTAGAAATCCTTACGTACATTATGAAATGTCTAAGTGGTCCTCCCTAAGCAAAAAAAGAAGTGAAGAGAGAAAATGAGTCTCCAACAGTAGCAAACACAGCCAGCTGGGGTCCCCAGTCCCCAGTGAGCTGCAGGGACTCTCAGTTGTTCTTTTTCCTAAAAAATATACACCAGTGGGGTCAACATAGACTTTTCTCTTGTTCAAAAGCTATTTATTTGCTTCCTTATGTGCTGTGTGTGTACATATTCACAGATGTCTGGGGGAGTGTGGTGGTCAGAGGACAGCCTGAAGGAAGGAAGGCTTGTCCCCAGCTATATTTTATTAATCCACAAAAGGAACCCCTGTTTTTTATTAGTTACATTTTTACATGAGAAGAAATTATATAATTAAATGTATGCAAAGAATCTCCTAAGACCAGTTTTATTTTTAGCAAGAACAGACATTTGTTTAATATTCTGAAAACTAAAGTAGGCTAAAGTTATTAACACCAAAGAATCCTCTAAAATAATTTTTTTTCCAAAATAAAACCAGTTAAATAAAATTCAAAAATCAATGATAAAAACTTGCTTATATAAAAATTACTATAGTATGAGAAAATGGTAATAGTTATACAATGGTGGGGAAAGATTTTTAGACCACTAAATTATAAAAAAAAAAAGAAATAATTATGTAAAATATAAAATATATGTACACATCAAAATACATACTAAGCATATCAAGAAATAATGATGAAGCAGGAAACACGGTGAAGAATCAGTGACCTGAGTCTGTAAAAGACACCACATGTCAGCACAGAAATCAAGGCTCCCAGTGTAGCCAGGAAAGTATATGGGGAAATGATCAAACTCTTCACTAACAAAACACAAATTCAACAAAGAAATCTCACTTTTTCCTATCATAGCACTGGGAGACAGGGCTCTGGTGCTCGCTGCTGGCAAAGTCTGTTGAGAAATGGTGGAAACAGTTGGGAAGCCTTGAAATTTGGTAGTATTTTTTAAAAGCCTTTTCCACATTTAACACTGACTGGGGAAGGCAAGACGGCTCAGTAATGATGGGCGCCAATCCTGCCGTGCTGAGTTCAAGCATGTTGTTTAAGTAGCATCTTCTCTAAAATGCAAATAAAGCAGTGATCAGGTTTTTATTAGAATGATCACTACAGTGAGTTGTCTTTAATATGAAAAACATAAAGAATTCTTAAATATCCATTAAGGATGATAAATTATAATATATTCAAGGCTAGCTAGTTTGGACCTGCAAATTTTACATCTGTTTATAGATGGTTCATGAGCCAAGAATCGCTTTTAACCTTCTAAAGAACCACTTTTAACCTTTTAGATGATGAAGTAAAAATTTTAAAACAGAAAAATTAATGTGAAAAGTATATGAAATTCATTCTTCTGGGCTCACACATAAAATTTTACTAAACCCAGCCAAGCCCAATCATCTGTTTATGGGCAGGTAGGTCCTCAGTACAAGGACACGGTAAGTAAATATGACACAGGCCACAGGGCTGCAGACCCCACTGTATTTACCAGCCGTCCTTTATTTCTTGTCTGTGCAAGTGGCAGGGTTCCAGCTGCCCACAGAGGCCATGGTAAGGCATAATGTCTCCATTGCTGGCTGTCTGGAAAATATGGCTGGGGAGAGGTGCCACCTACTATAAAACAAGTTCGAGGCACCACAGTCACGCGGTGTTAGGGCAGAGCAAGGGGGACACAAGGCCTGAGCAGCAAGGACAGCAACTAGGAACCAAACTGCTCCGGCTGAACTAAGAGAAATCCCCTGACAGTTCTAAATGGGAAAGGGCACAATGTCACAGCACGCCCTCCTCATTTCCTCGTCAAAGAGCAAGTAAAATCTCACTGTCACCACAGATCAAAAAGGTCCAAAGAGGGATGGAGAGATGGCTCCATGGTTAAGAGCACTGGCTGTTCTTCCGGAGGACCGGGGTTCAGTTCCTAACACCCTCCTGGCAGGCAAAACACCAATACACATGAAATAAAAAAGTAGAATAAAAAGCATATAAGCTTAACCTTTTAAAAAATGGTACAAAGGAAAACAGGGAAGAACCCAGCAATCTTTACATTTTAGTGACTTTGAAGAAAGAACAGGCTAAAAACATCAGTTGGGCCTCTTCAAGCCACAGGACTGACAGAAGAATTCAAACACAGACATTCCAAATGCCTAAACACCACATACAGCCACAGAGAAGCAAGTGATTTTGAAGGACACTTTGTAGACAATTTCTAAAAGCAAGGGCTAGAGACATGGCTCAGCAGTTAAGAGCAACTTTGCAGAGGACTTGGCTTCAGTTCCCAGCACCCACCTGGCAGCTCAGAACAGTCCAACAGAAAAACTTCAGTTCCAGGGGATCTGATGCCCTCTTCTGACCTCCGCGGGCACCAGGCATATAGTACATACACATGTGTGCAAAACACTAAAAACTATTTTTAAAAAAGAAACTTGGGGCCAGACAGATGACAATTCTGCTCTTCTAAAGATCCTGAGTTCAATTCCCAGTACCCACATGGCAGCTCACAACTGTCTGATGTGGATGTACACGCAGACAAAATACCCATAAACATAAAATAAAGACACTTTCAAAAGCAAATACAATTAAAGAGAAAATTCAAGGTAGCAATCATATTTAATAACGTTCAAAACAATCCCGCCGCCACTTCCAGCTACTTTCAAAAAGTATTAGGTATCTAGACACACATGAAATATTACATTGAAATAACAGAGAGAAGAGCCCATAGTAGGTCTGTCTTTCTGAAGCAGACCATAGATTAGCAGAGCAGACACAAACTGCTGTACCTTGAAGCAGATGGCATAGGAGAGAGAAATGGGAGCTAAGAGCCAAGAGCTCCAGGACAGGGTGACATACTACAGGGACTACACACAAAGACACACAGTCACAGCAGCATTCATTAATATCTTACTGATTTCAGGATTTCTGATCTCCTTTTTGATTGAAGCACATTAATCTGAGGGAAGATACACTTGGTTAGTCATTCACGAATTACACGAATGCAGAATACGAGATTTGAAACATGCTAGTCCTGGCGATCCCAAAACAAAGGAAAACAGAGCTGGTGTTTTCCTTCTGGCTTGAAGGAGTTATGAGCAGCATACCAATGAGCACTCAGCCACACTCACACTCAGTGAGAACACTGGCGCTTCAGACGGTAGCATCCTCATGGAGTTGCTCTGACACCCGAGTTTGCAACACGTCCTCTTCCTCCACCCTCCTCTTCTACTTGAAGGTCAAGGTTCAACCACAGCCTCAGTGCAAACCCTTGCTATTCACCACTTCCCGGTCTTCTCTGGACTGCCTGTTTCCCTTCTCCTCACAGGTGCCAGAGCGATTTTCAAGTATCAACGACATATTCTGTCTAGTTTTAAATCCTTCAACCTCTTGCCACACAGGGTCACTGTGCAGACGCCCCTGCCACCCTCTGGAGCCTAGTCTTCTGTTACTCATCCCTGAATGTTCCCAACAGCACCCGTCACTGTTCCACAGGTGCCTTTGTCTGGAGGCTCCATGTCTGGAGGCTCTGCCCTCATGGCTGAGGACTATTCTTCAGCACTTGGATCTTCAACTGACCACATCTAAGCCAGCACCTGACTTGCTATCTAGTATATCCTACTTACTGATGGCATTTATAACTACTTTTGCTTGTTCGTTTGCTTTCTTTAGACAGGATTTCACCATGTAGCCTGGGTGTCCTGGAATTCACTTTGTAGACCAGGATACCTCGAACTCACACAGATCCCCCTACCTCTGCCTCCCTAGCACTTATTCTGTGTTTTCTTCCTCTGCCTTTTCCCCAGCTGTAGAAGCTCTTTTTCTGAGTTCCAGCCCCAAAGCAGAACAGTCAGCATGCTATATGTTAAAGACTTAAGTATTTGAACTATGATTGACTTATCAAAATGCCAGCAAATTGTGAGGTTTCTCAGGTAGGGTGGAAGCTCAGAGCCCTGGATTAGACCCCCAGCACTGCCTAAACCAGGAGTCAGGGTGCATGCCTATAATCCCAGCACTTGGGAACAGAGGCAGGAAGATATGGGTTCGAGGTTATCCTTGGCTACACAGTGAGTTAGAGTAGGAGGGAATGCCTTTGACAGGATCTTCTGTAACTGGAGAAATTCCTAACAAGTATTTCATCTGTTCATAAAAGTTTATGTACATAAAATGATGATGCAAAAGAAGCTCTTCACGATTCGTTAAGATTGCCAAAAGATTATAGAACATTTTCCAAATGTCTTCTTCATTGAACTCTTGGTCTACTTTATAAGGGAATTTTAAACAGTCTTAAAAACAAGAACAGAGCAAGCAAAATCTAAATGGAACCCTTTTCCTTACCGCGGGTTTCTCTTGCATGTGAGCTCAGCTCCGAGGAGCACAGGGAGCCTCCCCTTACCCCTCCCCCACCCATGCTGAGCACGGGCTGCAGAGCGGCTGCTCAGACTTCTGCCCTCCTTCTGTTTCTTCCTCTCTATTTGGAAATTTAAAGAAAATAAAAATTCAAACTCAAGGAGAAGGATAAATTCAAATACACACAGAAGCTGAAATGCTTTACACTTCTGGGTATTTGTTGCCTATTATTCTCTAAAACTGCCACTTTTGCAAAAAAAAAAAAAAAAAAAAAAAGAAAGAAAAAAAAGAAAAAAGAAAAAGATCTAAGAGTTCCCATGAGACATATTACATAGACTCATAGTTAGAAGGGAGTGAGTGCAGAGGCCATCTTAGTACTGTCAGATGACCTCTCTGGAAATACATAATTACTATGTTTAACTTTGAAAATAATGGATATTTTAGCTAAAAAGCATTACACATAAAATCCATAGCATTACATCATTCACTCTTTTAAACAAATCAAAACTCATGTACTACCTACTTTCCAACCACTGGATAAAAGCTGGAGACATATTCTATTCTAGGGATACAGGACTCAGGCTGTGAGTGTGTGGCAGGCAAGCATGAGGACCTGAGTTCAATCCCCAGGACCCCGGTGACAAAAAGCCAGTTATGTCGGCACATGCTTAAAATCTCCACTCTGGAGAAGGAAAGAGAGCAAGATCCCAGTTAGACAACCTATCCTAGCTCCAGGTATGTGTCAAAAACAAAAAAGATGGATGGATGGATGTTAGACAGAGATAGGGATATATATGGGCATCTCCATTGCAACCAAGTTCGCCCTCTTTCTGCCTCCATATGTGCATGTGTGTGTGTGTGTGTGTGTGTGTGTGTGTGTGTGTGTGTGTGTGTGTGTGTGTGACACAAATGGACAGACACCATTTTGGAAAATGATGTATGCCCGTCTGTGACACGTGACAGTGAGGAAATTCTGTAGAAAGCGAGTTCTGTCAAAGGACATGAAGGAAATGTCTGAGAATCAGGAAGAGAACAGAGCAGAGAGCAGCCTATAGGGAGACCCAACACAGACATGAGCAAAGGTGGAAGTATAAAAAATGAAGCTGGGAGGAGCCACGGTGCTTGTCATCTCAGGGAGACAGAAACAGTGTGCAGGCCAACATCTAAAGCACAGAGCTGTGTGAGCCGCTGGAGGAGCTCCCAGGAGGGCTGCAGGCTCACTGCAGTAGGAAGGGGCGTGAACGTGAGCAGCGGACCCAGGGCACTGGCCACAGCATTCTAGAAGCCTAAAGAGGGACAGAGGGAGCATTACTTCTTCAGAAAAAAACTAACAAATAAAAACCTTTTACTTACTGAACAGGAATATACTAAAAAATTCAAATTAACTTTCTATTGTTCTGCTTAGATCATTTTAATCACGAATATTTGCATTTCATATGTATTATCATGAAGTCAGCAATCCTTGAGGGAACTACTGTTACTTTATAAAGAAGATTCCGTAAAACACCTAAGCTTTGAACGGTACCACACATTAAAAACATACTATACATGTGCTTACATTCTGCATATGTCCCAGAGTCCCTTGGAAAGCTACGTTCTCAGGACCAATCACTCACTGAACAAGAGCTTTGGCTGTAGAATGAGCTTTAACGGCTGTAGGAATCCACTCAAAGAAAATCATCCGAAGTGTGGCCACAGATGGCCTCAGAAGGCCCACAAGATGGCTCAGAGGGAGAAGGTGCTGAATCCACTCCTGAATTTAATCGCTGGGACTGACATGGTAACAGAACAAGTTCCTGAAAGTTGTCCTCTCTCTCTCTCTCACACACACCACTCATACAAAGAGCAAATAAATAAATACAATTATTATTATTCGCATCTCTTAAAAGTCCGACTTTCACTTTTTCTGTAGCGCTGCCAGCTATGGAGTTAGGAGGCGCCTGTCCCGGCTGCACTCACGGCAGGCACTGGGCTTTAACTGGCAGCTGAAGAAAGACATAGTAAAGTCATCACCATCTTCAGATGTTAGGCTTAGGGATCTTCATGACAAAATTTCAGTGGAGTTTTGGCCTTGGCTTCCAACTCAATAGGAACCTTCTAGCAACCGCTCCTGTATCCACCCTGCATCTGCGCCTGGACGAAGAGGACAATCCCACACGAGTCTCCCCCAGTGGTGTCAATGGAACCAGTACAGCCCTGCCACTGTGCTGTCTCCAGCCTCCAAAGGGAGTCATCCTTCCAAGGGACTCTGAATTTCATCTTCAAAAGCAGCCAAGGCACTCCAGAGACTCGCTAACTTCAGCAGCCAGAGAGGCAGATACCCTGAGAACGACCAAAGCCCTCCTGTGCTGCTCGAAGGCAAAGCAAGAGCCTCCTGCGGAAACCATTTCTCAGTGGGTCTCCTCAGAAGCTTTGGGGTTGATGTTTAGAAGCACTAATGAACGTTTTTGAAAACTTGGCAAAGGACACACGTGTTAACACCATTTAAACTTGGTGCTCAAATAGCAACCAAACTGAAGCAGGAGAACTACAGGGTAAAATACAGGTAAGATATTGTAACCCAATAGAGAGGAGAAAGAAATCAGAACCAAGGTAACTATATATCTACACAAGAGCATGTGTGTGTGTGTGTGTGTGTGTGTGTGTGTGTGTGTGTGTGTGTGTGTGTGTGTGTGTGTGTGTATCAAAAGCATAGGCAAGGTGAAAGTGTTCCCTAACATGTCATGTTTCCCACTGGAAGTAAAATGTATTCCAACTGCTCAGCACTCTAAAGACTGAGACAGGGAGATAGATATCAAGTTGAGATTAGTACAGGCTACACAGTGAGTCTGAGGCTACCCTGGACTATAAAATGAGTCTGAGGCCACCGTGGGCTACATACTGAATTGAAGATCAGCATAAGCTACACAGTGCGTTTAAGGCCAGCCTAAGCTACTTCAAAAAACTACTAAATCAAAGAAAAGGCGTACTTTATTTATTCTAGTACAATCACTCAAGGAGCCTTCCAGAAAACCGCTGCTGGAAGTCGTGAGGAGAAGGTACCTGCAGGACGTAGTCCAGTGCGATGTGCCGAAAGCACTTCCGCGTGGCTGTGAGAATGTTTGCAGCCTCTTCAACCTCGTGCTGTTTGTTTCTTTGAACTTGGGCATTTTTTACTAGTGCATTTTCCTTTTCTTCACTGACTTTTTCGAATTGTTTCTTGGCATCTTTGAATTTTCTAAGATCTCTAGAAAATAAAAATTTCATCAAACTTTCAAGCTAACCTTAGAATGTAAGCACCGCCACTTCCCCTGTGTGCCGTCAGACACTGGCAGGCACCACGAACCCAGCTAAAGCACACATCCTTCCAAAGGTCCTGCTGTCACTCACCTGAGAAGCCTGGACAAAGGAACTTCAGAGCTGAGACTTTTGTGACTTGGGAATGTTTATACAGACTTTGAGTTTGTACTTTAATCTAAAACTCAAAGATTAAGAGCTCAAAAAGTTTCAGATCTGGACTATCTTAGACTTCCTTCTTTTCTGAGATAGAGTCTCTCTGTATAGTCCACGCTGTCCTAGAATGTACTCTGTAGACCAAGCTGGCCTTGAACTCAGAGATCCAACCTCCTGCTTCTGTCTCTCAAACACAGTGATTAAAGGTATCACCATTAGAGGCAGCACATCTTAGATTTCTAATTTTTGGCTTATGGAACCTAGTATTTTGTGTATACAAATCCTCTTAAAGTGAGCTAATGGTTCATTGTGCAAATCTGTATGATTCAAAATGGAAATAGTGATAAAATTAATGTAACAAAAAGATAATTTTCTACAGATAAATTCAAAACATGCACATGGTTTAACCATGATATTGGTTTTTAAACATTGCTGCATGGAAGACTTCCTACAGGGACATACAGATTTGAATGGCCTTCCCCAAAGATTAAAATTCATTTACCTTCTAGAGAAATCCTAAGGAACTGAGAGGTATTTGAAAACATATTTTTGATTTTAAGAAACAATACTCGGAAGCCCACCTCAGGGGCAACACATCTACATCATAACTCTAGGAGGCTAAGGAAAGAGTGCCACTGGTTCAGGCCAGCCTGGGCTATAGAGCGGGAGAGAATTAGTCAAAACACATAAAGGATAAAAATAAAGTCTTCAAGCACACATGCACACACATGGGCCCAGCAAAGGCAGAAGGCAGGCCTTGTACCAGTCTGAAAAGATGAAGCCCTGGATGTCAGCATCCTTATCATGTGATGCCTCTCTGCCGCTTCTACTAAGAAGCTGACAAAATGAGCTGAAGACAAACAGTTTTCAATTAGAATAGATATATCTAAAAAAAACTATATAATTTTTTGAATTATTCCGGATGTTTGTATGTGTATATCTAAGAGTTAAAGCATTATGAAGCACTTTGTAAAAGCTGCTGTGTGACATCTTTGTAGGATAAAGTCTAACCTATGGGCTAGGCCTGTAGATCTCTGCAGAGCCCTTGCTTAACACGTAAGGCTGAGGGGGAAGGAGGTCCACCCGCAGTCTGAAAAACCCCAAACCCAAAATTAACTACTCACAGCAACAGCTAATGATATTTGACTCTCTTCATGTATTATAATGTCTCTTATTTAATAGTATATCTGAATTAACCTGATTCTTGCATAAACTCTCAGCTGGAACTGTAGGAGAAAAACTAGATTACTAATGTAGAAAAGAAGTTTTCCTTAATTTGTCAAGTTTGAACTTACATTTTTTTTACTTCTAGTTCAATTTTATTTCATATGTAAACATGATGCAACTCTTCCAAAGTGTCACAGGTAACGACATATTCATTTCTGTGGCTAATTCTTATCTATTACAATATACTCTCTTCAAAGAAAACACCACGTTGAGACTAGACAACCAAGCTTCAAATACATTAAGTATTTCAACCACCCTTGGGGCTTTTAAATTATATTTTTATTTGCACTGTGAAAACTTTCTGGACTCCTATATGCTCAAGGTGAATCGGATTCCCTTATAGACTCTGAAGAAATGAAACACATTTTACAAAGCAAACATGCCAGTGTTTTCAGAAATTTGAGACCCATAATTTTCTTTCAGCATCTTTAGCCATATCCAGGGCCATGCCCCAGCCAACCCTTCCCCATCCTACCCTTCCCCAACCAACTCTTCCACAGCCAACCCTTCCCCAGTTATGCCCCTACTGGTTATTCCCCCACCCACACCCACCCCACCTTTTAACTACAGCTGACTTACTCTTTAACAAAGTTCTGAAGCTGGGCCTTAATTGATCTCTGAGTTTGGTCAAACAGAATCTAGAAAGTAAAACATAACATTGAATGTTAGAGAGAATGAAATGTAAATACCACACCACCACACCAACACCCAATTCCAGTGACACCTTGTTTCTCATTGACAACCATGAATGTAATGAGCAAAACTGAAGCCAGTTTTAAGCCAATTCTATGAGCCCCTAAAATAACTTGGCTTTTTTTTTCACTACAGAAAAAAAAAACTAATTTTAATTCTTCTTCAGATTTTGGAAGACAACCCGACAGCAACGCAAGCTCCGCTTTCTCCAAGCCAGCTGAGACTAGCAGCAGCACTGCCTGACCCCAGCCAAGAGTTTCCACTGGGAAGACTTGGGAACATAAACAATGGATGTATTGAGTTCCAGTCAGCACTACACAGTCCTGTAGGTCAAAGCACAGCTTTGAGCAGAACAAAGCTCTACCTCAGAACAGCGCTTTGTCCAGGTGCCACGGTGCCCGTACCCAACACTGCCGCATCACTACAGAAACTCTTTCAGGATTTTCAGAATGACTTCAAATTCTAGGTTTGAAATAGAGTAAGATGAACAGAGGCCGGGGAAACAATACACAAACAGCCCCCACACACACACACACAAAATTCATGAATAATTCTATTTTAAAATACTACCATATCTGCCTAATTTGCTTCCAGAAAAAAAATGGTGTTTTTTCTTGTATCCTATTAAACCTAACAAACAAAAGAAAAGAAACTATAGAAATCAAAATGGAGCTAAATAGAAAATTGGTAAAAAAAAAGAAAAATCAATAAAACTGAAGCATGGTTTTTAGAGATTATAAAATTGGCAAATGCAGAGCAAAGGCTGTGACCAGAAAATAGAAAGGGAGCAGGCCCCTCAAGGCAACTTTTTCCACATGACTGCTCAGGAAAAGTGTCCCTAAAGCAAAGGCACGTAGCAGCAGGTGACAGCAGGTAGAGCATCAGTGGAAAGACTACATGCAGTCAGCTCAGTTATCTGACTAGTAGCTGCTTCCCTGAGAACACATGTGCCGGGAACCACATGCCATCCAGTCAGTTTTACAGGGAAGGGACGCTAGGCTGTAAGCTGAAAGGTGGCCACTGTAAAGAAGGTAGCTCTCAACAGCCCGCTGTCTCTTAGACACAGCACTCATTTCAATGACATGCCTATGATGTTCTTGTGGCAGGCTCAAAAGTTCTCTTTTGCTTTTCCTTTGTCTGAAGGAAGAAGACTTATCCGAACACATCTATCTAGCCAAAGCAATGAAGGGAAATAAAGACTACCTAGGAGGCAGAGTATGGCCTTACCATAGGTAGATATTGACAGGCTCATGTGTGTAGGTAGGCACTAATTATAAGCCTAAATACAACAAATACAATGTCTACCAAAGCTCACTAAAAAGGAATCCATAACTAGCAGACTTAGGAAATAAGATTTGTGATTTAAAAATCCTCATTTTTTTTAACTCTTTCATAACTGATATTTTATTGGTTGAGGAGCAGAGTACACAGACATTCCAATTCTTATCACACGTAAAAATCCTCATTTCTTATAAGGTCAAGCTGGATTTGGATGGCACTTAGCAATTCAATCCAATAGCAACTGCTTCCTAGTTACCCAGGAGAAAGCCTTGGGCTCACACAAACACCCAGAGGGAAGTTTCTACAGCAGCTGCACTCACAACTGCTGAACCGAAAACAACCCGAATGCCCTTCACCATGAAGGGGAAAGACATCAAGACAGTAATAAAAGGGAACATCTCCTAATGCATACAAACAGATGAATCTCGGTGCACTTGGCTAAATAAATAAATCCTATTCACAACACCTCGTGGACTGTGATTTATGTGACGTTTAGGAAAAAAACAAAGCTATAGGTATAGAAAAGAGATCAGCAATTTCCAGTGGAGGTGAGAGAGGATAGCTGACAAGAGGAAAGACCGTGTAAGGGTGCGCTGGGAAGGGGGCAGACGGATGCTGGGCTACCTTTACTTCAGCGACAAGACACAAACATATAGTTAAGACCTGGAGAGCTCTATGCCACAAGAGACCAGTTTTCATACATGCTAATTCAAAATGACAAAACATGGACAGAGTGTGCCTTCTTACCAACTCAGTGCAATTTCTTCATGTATAAAAGATGACATTTCAAAAAATAAAAAAATTAGGGAAAATCAACTTAAAACTGTTGCATTTTTACCTGACTTTAGCCAAAAGGCTCAGAAGTGCTACCCCAGCAATTTTAAAGAAACATACACACACACACACACACACACACACACACACACACACACACACACAAGTATGGAACACAACTGCCACTCACACATGCTGAGAGAGACATGAGGTGTGATCAACTGTGGAAAACTATCTCCAAGTTTTGAAGGTTTTGCTCTCTAATGATAGTCAATTTTTAAGGAATGTAGTATGCAAAAAAAAATTTTAGTATTTAAAATAAACAGTTATGTTGATAAAATTTTTTTTGTATTTTTTTCTCTTAGCACACAACTCCTTCATTATGCATGTAGTACAAATTCACATGCCATCCTGAAATGAGCCACACTACCTCCAGACACATTTCAACATACACAAATGTTTATCTACAGATATGTGTGTGTTATGTGTGTGTATACATTTAGCCAGCAACTATATCAATAATAGCCAATAAGAAAAAGAAAAAAAAAAGATAACAGCCCACTGTGTTAATCAAAATAGGTTCATGATTTTTTTAAAGATTTTTTTTTCTTTGGAGACAGGGTCTCACTGAGCAGCTCCAATGTCCTGGAACTCATTATATAGACCAGGTCTGTTTCCAAATCAGAGGTCTGCCAGCTTCTGTCTCCGAAGTTCTGAGATTAGAGGTGTGCACCACCACACCAGACAGTTATTTCTCTTTCCTGAGATCTGATGCCCAGGCTGGATCATAAGAATCCAATCCTCTGGGTCACCCAAGTAGTTATGACTAAAGGGCCGCCCTACGTCACTAGAACATCTACAGGTTCTTTGGCAATCCTTGCTTCAAAAGCAGACCCTCATTCTTTCCTTGGGTGGGAGCTGCTGCTTCTTCCCAACAGTGACAGTGTGACTTCTGGGACTGGGTCACAGCAGGCACTGCCGTTCCCTTTGCCCTTGTCTTAGGTCACATTTGGAGAGTAATACACTCTATGTCATTAGGACACTCATGCAGCCCTGCAAAGAAGGAAGACAGCAGTGGTGACACACATCTTGAATACCAGCACTCAGGAGGGAGAAACAGGTGGAGCTCTGTGAGTTCCAGGCCAGCCTGGTCTACAGAGTGAGTCCAGGGCAGTCAAGGTTACACAGAGAAACCCTGTCTTGAAAAACCAAAAAGAGAGGTTCGGGAGGGTTGGGGGAAGGGTCCTAGGTGAAGAGCTTGGGCTCTGGCTAAGAGGTATATAATTAAAACACCTTAGAAGTGGACCTGTCAGTCCATGTGAGGACTTGAAATGACTAAGGTCCCAGCCCCAAGACTTAGGCAGTGTCCAGTGAAAGGCATCAAGCTATCAACACATAGCTAACCAAGTGAGTCTCTCTCTCCCAAACTCCTAACTCAGGAAACTACAAGATAATGGATGCTTGTTATCTAAGTTCAGGGTTAACTGAAATACAGTGATAGATGATCACCAACAAGTGAGTGTTATAAGAAGGGTGGCCTATTCATACGATGCAACATCACTGAGCAATAAGAAGCCAAGAATTATACACAGAGTATGACTGAGTCTCAAAATAACTGAGGCTGAAACTTACTAGATACCCACAATCAACCAGACTGCACATCAGGAACTGACTAGGAATGAGGGCTGAGGACAGAGAAGAAATTACAAAGAAGCAAAACAAAACTTTGGGAGCACAAAATATGTCAAAGCTTACCACAATTTGTAATTGTGCAGTATGTATACTATTTGCTGTGAAAAGTGAAAGTATACCTAAGGAAAAATGTATTTTGAAACTGTTACATGTCATCCACCCTCTAAAACACTGCACTCCCAAAATAAAAATGTATACACATTTGAATACCAAGAGAAGTATTTTAAGAAAGTCATTAGTTTCACTGTGCCTTTCTGAAGCATGGTATCATGATGTAGTCCAGGCTGGTTGGAGATAAACTGTGTTGCCTGGGCTGCCTTCAAGCATGCAGTCTTCCTGCCTCAGCCTCCCAGGCAGGCACCACTGCATGTGGCTAGACTAGGTATTTGCATCTCCTCCTTTACAGTGAGGACAAAGCTGCCAATGCACAGGCAACTGAATAAAAGCTGCCTCCTAGGCCGATGCCAAGGCATACAATTACCCAACAAGCTTTCCTAAGGCTCTGCTGCTGTACAGAGCTGCTTCTATCAGGCTAGAGGTTCGTCTAATCCTGATCGCTAATCTATGCCTGCTGAGGTCTGCATCTCTTCTCATATGCTAAAAGTAAACCGCTACAATCGCCACCAAGACAAAGCTAAGGCTCACTTCCATGTCTACAGAGTTAACACTTTTGCTATGAGCAACCGTTCACAACAAATAACCAATAAAGGTTTCCTACTGACCACAGGCCATCTCACTAAAGCACAGAGCAGAACACAGGCCTTGAGAAAGAGCTCACACTCAAGCTGCTCCCCTTTGGGCGTGCGCTCATTAAAGCACCATTCTCTCTGCTGTACTTAGATGAAAGCTGAGATACGCATCGCAGATGGCAGACAAACCACTTCAGAAAGTCATCAGGGGAAAGCAAAACAAGAGAGACACCAAGACAGACATGGCTGCAGATCCACCGGCCCTGCTTTCCACTCCTGTCGTTATTTAGGGGTCAGTGACTGAGACAACGTGTTGTACAATCTTTATGATTCCTATTATCCAGGGACCACACCACTCCTACCTGATGAGCGGACACACAATCATTATTGCCCTTTCCAGAACCGAGTCAGGGCAGAGTAACGGCTTCTGACCCTGCAGGAGGATCACTGAAGCTTTTCAGCGATCTCATTGGGCCCGTAACAAAGAGATAAAAAGCCAGCTTAAAGAGTTTATTTTGACTCCATCATGGCAGGAGAGGCACGGCAGTGGAGAGGACACAGCTGTGCCAGCAGGAGGTGAGACAGTCGGTCACACTGCATCTGCAGTCAGGAAGCAGAAAAACCTAAACCATGGTGCTCAGCTCCATCTTCCCTCTTCCCTTTGTATCATTCCTGGACCCCAGCCCGTGGGTGGTGCTGTCCACACTCAAGGTAGATCTTCACTCCTTAATGAACCCACCCTCACAGACACGCCCACAGGAGTGTCTACTTTGTGACTATAGGGACTGTGGACGACACAAGCACACCACTCTTAACTGTAACATCCCACCTCTAGCTTCCTAATTCATCTACCTTCCAATCTCCTCAGACTTACCAGATCCAATGCTGTTCAAAAGCCCAATGTCACTCATAAAGACTCAGAGCATGTCTTAACTTTGAGGCATAAAATAAACAAGTTAACTATTTCTAATATGTAATGAGGCAAAGTAAGCGCTCTCACTGAAAACGGAGAAACTGGGGACCTGGCAAGGATCAGACCAAAACCCAGTTGGGGAAGCATAAAATTCTGCAGCTCCGTGTCCAAACAACCTTTCGGGTTCTGACGGCCTTGGGCAGCCTACTCGTACAGCTCTCTCTCAGGTTGGCTCCATCTGATAAACCAGCGTCCTGACATCTCCAGCCTCTGGGGGTCTCCACTATAACTCAGGGTTCATTTTCAAAGGGCTTCCTTGCATGGACTCCAACCTTGCTTCAGCAGTTTTCTAGAATCTTCAAAGATGCCACAACCCCAAAACTGGCACCGTATGGACACCGCTGGCAGGCTCTGATGTAGTCAGGTGCCTCTACCACATCCCAACTTCCATGTACCTTGGTGGCTGAACATGGAGAAACAAACACTTCCCTAGAAGGTTGTTTCCATGCAAGGAAAGCCTTCCCCAGCATTCTCAGCTCTTTCACATGCTGTGCGGTGTCTTTCATGGTGGGGTCTCACTAAGGCTCTTCAGCTATTGTCCTTGTAAATGTCAGGATGCCCTTAACCAGGCTAATCTAACAATCACAGGGCTTTCTCCACACTCAGCTTGTCCAGGGCTTTAAATCTGCCACATTCCTCACCAAAGCAACTGTTTTTCACACTCTTCCATTCTATCTGTGAACTTAGATGAGAGCAATGAGCAGGAACCACAGCACAGCCCGAAAGCTCTGCTGCCTTCAAATGTCTGCCTCCAATCCAGTTAGGCTTTGCTCTTTGACTCGGTCACACTTCTCAGGACTTGGGCAGAGAATAAATACACTGCTCTACAGAATGTAACACGAATGGCTTCTAGCTCAATTCCCAAGACTCCTGAGGAGGGTTGGGGGAGGCTACAGATTAGAATGGGCAGAAGATGTAGAAAACGTGGAAACCTGTGATTCTCTGAACAGCCTTCAGCGTCCATGCTCCTAGCAGTACTCTGAAGCTTGCAGGGCTTCTGTAGGCTACAGTTCTGTTGCTCCCACAACCCTCCTGCAAACCAGGTCTAAAACCTACCAACCACATGGACAGGCTTATCACAGCAACAGTCCTGTGCCTTAGAACCAATTGTCTGTCATAGTAACTTTTCTCACCCCAGTGACTAAGGTGACGGAGGAAGGATGGGTTTATATTCTGCCACAGCCGGAGGCAAGCCACAGCAATGAGAGTGGCTCTCGCAGGTGGCAGGGCTGTGAGGCACATTGGTGACTGAAAAGCAGAGAGCAGATGCTGGTGCTCACTTTGCTTTTGCCTCTTTATTTGTCCGTGGGGAGACACACCTACATTCAGGGTGTGCCCTCCTTCCTTGGTTAAATCTAGAAATGCCTTTACAGCCTCCAACGAACTTGACTCAAAGCCCAATCAATTGACAATGAAGATTCAGTACAAGTCTCAGCTGGCAAACATTTATTTTTTCTGCTTCCTCTGCCCCTGCTAATCTGTCTACAGACCTTTTCTGCCCCAATGGCTCTCTACTGGGTTAGGTATTAAAACAAAATTGCTAGCAGAAATCAAATTGGACACACCTGAAATTCCAGCATCTGAAAGGCTGAGACAGAAGGGCATGAGTTCTAGGCCAGCCTGACCTGCCTGATAGCTCACCAAACATCTCAGACTTACTAGGAATGCAAAATCACTGCCCAGCCGGCAGCAGCACACCTGTGAGTAGACAGGAAGCAGAAGTAGTTAGATCACAAACGCAGGGCAGCCTGAGAATGTAGTGAGCTCTGAGCCAGCCTAGACTATCTGAGACCCTGTCAGGAAAAAAAGGGGAGGGAAAATGAGATTTGAGAGGAGAGAAAGGAGGAAGGAGGAAAAGGGAAAGAAGAAGGAGAGAAGCAGGGAAAAAGAGGGGTGGGAGAGAGGATCAAAATCCATATTTACTAAAGGATACAGATAATTTGTTTCTACAGTTACTGCAGAAAAGGATGACTTAAGGTAATTTACAGAAAAAAAGAGGAAAGACAGAAAGACAGACAGACAGACCAGCACATATTTCTGGATTCCTTGTCCTTGACCGTAATTAGGCTGGTTTACAAAACTGGCTCATATCTGACTGCGCTGAGGAGATTCTGCCAACAGCAGCTAAATCACTGACTCGTGTCCACCTGCTCAGAAAGTAGCCTGTGGTGGGTTACTCGGGCCCAGAAAGAGGCAAACAAGAGGTCCACAGGAGCGGAAGTCAGCACACTTCCTCTGGAAAGGGCTATGGGGTAAGGAGAGCTTTACTCATGGGATAGCCACTGACCATCACAGGCGTGAAAACACTCAAAGAAATGAGTAAAGGTGTGTCCCAATAAAATTTCAAATGGAAATAAATAAAAAATAAAAGCAAAGAACTAAATCTGGACAGTGAGCCATAGTGGGTTCTAAGAGTGACTTTCAAACTGGCTGCTTGCCTCTCTGCTGACACATATCTGGAATTGGGGCTGAGACTCTACAGGTCCAACAGGTTTACAGGTGGTAGTAGCGGGGAGGCTGATGTTCCTGGGTCATATCTGAACTCAGAGACTCTTGGCAGCATGCACAGGTCCAAGCCAGATGGGATCCCAACAATAAATAAGAGGGGGAAGTAAACACTCACTCCCCTCACTAGCCAAGAAGCTAGCTCCAACTGACAACCACTTGCAAAGAGAAAATTAGTTTTCTCCAATGGATTCTCACTGGGTGTACAAAGCTTACTTGTGAGCAGGCCCCATGCCCAGCAGTTGAGGGCCAACAGAAAACAAACTCATTGGTATTCCTGTAGATTTTTCATCTTGGGCATTTTTTTTATCTTTGTGGTCTTTTTCTTGTATGTTTTATGGTTTCTAATTGTGTGTGTGTGTGTGTGTGTGTGTGTGTGTGTGTGTGTGTGTGTGTGTACAGGTGCACATGCTTGCACTTTATGCTTCTTTAATTTATATAGTTTTCCTTGCTTGTCTTTGCCTTTTTGTTTTCTAAAGAGAGAAAGAGAAGGTGAGGGGTCGGGAAGATGGGAAGCTAGGGAGGATTTGGGAAGAGATGAGGGAGAGGAACCATGATTAGAATATGCTGCATAGGAAAAAAATATTTCCAATTTAAAAATAAGAAGAATCAGGATCTCAAATTTCACTAGTGATTCTCAAAACTGCCCTATGTCAGAATCGCCTAGAGTGCTGTAAAGTGATCTAAGAGTTCTGACGTGGGTGTCATAAATAAATGTCAGACAGTTTACTACAGGAAGTTTCCCAACATACTAAACACCATATATTAAGGTTTAAAACTGTGATCAGCTGTGTACCAACAGCCACCAACAATTCTCCCACATCTTCAGAAGCATGTCATCATGCAACCAAGAGTTATATTTAACTCTTATTTGAATTTGACATAACTGTGAAACTTGCTTTGATCAAAAGATTGTAGCCCAAGGGGAAGCAACGTGACTTCTAGACCATGGTCTTAAGAAATAAGGGGTGTTAGACACCCAGCCACCTCCAGCCAGTCTTAGCACCAGACACACTGACAAACTACCAGGCAGAACCCAGAGCTAAGGCCAGAGGGCCACCTCACATCCTGCCCAATAAACACGAGTACGTGTTTCAAAGCTGCCAAGTACTGGAGTGGATGTCAAATGCTGTAATTTACACACAAGACATTGATGGTTATGCTTTATAAACATTTGGAAAGCTGTAGACCACTTGATACAACTGCAGTTTCTAGCTGCTGGATTCTAATCAGATGCTATGGGATGACTTTCTCTGCTTTTCAAGTCAAGAGGAACTAGTCTTTTGGCAAAGCTATAAGCCTCATCTCTTTGTGTCTCCATTTTTAACTATCCAAAACTATCCAGGATTTTGGTCCTAACTCAGGACTACTGTTCTCATTATTTCTCGAATCATCTCTAACAACGATGTAATCAGCATGATTACACTGTGCTAGGTGATTCTGTACAGTAAACTGATCTTTATATCAGCTGTTGCCTGTTGGTATTTTTAACTGGCTTGTGGTGATAACTAATCAAAGCCTTTCCTGACAAAATTTTTGTTCCTACTTTTAGTTATTGAAAAAGTTATGTATCCAAATGGAGCTAACAGCACATATTTAACTTTTTAGAAAGAGTATAGGTCTACAAAGACTCAAAATCTCTTTTTAAAAATCCACTTTCTAACCATACACATAAGTAACACTACACCAAAGTGAGCTAATATTTTGCTTTATTTATTAATTAATTTTATATATCAATATAATTTATTTAAAATATCATACACCGTATGCACAGCCACACAAAAACTACCCCTAACCTCTAAACCTTACAGCATGCATTTGTGGGTTTCAAATCTAAGCAGATCTAGCTCACCACTGATTCTTGCACATTGAACAGTTTCTCATTAATTACACCCAAAAGACACATAAAGTAGTTCAAAATTATCTCCCTCAACCTAAAACTTTTTATCTCAAAAAGCTGTTAGATAAACCGATGGTAATAATGACTCATAACACTTAAATATAAGTGATTATTTCCCACCAAAAACATGTCTGTAAATATATATAAATACATATGCCATTAAGTTTCTGCATCATAAGAAACAATCTCCTTCCAGGAGACTGGACACACCAGAATAAGCAACCACTTATGTGATTACTAACTACAAGCTAAGGCCAAAATAACTCTTAGGACTGCAGAAATTACAGTATGAAATCAGACTATGTCATGATGTTTTCAGGATCTAGAGAAACAGCTTGGTGGTTAAGAGCACTGGCTGCCTCTCTAGAAGACCCAGGTTTGATTCCCAGCACCCACACAGTGATTTACAACCATCTGTAACTCCAGTCCTAGGCGAATCAATGCTTTCTTCTGACCTTTGTAGGTACCAGGCATGCACATACATGAAGGCAAACCACTAGTACACATAAAATACACATAAAAACAAATACATCTTTTTTAAGGTAGAAGATTGTACCTGCCAGGTTTTTTTTAAGAAGCTAACTACAACTAAATATAAATATCAATCTATAACTTCAGCTGTAATATAACCAGTCCAACCCTCACCTCACCCCCCAAAAATGACACAGACTCAAAGTGGGAAAATAAATTTAATGGGTATTATTTTATGATATTAAGTTTATTATGGAAGACAGAGTATCATTTTATTCAGTGGAGTAACCACTGGTAAACTCTCCATAAAATGAATAACCTGTTCAGGAAATAACCCTCCACCCATGGCTCAAACAAGCAATGCTAATTAAACTCAGTGGAGAAAAGGTTTATTAAACTAGAACTGAAAATAAAGCAAAAATCCCTTTTCTTGTACCCTGCCACCCACACATATGGCATATTTTATATCCATCCCAACATAAAACCAATCATGTCATCAAATGAGCCATCTCTGAAGACTGATGCTTGAGTTGCCACCAGTGCCAGTATCCCCCACTCACATATACTTACCGTGTGGAAATTGATCATTTCCTGAAGACTGTCAGAAAACTTGGTCAAACTTGTCTATAAAAAAAGACACCAAAGGAAAAGAAAATCATGTAACAGCTACTAAAGTAAGTCACAAAAATATTATGTTAGCATTTCTGACAGGAAAATCAAATTATCCTGTAAACAGTAACATTTATTTGTAAGGACAATCTCAATGTCTCACTGGACATGCTCTGAGGGCTCATGCCTGCTACAAGTCTACATGTGACAACATGTATAGACCTAGAAACATCAAAGCGTTAGTACTGCCCCATCCACAGTGTGTATAACCCTAAAAGTTTGTCAGCATCAACAGTGTGCCCTCAAGCAACAATGGCCAGATAATCATCAGAGCATACCTGCTACTTCACTATTGAGTTTTCATCATGGAAAAAAAATTAGACACTAAGGAATACAGAAAGGGATCCAAGCTAATCCAGGACAACAGGCTAAGCACACATACATACCAAGCATACAGTTGGGTCCTGTTCTTAGCATGCTAACACTCTGTTCACTACACAATCAACTACCGCTGACCCGTTTATGTTCTTAACCACTAGCAGCTACATCAGCTCACCTATCTGAATGTAAACTTGAATACTGTAAAGCAAGATTAGGGCAGTGGTGTTAACTATGCACCCAACAAACCAAACCAAACCAAAGTACAGCTACCTTAAAAACCAGAACTATAGGCCAGGCGGTGGTGGCACCACACCTTTAAATCCCAACTCTCAGGAGGCTCGCAGCTCTGTGAGTTCAAGACCAGGCCAATCTACAGATCAAGTTCCAGAACAGCCAAGGCTACACAGAGAAGCCCTGTCTCAAAGCAATCAATCAAAACAAAACAACAAGAACTGTAAAATATGGCTCCAAAGAATGGCAGCCCTTCTGCTGGGGCATTGTTTGCTGTAACCATTAGTAAGGTTAAATGAGCGGACAGTCACATGCTGTTCTTTTGCACCCATCTCTGTCCCTGTTATTTTAGTGATACCAACCTCAACCACAGCATCATTGCTAGAATACTGGGCCAGGTCTCGAATCCCATTCATGAACTGTTTATTTGCGACACAGAAGGCCTTGCCAGTATCAATCATCGCGATGCAAAGTTTCACAAGCTGAAAAAGAAAAAGAGAGATTAGAAGGGGTTGGTCTTGTACTGCCTTCGCTGAAGAAGGGTTAGCCTTTGAGATGGCCTATTTAAGACAAATTACATTTCATCAAAAACTAGAAATTATTGGAAGAAAATTTCTTTTGCTTTACATAATAAATGCACAGGAAGAGTTATACCAAAAAGTCAACCTTTTAGGACGCAGATGCTGTCTGACTATACACCATCTTTTTATCAAATCAAATTTAAATCCATAATTTAAGCTCATAAGTATTTATTAAATCTCCTAGAACAGGAGTCAGGATGGAGCTCAGCAGGAGAGCACTTGTCCACATGAAAAGTCCTAACTTCAGTTTCTGGAGCACACACAAAACTACATCGCAGAAAAAAGGAAGGGTAAGTGGGCAGCAGTCTAGAGACGAGGTAACTAGATGTTTAACTGGGGAATGCTGGGGTAAAGGTACATGAACGAAAATCATAGGTTAGTCATGCTGTTTAGTAGGCACCATCAGACATGTCTGAGCCAATTACACAACCTCTACTGGAAACTACTGGAAAAAAGCATTTCTTCCCCAGTGCCTGTTTTGGGTGTTGAATAAAAGCCACTGAGCCTCACCAGCCTCTCCGGCTTCTCCCTCATTTATGCCTTCATTGTGATACCATCCCAAGCAATACAACCAAGTACACAGAGCTAGGGGTGTAGCTTTGCTGTAGAGGCTACCAAGCAAGCCACAGGTTCAAATCCAATCCCTAGCACCAAAAACAAAGACAGCGCTACCATAGGTAACAGATAACAGCATCTAAAACATAGGGGGAAATCAGATTTTTAAAAATACTAATGTTTTTATTGACATGGAAATCCTTTTTTGTATACTTAGAAAATGTCTGCAAGAATGCATTAAAAACTAGGTCAGAGTGCTTCCCTAGCAAAAGAATCAGTCGGTAAACAATTTGAACCGGGTACACCGCTTTTGCCTTTGAATTGCGTTCCATGTAGGTAATGTTACTCAACAAATTAAATATCTGACATAATTAAATTAAAGGAGAGGCTAATACACAGTATAGCATGATTAAAACAGGATTTTCAGATCCATCTACTCAGATTCAAATCCTAAAACCCCCTAAGAGGGTCTAGGTGACCTTAACAAATGTGCATTTCTTTATCTGTGTTAACACAGACAAACAGTAATGGAATGAGCGTACAAGAAGCTTCTATCCAGAGAGACCACATAAAATCCCCTCGGCAAAGCAACTCCAGGCGCACAGTCACTGCTGAGCGCGTCTGCCTCCCATGGGCAGGCTTCCTCACTGGTACTTGTCTCTCTTTTGCTTTACAGGAAACAAAGAGGTGGCAGACAAGGGAAAGCAGAGAGAGGGTTTGCACAGAAAGGGGTATTTTTATTACTACAAAAGAACGGGTTGCTTCTAGATTAGGAAGGAGAAATAAAAACATCCCCACCTAGCAGAGTGAAGAGCACCATACCAGTCTTGTGAAGCGATCAGCCACACAGGACCACGGTGGGGGTGAGAGACCTGTGATCCTGAAGGAACTGCATCTAGCATTTCAGGGCCCTGCAGCCTTACCAAACACACACTGGACCTTCATGGTACAGATTCACACAAGGGGAATCCTACTGGGCGTGGTGGTGCCTGTAGCATCGCTCTAAGAGGCTGAGGCAGGAGAATCACTAGCATGGAGGTTGGAAACCAGCATAGACAACAAAATGAGACTCTCGTCTTGATAATTAAAACGTATAAGCATGCTTACATTTTACTTTTACTTAGGTAAAAGCAGCCAGTCTTAAGTGGCTAACTGATACAAGATCCCATTTATAAAACGTATTCAGAAGAGACAATCCACAGAGACAGAAATTAGTTTAGGATACTTAGGATAGAAGAAACTTTGCAGCAGCACCAGGTTCCTCTTTGGGGAAGAGGGAAATATCTTGGAATTAGACCAAGGTAATGAGATCCAACACTGTGACTACACTAAAAACCATTCTTAAATTCATTCTTTACATTAGGTGAATCTTATTTCAATAAAAAAATCATACACGCCCCCAAAGTACAATGAAATCAATTTTAAAATGATCTACAAAGGAGGATAGGGATGAAGGTATTTGCAGCTAAACAGACATCCTGTGTTCCTGCAGGACAGCTGCTACCATCAGTGACATGTACAATGCCCCCCATCTTGTCCCTCCAAAACTAAAATAAATTTAAAACACTGCCACCCACCTTGCCCCAAGCCCATTCTTGTCCTGGCCTATGTGAGACTGGGTGTGGGCCCCACAGTAAATGTCTGTGGCTGTGCCAGGCTGCACATCTGGCCTGCCCTAGATCCGGATTTTCTGACCCAAAGTCTTAGTGCTTAAGGCATTAAGAAAATGGCCTGAACTGTTTACAGAGTTTGTCTGAAAGCATGCAACCTAACAATGATGATCACCAAACACCTTCTCTCAGGTAGACAGTTTTTCAGTTACCTATTGATTGCCTTCATTCTGATAGATGTGAAGAGGTCCTGAACTACATGTGCTTGTTACCCAGTTTTCAGATGAACTCTGTACTCAGCAGTGTGATGTCTAGTTAAAAATAATGGTCAAAGTACGAGATCAGATGGAACTGCCCACTGGAAACACTCAGGATGATAATAGTGACTATATCATAGTAACAGGGACTATGACAGTCCTTCCAGTGACACAGTAGAAGAAACTCTCCTTCCCAAGGTCAGGACAGCAAGTCACCAACAACTGTGCTTGGGGTTCAAAAAGAAATTTTTAAAGAGCTGAGGAATGAGGAGAATCCACGCAGGCTCTGGAATCCAAAGATCTGGGGTCTCGGATGACTCAAGCCTTTTAACATTTAATATAAAATGAGTGAGGAGAAAAGCGGACAGACTCCAGGCTGGACAACAGAGGCCACTGGCAGCTTCTGAGTGAATATTTGCTTTAGGGTCACCATCAGGAGCAAACTTTGTCAGGCACATGGTAAGACGTTTTCTAATAATGCAGACTGAAAAGTATGTAAGATTGCACACAGCAGACAGGCCATTTGTGAAATGTGTACAAAAGGTTTCCCACCCAGGTCCACCTAAAAGAAAAGGAAACTGTCCACACAGTAAGGTGGTAAGGAAGTCACTTATCTGTACCCCTGAACTAAAGAAACACAAAAGGGTTCATAGCATGTATGACAGAGTCTTCAAACACACATCTCACCTCAAAGACCATGCACCAAGAACCTTGCACATGATAGAATGCCTTGAGTCATTCTCCACCACCTCTGTTAGAGAGACAGACCCTTATTTTCCCTGGTTTAAAAACTAGGAAACCAAGGCCCAGAAATGTTGAGGAGTTTGCCCAAAACTATGTAATTTAGTTTCATGATAGTCTCCTGCAAAACCAGGCAGCTCTAGGCTGTGTGCTCTCAAGCTCAAGGCTCTGCTACAAAATAAAAATTATAATATTGTAGTAGTTTAAAAGTGCACTCAAGAAATGATGGAAGACAGGAAAGAAAGAAAAAAGTCAGAAGTTTGGTGGAAATTGAGCTGACATTCAAAGGTGTCTACTACACAGACAGGCAATAGAAGCCAAGCGACCCCAGTACAGACACAGCAGACACAGGGGTCGGATTGAGGTGGCAATGGTGAGACACTGTGGTGTGGCAAACATGAGAACAGAGGGGACAAACAGGCCATGAACGGCAGCACTCTGACAGCCCGGTTCACAGGCCAGAACACCACTGCTGCCAGCGTGCAATGTATCAAGTTAAACATGAACAAGTCATCAAGCCACATTCAGTTGTCACTGCGTGACTTGTCATGGTGCTACAAGCAGAACTTGTCCTGTATAATGTGAGCATCCTTCATGCTGCCACCGAAAATAATCCCCATCCCCCGTGTTCTGCTCTCTGGTACCCCAACTCCAAGGCAAAAAGACAAAGACAATGGCTTAAAAACTTAAACAGCTACACTTATTTTATAAGGACTCAAGAGCTTAACCCAAAGAAAATAACTATGGATCTTTGAGAAAAGAGAAAGGTAAGGGTCAGAGAGAAATATTTTAAATGCCATTTCCCTACATTCTGGGTCTCTTTGGTTAAGAAAGTCTCTAGAATTCCAATACTTTGATAAAATGCGACCAAAAGATCCCAAGATGATGCCTATGTATGCTAAGGTCACAGTGATACCTTTCAACTGTACAGTATAGGAAATCACTGTCAGGAGAGGTGTGTTAACCAATGCCTGTCTCTAGGACTCTGGAGAGATGTCACCAAACAGCAGTTACAAAGGAAAATCTGAATAGATGGGTCAGTCATGTATTCCTCGTTCTGATGCTTCTGCCTGGCACACAGCCCACAATGCCTCATGGACACACATCCAAAAACCATCATCAGTAACAACAGAGAGGATAGAAACCAACGTACGTTTACTATTACATAAAATTTCAATTGTGTAACTATTAAGTGCTTTAAGAGGGACTGGAGAGATGGCTCAGTGGTTAAAGTACTGAGTGCTCTTCCAGAGGTCCAGAGTTCAATTCCCAGCAACCCCATGGTGGCTCACAACCAGCTGTACTGATGCCCTCTTCTGGTGTGTCTGAAGACAGCTGCAGTGTACATATAATTATATATATATATATATATAATTAATCTTTTTTAAAAAGTGCTTTAAGCATTTCTGGAATTAGCTAAAAAGTGGAATGAACATTTTAAATTTTATTTGCATTTGAACCTGGCCACACTGAAACTTACACAAGGATTGTCCAGGTTATATATGAAATCCATTAAGTATCGGAGAAGATGGAGAAGACACGAACACACTTCTAACAATATAAAGGAAGCTGTAAGAGGTTCTGAAATGAGGCACGGATACCAGTGTTGACATTTCATCTTTGAGCAGGCAAGCTACTTGATGTCCCCAGCCTTCATTTCCTCATGCAGCAGGCCGGGTGACAGTGCCTCTCCTCACAGAGACCCTAAGTAAACCAACTAGTGTTGTGGGCACTAACTGCTTATTGTGAGAAATACGAGTTAATATTCTTAAGACTCCAACGTAAAGTTTACCTTGTCGAGTTTCAGTTCCAGCTCAGCAACATCTCCTTCCACTTCTTCCAAAGCAGCCCTGGAGAATTGGATAGAAAGCAAGTTAGTTTATCTCTTTAAAAGTATACTTTACTCTTAAAAAACAGATTTTCATTCTCAGTGAGAATACACACATGAATGGTTCAAAGTTGTCCTTTATGTGAAATCATCAGGCTGGCTTTAACATTCACGTGTAAGCACACAGAGCTAAGTGGGGATGCACACAGTCACCAGAGTGCCCACGGAAGCCAGAGGCGGCAGATGCCCTGGAGCTGGATTGAATCAGGTGAGTCCTGGCGCAATGTGGGGAACTGAATCAGGATCTGCAAGTGGTCTTAATGCCAAGCCATCCTGCTAGTACAATTCAAATTAGTAACAGTATTCTCAATTATTGTGTTTTTTTTTTTAAAAAAATAGATTAAGAGTATGTAAGCAAGAGCATAAAATACAGAAAGAACACCAATCAAATAAAATCATCCAAAAGCCTAATTTAAAAAAACAAAAAGAGTAGCAGTGTTTAGTAGTTGAGCCGTAAGTGACTCTGATCTGTAGACACAAAGACGACAAAGTATATGCAACCAGAGCCAGGAACTAGCAACCAACGGGGCTTCCACTATGAGAAATAAAAATAACGGCCATTTATCTCCCGTCAATATAATTTTAATACAGAAAACTGCAAAGGTTAAAGGACACAAAAAGAAGAAATGGAGCAGTAAGCCAGAGGCTCGTATAGCACCGAGAAAACAACCATCGTGCCACAGGCTGCATCGAACCCCGGAAACGCCTGTAACAAAACAGCTCCACTACTAAGACATGTAACACACCTTAAGTTACATCCTGAGTTACCTACGCTCTGTGCATACTGCACCAGGATCAACCCCTCAGGTGTACGGATATGCACTGCGCTACTGAGCACCAACCACAGCTCCACACCGTTTGTTCTAAACCTACTTGATGCTCTAGCAATTTTCCAATAGTTATTTTAAGAACTACCCAAAACTTGTTTTAATTGGATAGTAATGAAAGACTACCTTCCTAGTCTCACTGCACTAAACAACCTTATTTCCTACTCCTGCTACCTGGATGACCTCTGAATACACACTTTACTGGCTCCATTGAGGACACACATTTTTAAAGCTTTTAATGTAAATTATTCATTACGCATATGCTTCCGGAGCATGGAAGGCGGCACACACGTCACAGATGCAGGGTACTTCTTCCTGACAGCTGACCACTGCCTTCCAGTGGGGTTCACGCCACGCACTGATCCCGCAGCCTAGAAAACAGAATCCTCACCCTCACCCCAAACACCATTTAAACTCACTTCACACCTGAAAACAGGTTCTCTGTGAGGATGCTGCAATTGAAAACCAAGATGTACAATAGTCAGCACAGCACAGGTATGACGGTGCCTTTTCCGTGGGGGAGAGAGCACTTGTCTCCGTGAGATCACAAGGCATACAGCCAGGTATTCAGGGCGCAGGGTGGGAGTCCTAAGGCAAACTGGGCAACACCTCATCTCAAAATAAAAACACATCTTACTGACAGGAGAAAGTGTGCAAGAGATTAAATTACTACACTGAGAGAGAAGAGAGTCACACAACAGGATAACATAAGCCTGAACTTAGGAGGGGGAAAAAGCCAAAACATAAAGTCACATTTCTCCCACAGCTTAAAATTTAATGTTCAAAAAAAAAGAATCAGGGGACCGGAGGCAGGGCAGCAGGTAACGAAGTTGCTTTGTAAGCATGAGCTCCCGAGTCTGACCCCCAGCGCCCACATGAAAATGCCTGGGTGAGGCTGTGCACGTGTAGTCCCAGCACTGAGGGGTGAAGACAGGTGCTAGGACTCTGGCCAGCCAGAGAAAGCCCGTCTCTAAGGAGGAGGATGTCCTGCAGTCTACACACACACCTACAAACATGCACAGACACACATGAACAAAACTCATGCATGCCATGCTCACACATACACATGAACAAACACTAATACATGTACGTGCCCATATACACAAGTACACATGACCAAATATACATGTACACATATGTTCCCACACAAGAGGCCAAACACACATGCTACCACACACATGAATACAGACATGTACATATTCTCTACATACATGAACAAACATGAACATACACACATGCTCTCAGGCATTTGTTTGGTTTCTGTTTGTTTATTTTGGTTTCCTGAGACAGAGTTTGTCTGTATATCCCTGACGTCCTAGACCTCACTCTGTAGCCCAGGCTGGCCTCAAACTCAGATCTGCCTAGCTCTGCCTCCTAAATGCTGGGATTAAAGGTGTGCACCTCCACTGTCCAGCCTCGCACACACTTTTTGTAGCTCAGGGATAGAATGCTGTTTACTAGGAAGTGCAGCTAAAAACCCTGGGCTCCATCCCAAGCACAGAGTTAAAAGAAATCTAAGCACATTTTTTTCAAAAGGCCACTCAGCCTAATAATGAAAGAAAATATAAGACTAAGCATAAAAATAAACAAAATTAAGTAATAAGGACCACTGATAGATGGATGGTTGTTTTCTCTCCACCCCCCTGCTCCCCCCTCTCATTTTAATGTTTGGGAAGCATTTCAAGTTCAATGTCAGCCTGGCTACTGGTTTTCAAAGGCAAGGCAGCACCACCACCCTTCACTTTCGGCAATATCCTTCCAATGGATTAGCCGAACTAGGTCATACAATTATGCAATAAAAATGCAGGAACAAGATATTCAGGATCACTATAAGCACACAAATGCCCTCCAGCAATTAAAAGCAGACTGGAGAGTCCAAGTCTTGACTACCTGCTATGGAGTCATAGAGTAACAATAAATATTCAAAACTTCAGACTGGGCTGGCTGAGATGTAGCTCACTAGTAAAGTACTTGTGAGCAAGGCCCTGGATGTGAGCCCAACAACATACACAAAAAGTTGCACATTCATTATGTGCATGAATGCATATAATGTAGAGATTTGAAACTTAACATTTGAAGGTCTGTTTCATAAAATGGCTCTGTTCCAAGAAACTATATGCACAGAGAATAAGAATTTTATACTCGAACTGCTGTGTGTGTGTCATGGTTAAATATAATCCCTAGCCAACTTCCTCTTTCAGCTCAACAGCCTTTTCCAACTTGAGCAATACTGGACTATTCTTTACAAAGAACGAACAATGGCCAGATCCAGGACAGCTCACTGATCCAAAGGCAGCCAACCCTGTGACTAATGGCCAAAAGAGTGACAAAAAGTCCCTACAGCAAGCCACAGCTCCCCATGACAGTGAGCATAAACCCTGGAAAGATATTTCCTAAAAGAAATCTCTCATTAAATCATTTTTATCATGAATGGCTACTTACTTACCTGGTAAAGTTCAGATCTGTTCTATTTCCTCTCTGTGAGCCTTTATATGGAGGGACACAGAAATGGAGTTTATATGACCTTGACCTTATATCTTACTAGCTATATGAACAAATTATCATGTTTCCATTTCATCTACACAATGCAGATAACAAGGTCTCCTAGAGAAAGTATGACTAATTTTGAAGACTTTAAAAACTGGAGCGAAGTGTCAGGCACTTGGCAACAGATGCTGCTGCCGCCTGCCCTCCAGTGCAGAGAACACAGCCAAGGTCTTCTAAGCCTGATTCCAACCCAGGCCAGAGGACTAGGGATGGCAGCAGGGTGCTAAAAAGCTTTCTTGGTTCCCAGAGTTGTCCTCTCAGAGCCTGTGTAAACACAGGAAAAACCACTCTGAGATCAGAACAAAAGCAAGCCAAGTCTTTAACACAAGAGTTCATCCCCAGGCACTACAAAATAACAGAAGTTGCCTTGTTACTTTGTTAAGTCTCAATGAATGGAATTAAAAGTTCTGCCTTCCCCAATTATCTTAGAAATATTATAGTTACTCCTATTTCCCTTAAACTACAACCAACCAAACTTGCAGGCTCCAAGGAAAAACTTTAAAATGAAGAAAAACAGAGAATGAATAAAACTGAGAGGCAAATCTTCACTGTTCCTGTCAATTAATAAGAATCCCTACAAAATATGTGAAGCTTCTCAGGCCTCGGTCTCATCACCCATCCAAGGAGAGGCTGGGACTGCACACAGCCACAGTATTGCTTTAAAATCAACAGCCTATTATAACAGCATTCTAAACAAACCAGAAACCTAAATTTGATTCTGGTTTTCCCAACCAAGACTTTCTTTAGGCTCTTGCTTGTGAATTAGTTAAAAACAAACAAACAAACAAACAAACACAATTTATAAATTATGACGTCTTTTCTGTACAAACACCTTCATTCTCCCTCAGAGTTTCCTCTGTGTACATAACATCGAAATATGAAAATGGCAGAATTTTTCAAAGCTGTTTCAACAACATTTTAGAAGGAAAAGTTATATATTTTATACAGATTACAGAAAATCCTTCCATTCTCCCCAAATAAAAGTAACTGTGCAGAAGAAAGGGTTATAACTTAAGAGCTCCTTCTCTCTCAGCCTGCCTGTCAGTATCATCACAGTAAAATGACAGGGGACCGGAAGGAATGCAACCAAACCTCCAACAGGCCAAAACCCCGGGCTCAAGTACAGCTAGTGTGGTCAGATAAGACCATAGTCTCAAATCATTACACAAACATCATCCACTCTGTAAATCTCAACTCACAAGCCAGAAAACATACAAATAGCCAAGCAGTGTGGACGCCCACTGGGGAGGCAAAGGCTTTGAGGCCAACCTGGTCTAGAGTGAGTTCCAGGACAGCCATGGCTACAGAGAAACTGTCATGAAAAAAAAAAAAAAATGAGAGGGGGGGGGATATGAATATGAAAGAAAGGAAGGGAAGGAGAGGGAGGGAAGAGAAGGAGGAAAGGGAGGCCAAAGCCTAAGCTTGTTTTTACTACGTAGTCTGCTCTATTCTGCACAGTGAGGCTGGGCAGAGAACTGCACACAAAGGCTACAGACACACCTGGCATATCCTCTACATGGCGGACAGCAGCCATGTCCTGTAAGGTTTATCACGTGCAAAGGCAAATATTGTCTATTGATAGGACACCAACTTAAAGAAATACTAGAAACATTAATCAGGTATGAAAGCATCTTATTTTCCCCTCATAAAATTCAACACACTAGTTCAGAAAGCTATCTGGATGCATTCCTCCGCCCCTAACAGCCTGTATTTCCTGTTTAGGGAGTTAGTGAATTCAAGCAGGGGAGATGCCAGGATAATTACCGTGGGAGCTAATGTGACACCACAGAAGGCCCACCCCTTATACTAGGATCAATAGTCAGCAGTAACAACTGCTAACCCGTCCTTTAAACCCTTCAGGGTTTGAAATGAATAAAGGCAAGCCATTCTAAAGAGAGGAGGGGGTTTAAAGGCAACACACATGTATAGGCTACATAAAGTAGCCTTCAACTGTGCCCAGAAAACAAAAGTGGAAAGATTCTTTTGTCTTAAAATCACACGGGCATACGTGCACACACGCATGGAGGCAGATTCTCTTCAGAAGAAACGTTTAAAGTTAACGTTTTATGGGGTACAGACCTACACAGAGACTTCTCAACTGAGGAATATTGAATGGCTGAGAAGCACCTAAAGAAATGCTCAACATCCCTGGTCATCAGGGAAATGCAAATCAAAACAACCCTGAGATTCTACCTCACACCAGTCAGAATGGCTAAGATCAAAAACTCAGGTGACAGCAGATGCTGTTGAGGATGTGGAGAAAAAGAAACACTCCTCCACTGTTGGGATTGTAAACTGGTACAACCACTCTGGAAATCAGTCTGGCAGTTCCTCAGAAAATTAGACATAGTGCTACCTGAGGACCCAGCTATATCACTCCTGGGCATATACCCAAAAGTAGCTCCAACATCTAACAAGGACACCTGCTCAACAATGTTCACAGCAGCCTTATTTATAATAGTCAGAAGCTGGAAAGAACCCAGATGTCCTTCAACAGAGGAATGAATACAGAAATTGTTGTACATATACACAATGGAGTACTACTCAGCTATTAAAAACAAGTTCATGAAATTCCTAGGCAGATGGAGGGAACTAGAAAATATCATCCTGAGTGATGTAACCCAGTCACAAAAGAGCACTCATTGTATGCACTCACTTATAAGCAGATACTAACCCCTCTACCCCACCCCCACCAAAAAAAAAAAAAAAAGCTTGGAATACCCAAGAAACCATCCACAGAATTTATGAAGCTCAAAAGAAGGAAGACCAGAATGTAGATGACTCAGTCCTTCTTAGAAGGGAGAACAAAACAGGGGAGGAAATACAAGGTCAAATAGAGGAGCAGGGACTGAAGAAAAGATCTACAGAGACTGCCTCACCTGGAGAACCACCCCATATGCAGCCACCAAACCCAAGCACTATTGCTGATGCCAAGAAGTGTTTACTGGCAGAAACCAGATATGGATGTCTCCTCAGAGGCTCTCCCAGAGATAAATAAATACACATGAGGATGCTTGCAGCTAAACATCAGACTGAACATGGGGACCCCAACAAAAGAGCTAGAGAAAGGACTGAAGGAGCTGAAAGATTTGCAACCTCATGAGAAGAACAACATCATCAACCAGCCAAGGAAATGAGGTGGAGAGGGTGATTGGGAGAGGGAGCGCCTTCATGGAAGCAAGTTGAGGAGGAGGAGGGAAGGGGGGGGGGGGATAACGTTTGAAATGTAAATACAGAGAATATCCAATAAAATTGAAAAAAAAAAGTTAACATTCTACAAGGTCACTCTACTCCCAAGAATTACTCTATCAGTGCTGTGGAGCCTGATAGAAAAATTACCAGATTTGGGGAACTGTATAAAGAGATAAAATCAAATTTACCCAAGCTAAACTCCAGTGCTTGCATTGTTCCTGGGGGGTGTTCATCAATAGCTTTAGAGATAAGAACACGCTAAACATCATGGTTTATAAAAGGCAAAGAAGGTATTAGGTGTGGGAAGGATGCTGTGGCTGATGAGAGACTATCAGGCTGACTTAGCAACTGAAGGAAGAGAGAGAACAGAATCCAAGGAAGAAGAGAGCAAGATGGGGGACTCCTAGATTGGGGCTGAGATGAGAAAGTGTTCCAGCTTTCACAGCATAACCCAAATAACCTTGTCAAGATAATGGCTAATGAGAACACAGGACCCACCCCCCCTGAAACCACAGCAGGTTAGAGAAGCACAAACTCAGTCTTTCAGGGTTCTGCCCTAGACACGGTACCACTTTACAATCTCAGCTACAACCTTCCAGGTTCCCCCTCGAACAAAGCAGACCCATATCAATACCTAAAACCAATTAAAACCTAAACCAAGAACTGAAATAAATCTTAGAAGATTGTTGGATGACAAAACCTTTTAGTGAAACTAAAGTAGCGCACTAGCAAAGTCTATTTTCAGTACTGGTCCCTATGAAGAGCCTGCAGTCTTACACAACTTAGAACATGGACATAGACTAGCACATGTGTAAGAGTCTAATAGGTGAGCTTTGAAGGCAATTTCAAACTACAAACAACCTAAGACAGTAACATTCATGAAGCCATGACTCGGGTCAAACCACGTACTGCTCAGTTGCCCACGTCTACTGTGGAGGCTCACGCCAACTAGAACTCCAGTTTCAGGGGGTCCAATGGCCTCTTCGGACTCCTTGGGAACCTGCGCTCACACCTGCCCTTTCCCAGACACACAGTTACACAATTTTAAAAATGAATAAAGTCCTACCTGTGTTCACTTCGGACACAGAGCCTGCTAGTCAATATCATTAGGTTTCAAACCAGGGACAAATAGCTGAGGTCCCTATTTAACATCAAAGAGGACCTGGCCACTGGGTTCTCTCAGCATCCCTCAGTCCCCATCTGTTACAGGCCCCTCCTGGCTGGCATACCCATGACCTCTTCAACCTCGGGGTTGGGCTGCCCTCCCCTAAACAATCTGACCATTTTGATTACCTGGTCTTTTTATCTACTCTCTTTTGGGGCCTCCTGATTGCTATAAAGGTTCCCCTCTCTTTCCTCTCCCTTTCTCCTCCCCCCTCTCTCCACTTGGCCCAACTCGGGCTCGTGTCCACTCTGGACTCTCCCAAATGTCATTGCCTCTGGCTTACTCTCCATTTTATCTACAATAAACAACGTTCTCCTCCACTATACCTAGGAGAGTTCCCTTGTGTGATGGAGATGTGAGAAAAGATGTATAGGCACAGAGACGGTACCAACAGACTTGAGATCACACACCAAGGCTAACCCTTGGCACCCCTTGATGTTAAAAGCCAGAAGTTTAGGATGGGCATGGTGGACAGCTGCAACCCAATCCTGAAGGCAGGGAGGCAGAGAGATTACAAGCTAGGCGTCCTGAACTGCACAGCCAACTCCATTGGGAGTTCAAAGGTAAGATAGTAAGATCTATGGAACTGAAGGTTAAGAGGGGGAAAGGGAGGGTAACTGACAATGACAACAGAAAAGCCAAGATATATGGTACAGAAATGGGAAAAAAAAAAAAAAAAAAAAAAAAAAAAAAAAAGCTAATCAAGGGAGCAGCCAAGCAACCCCACACAAGGCTGCTCACAGTCACAGGGAGGAACACAATTTTTTGTTGTTTAATTTCAGTTTCCATTTCATTGGTAAAATGTAGAAACGTTGATACCATTTGATTTATTTCAGAAGTTACTCCCCAAAATGTTACTCATAGCTGGATTGAGAAAATATTTGGGAAATGTGGCAATGTGGTGTACATAAGTATTCCACATTATAGGTCTACTGGGGATCCTAAGGGATTTGCCTTTGTGGAGTTTGAAACAAAAGAGCAAGCAGCAAAAGCCACTGAGGTACATACTTCTGTGGGACCCTGAAAAGACACAAGATTAGCAAGAATAACTGAATTTTGCAGTTGTTTCAGTTTCTGAACAACCCACCAGAAGAAGCACCTAGAAAGCCAGGCTTATTCCCCAAGATAGTGAAAAACAAGCCCATCCCTTCCTTACGAGTAGCTGGTGAGTGCTTACTTAGATTGGCCAAGTAAATAATAAACCCATGACTGCAATAATAACTATGATGTTGTTACAGAAGAGAAGAAAGAGGAAAAAGAAGAAGGGCAGAATAAAGAAGGAAGGGGGTGTGCAGGCTAAAGAGTTAGTTGTGGACAGCAGCAGCTCAGGCGTCAGGAAAGTTGTGAAGAGTCCAAGGACTGCCTCTGAGGGCTCAGAGGCAGAAGCCCCAGAAGCTCCAAAGCAACCTGCAAAGAAAAAGAAAAAGCGGGCCAAGGTTGAAACATCTAGCTTACCTGAAGCAAGGGCAGGGAAGAGGGAGAGGAGCAGTGCCGAGGGCGAAGACTGCCTTCCCCCAAGGCCGAAAGCAAAGAAATGGGCTCAGAAGGATGGTGTTGGCCAAGCCACCTAGGTCTCCAATGAGTGAGAACAGAGGTACCACAGCAGTGGGGATTACACAAAGGTTTTTAGCTACTTCACAACATTGGTCTTATGGAAATCTCTTTTTCTTTCTAGACTTAGAATTCTGCTCTACTGAAGAGGAGAAGGAGCCGGGAGACAGAAAAGGTGACTCACTCTCAAAAGTGAAGAGGAAGCATGAGAAGAAACATAGGAGAGACATAAAATGGGTGAGGAGGTCATTGCACTGAGAGTGCTGTCCAAGTAAGTACCCATTCTCCAAGGCCACTGACCCAGTTCCTGAGGGGTTGTTTGTTAAGACAGGTTTCTCTATATAGTCTTAGTTGTCCTGGAACTATGTAGACCAGGCTGGCCTTAAACTACCTACCTGCTGAGATTGAAGGCACAGACCACTCTCAGCCTAGATAGGTTTTAAGATGATTTTTAAAATAGCTTTGCCAGGAACAGTGGCAAATGTCTTTAATCCCAGCACTGGGGAAGCAGAGGCAGGCAGCTCTCCGAGTTCATGGTCAGCCTGGTCTACAGAGTGAGGTACAGGATAGCCAGGGCTACACAAAGGAAGCCTACCTCAAAAAGCAAAAAGAAAAGAAACAGAAAGAGAGGGAGGGGAGAGAGAGAGAGAGAGAGAGAATGGACAAAACAAGGAAGAAAAAAGCAGGTTTCAATATTGAAAACATTTAGAGAATGATATTCTGGTAAATCAAAAATATACTTGTGAGGTGAGATTAAAGTTTTTAAGAAAACCTAGGGATTAAATTATAGGCAGCCCATGAAACTACAATGAGAATAAGCCAGGTGTGGCAGCACATGAAGAAGGCGGACGACTTCGAGTCTGAGGCCGGCCTAGACTACACACTGTGTGTGTGTGTGTGTGTGTGTGTGTGTGTGTGTGTGTGTGTGTGTGTGTGTGTGTGTGTGTGTGGCCAGCCTAGACTACACACTGTGTGTGTGTGTGTGTGTGTGTGTGTGTGGCCAGCCTAGACTACACACTGTGTGTGTGTGTGTGTGGCCAGCCTAGACTACACACTGTGTGTGTGTGTGTGTGTGTGTGTGTGTGTGTGTGTGTGTGTGTGGCCAGCCTAGACTACACACAGATTAATTATGTACATATGTGTGTGTATTTTATTTTCTCAATACCATACAATCACACTAACTATATTGCTGGAGTCAAGAATACTTGTGACCCATAAGATAAAACATTTCTGTTTAACATAATTCACAGAGAAAAATGTAAACCACTACATATGCTTTTAAAGACTACTGTCTGGGTTCATCTTACTGGCCAACCAAGTCCTGAAGAAGATGGAGAAGATGGCTGTGTGGCCAGGCAAGTGGGTGAATGGCTCTGCTGGAGTTAAGGTCTGACCTACACACAGACTAACCACAAAGTAGCATTGCTTCTGCACCAAATACTAGATTTACAGGAAGATGTGAACTACCATGTGCAGCCACAGTCTTGATTTCGTAAGTAAAAAACATTCATCAGCTTATTAGAAACTATGGTCACATTTAAAAGTAAATATTTCTCAAGAGAACGGGAAGACAAACCATGGTCAGAGAAAAAATATTTACAAAGACGTATTTGGTAAAGGCCTGTTTGATCTAGGGTTACAGCTGCCTAGCGTGCTCAAGGCCAAGTGCAATCAATCCCTAGACCCCAGCAACGTGCCATAATCAGACCAGAACACTGCAGCACCGATGGGGCAGGACACGGAGCGGCACAGAGCTCATCCACAGCAGCGCAAGGACAAAAGTGCAGTTTCTAAGGGAATCAAGCAAGATCACACAGCCCTGCAACAGCCACACAATCAAAGTGCCAAACAGCAAGGCAGCCATGATGTCTTTCACTGGGTGAATGGAAAAAGTGTGGAATACCTACCCAGGCAGTGGGCTATGATTCACACTAAAAAGAAATGAGCTACCAAGTCATAAAAACACGTGAGCCAGGCCTGGCGGCACAGTCCTAAAATCTTAACTACTTGGTGGCAAAGGCAACAAGAGCATAAATTCAAATACTGCTTGGGCTACAAAGCAAGTTCAAGACCAAAATGATTCAGTCAGTGAAACCCTCTATCAAAAGACAAAGTCAAAGGAGGGCTGAGGATCAGCTGAGAGAACCTGCCTAGCACACGCAGGGCCATAGGTCCAAACTCACGGCCATCACCCAAAAGACATGGAAAACCTTTGGTACACTGTGGTAAGTGGAAGAAGTTAAGATGCACACTTTCAGATTCTAAACATTTCCTTTAAAAGGTAAACTTATAGACACAGTAAAGGGACCAGTGGTTATCAAAGTCAGCGGAGAAGATCAAGGAGAGGTATAAATAGGATTTTCTACTTAGTAAAAATAGCAAAACTATTCTGTTTGATTCTACAATGGCAGATCCACACCATTATAACATAACCACATCTAAGAGTGAACCTGAAGTATGGGCTTTGGGGACACTGACGTATTCACTGGTTTAACAAATGTACCCTCTGGTGCAGGATATGTTTGTTGGAGCAGAGAGTCTATAGTAATTTTTCTTTCTTTTTACTGTTTGCTTGATTTTGCAGAGCACCCAAAAGAAATTACTAAAAACCTAAGTCCATTATTTAAGAAGTAAATCCTGCCTTCAGCAGACAAAGGTAAGTACGTTCACAAGAATAAGGCACATTCAGAAAACACATCTGCTGACGTCTGTATCAGCAATATACCATTTACATGTTTTCAAATGGAGAGCTTTAATACTACTCACTTGATAGCTTTCAATATATAAAAGAAAAATTTGTTAAGAAAAATAAGACATGCAAAGTTATGTTTTCTATGCAGCAGTAGAATTTAAATTTTTTTCAAGCCATGAAAGAAGAAATCTTGTAGTTAAAAAAAAAAAAACTATAAAAATGAACATAAAATGCAGATTAGGAGGAGAGGTTTTTTGACAAGGCATTATAACATTTAAAGAGTATGTCTACAAATCACAGAGAAAAGGACAAGCAGGCCAAGAGAAACACAGCGTGACAATACCAACTAGTGACTGAGAGGGAACATAATACAGAAAGATGCTCAATCTTACTATCAGCTAAGATGACACACTGAAAGATGGTAAACACCACTCCACAGCCTTGGTCACACTTTGACAGGATGCCACTTGTCCTGAGAAAGGGGTGAACAATGTACAGGGCACCAGGAGAACAGACTGACAGGCAGCGACAGCCCCAGAGCTGAGTGTGATCAGAGGGTTGCAACCCGGGCTCAGGAGGCTGAGGCAGGAAGACTGTGAGTTCTACAATGAATGGGCTTTATTAAAGCCAACCCCAGAGGGAAAGAAGGAGTGGAAAGATTTCTAACCAGTACAGAAACAGATCAGCTTCAACACTTATCAATCTTGTCACCATCACTATTTTAACTGTGGAGGCAAAAACGTCCAACAAAAATATCAGTTCTTCCAGGAAAGATTTAGCATGTGCCTATCTTAAAACGTAAAAGGAGATTATACTCACCTGCAAGAAAGGCAGCACTAAAATCCCTCTCCAGAGCATCAGAACTTAAACTGGCCCATCTCCTGCAAATGCTCAAGACACAAATCTGGTCCACTCTTAACTGCTTTGCAGTGTTAGCCAAGGCCCATGCCTGCACAGCAGAGCATCTTCTACCTCCCACACACTTCAGCACTGCCCCACTTCAGATGCCAACCATCATTTCCTCCAGATGACCTGCAGCAGCCACTCTGAAAAGCTTCCCTGTCCCCCAAAAGCTAACCTTCCAGCACACCATAGTCATCATGTGATTTTTTTATACATTATTTCTGTGTAAGCACACACCATGGTGCACATGCAGAAGCCAGGGAGAGGTGGAGTCGGCTTTCTCCTCTCACCATGTGGACCCTTCAGGCCTATCTGCTGAGCCACCCTGACTAACCCAACCAACACATTCTCTAACAAGCACAAATAAGACTACACCTACAACCCCAGCACTTTGGGGGCTAAGGAGGGAATATCAAGAATTCAAGACTAGTCTGGGCTACAAAGTGAGACTGTCTCCAAAAAGAGAGAAAAAAAAAAAAAAAAAAAAAACCCAAAACGCATTGAAGGCCTATGATTTAACATTCCTAGTGGTTTCCCACTCTCCTCAGGTTACAGATTTAACACAGCTCAGAAGGCCCGTGCTTCTCATGGCTGCCTCTACCTACAGCCTCCTGCACACTTGGCCACTTTGAATTCGCTGTCCTCTCAGGCAGAAGCCTGCACCTTGGTGATTCACAATCGCCCTGCTAAATACTCCTGACAGTAAGGGTGCTCTCTATCCACAGGGGTCTCTCCAGCTGCTCCGACATGACCCAGACTTCTATGTCACTGTACTCATTTAATGGGATTTTAAATTCCATTTCCAGAATTCTTATTAGATGAAAAGTTGCATAAGATCAGGATCAGAGCCTTGCTCAACACTGGAGGCTAAACCCCAGCTTCATGGGCTAATGGGTTGAATTTTCTTCAAAAAGCAAGAATTACAATTTCTAGCAATTTTCTCTTCTTTTTCTTTCAAAAAAAATCCATTTAACAGATTGTCCTCAGAGGACATAGCAGACGTTGAATTGATGCACAAAGCTGCCACACTTGGTTTTTTGACAACTGTATCCAACCTGCTTGAGGTTGTTGTTCAGCTTGCCTGAAAGTAGATCTTCAGGGTGGTTTCAAACAACTTAACAAAGGGACAAAGCTGAGGCCGGGCTCAAACAGCATTTTCCTATTACTGGTAAGGTTCTAGATTTGATCCTCAGAACCATCAAAAATAGCAATGATAATGATAAAATAAATACATTTCTATGAAATGGTTTATAATAAGAATCAGCCCTTAACTCTGATGTGCAGGGCAGGCCTACAGAATTGAGAAGATAAATAGTAACTCGGAGAAACTTGCTTCAGGCCTAAGCGAAAGCAGCCTTGAAGGCATTCTGACTGTGGAACTGCTCCACAGATTTCCGTGAGAGCAGATATGGAGGTCGATTACAGTGTCCTTCCTCCCTTCCAGCCTCTCCAAGGACGTATCAATTCACACTTGCATCACCTACATCAGAACAGACACACTCCTTAGACTAAGGTCTCCGGCTTCTGACATTCAAGATGGCTTTTTTAAATTCAGTGCTGGGAGAGAACCCAGAGCTACGAGTGCTAGGCAAGGGTTTTAGAGATCAACAAACCCACAACCACAGTCCCAGTCTTTTGAAACAGTCTCCATACTGCTCCAACTAGCCTAAAACTTCCCACCTCTGCCTCCAGATTAGCCTGAAACAAGGGCTAGCATTACAAACCATCACACACCCAGCAGTTTCCTAATGTCTGTCAAAGGCAAGATTTTAAAAAGTGGTATCTCAATGTTGACTTAATTTGCATTTGTTTACTTAGTACAAAAAGGAAAGCATTTTAAAGTTTACTTGTCATTCACTTTTCTTTTCCAACTATCTATTTACTGTATTAGTCCACTGTTTACTCTATCGATCCATAGTCTACTAAATTTATTTCAACTTAAAAAAAAAACAGAAATGTTTTACTGAGATATAATTCAAATACCACACTCAATAACTCTGAATATATTCATCTATCACCATCTAATTTTAGGGAGTGCTCATAACCCTAAAAAGACCACCCAGTTCCATCAGTAATTTCTTCTTCTGCCCGAAGATCAAGGCATCTTTAGGCTTATTGTCTTGATAGATTGGTCTTTTCTAGATATTTAACAGGAATTACAAGCACCCCCTCGCCCCCTACACACACACACACACACACACACACACACACACACACACACACACACACTGTTCTTGACACTGAGACTCAGCACTTGGCTGTCCTGGAGCAGGCTAACCTCTAACTCAGAGATCCACCTGACTCTGCCTCACCACACATGCCACTACTCCTGGCTTACAAGACTTTTTAAAATACCTTTAAAATATAGAATTTAAAACCTTTCACATTTTCTAAATTGCCTTAGGAAAGGGATAATACTTTGAAATGGCCAAATCTATTTCAAGGCCATCTTTGGTATCATGATCTGCAAAGCTGTCCTGATCCTCAGGACACAAGCACCCATGTGTAGTTTACAGCAGCACAGAATTTCATCACAACATCCAAACCCCATCCGCCCAGTCAGCTGTCTCTTCTCTCACATGTTTACCAACCTTTTCTTTTTGATTTATTTTTCACCATTCTTTATATTCATATACATTTCTAGTCTATTCTAGATTTTTAAAAGAACTCCTTCATCTGTTCCATGATCAAGTTCTGTCCTTTAACAGCATGCTTTAAAATCTGATTAAGGACACTGCTAACTACTATTGTTTTAAATCTGTTTGGGGCGCTGTGTTCATTGGTATTGACTTTTAGGACTTTACACTCATATATTTTGTCTTTATTACAAACTTACTTTTAGGGCTGCTTTGGAACATCTCATTTGTTGTACACTAATTTGCTCCAATTTGCCACCTTCTTTTATTAAGTGAGAGTCCTCCCTACATTTTTCTGCCTTCTGACAGGAAGCAAAGTTACTATCTTTACTTCATACACACACATATTCAAAGATCTTTTATTACTTTATTTTCATTAGATCTGCATTATATTTAATTAGACCTAATTAACACAAATGGGCAGAATAAACATCCACCTCTGTCTGATTACACTACACAAGCTAAGCATCCCAGGAACACAGTAGCCATTTCCACAGCACAGCAGACAGATTTCCAGAGCTACCAACACAGGCAAGGAGAGCTGCAGACCCTTCCTCACAGGACACTCTTACAACAGGGTGCTGACCAAACTCCCAATGCTAAATTTGTCTTACCAGTCAACATGCCCATTTTCCCAAAAGTTGTATTTCAAAAGAGATACCATATATCAAAAATATAACCTTGTTTAAAAGGACTCTCACTAAATCTAGAATAAACTATAATATACAAATGTGTTCAATGACGAACCATCTGGAAGATTTTTGTTACAATGTTAATCCGAGAACAAAAGAGATAGCTGTGTTGCTTCTCTTTTTTTAAGGCATTTGATACTCTTTCTGGACTCAAGATGGAAATAATGTCTGAAACTGTTACTCCAGTTGGCTCTCAGATACAGGCTTCCCTGAGTCTGAGACAGGAAGGCTCTTTGCTCTTTCCTTTCCTTGTAAAAATAGTTAAGTACTCCAGAGGACCTGCTTTCTCCATTTAGATGGGAGAGTTCCTAGGCTTATTTTTAGAATGCCTGTATAGTTTGTTTGTTTGTTTGTTTGTTTGTTAAGTGTACTCATACTCACTGGGTGTGATGATAAATGCCTTTAATTCCATCACTCTGGAGACAAAGGCTAGCAGATATCTGTGAGTTTGAAGTCAGTCTGGTCTGTATGAGTTCTAGGCCAGTCAGGACTACTCAGAGAAATGCTGTCTCAGAAAGAAATAAAGGAAGGAAGAAAGAAAGGGAAGGAGGGAGGAAGGGAGACAGGAAGGGAGAAAGGGAGGGAGGGAGGGAGGGGAAGGGAGGAAGGAAGGAAGGAAGGAAGGAAGGAAGGAAAGAAGGAAGGAAAGGAAGGAAGAAAGGGAAGGAAGGAAGGAAGGAAAGAAGGAAGGAAGGAAGGAAGGAAGGAAGGAAGGAAGGAAGGAAGGAAGGAAAGAAAAAGAATTACCCTATTAGCCTGGGGTTCCTCTAAGTTTACTGATAATATGGTATACGGTTATTTCTGATGAATGTATTACTGCATGCTCTCTATTTGCAAGCTATAAAGCAAAGAATATAAGTATCTAATACATGATTCATCAATGTAATCCTCACTCCTGCATTGCCTGCCCTAGTAAGAATTAGTCAATGATTCTTCAGTAGAATAGCAAAGCATAAATGCCCAGTGCCCAGCCCACAGAACGGAACTGGTACAGCCTGCCTTCTGACTGCCAAGACTCAATTACAATGGTCCACTCACTTACATCTGACTTATCTACAATTGTTACCTAGCCTACTTCTCTCCAGGCCATTTAAAGAATCCTAAAATCTCTTAGCTGTAAGGTATCCTAAAAATAAGCCTTGTAGCTCCTACATCTTTAAATTAAAAAAAAAAAAAAATGGAGAAAGCAGGTCCTCTCAAGAACTGTTTATAAAAAGAAAAAAGAAAGCTTTGCAGATAAAGAACTGTTACTAAGAAATAAGTTCTATGGAAATTTAGAAAGAAAGAACCATAAAGTGAACCAGGCTATGCCGACTTACAAAAAGGGAGCAAGACCCAACAGTAATGAAAACCAAAGTGACAGCACACCAGGTGGCTGCCTCCGAGGAAGCTGGGAACTGGCTGCAGCCCTGCACTGTAGAAGGAATCAGTGACCTGTACAGAGTTAAGTAAAAACCAAACTGGGGCTCTCACTACTGTACAGATTCCAAATAGAGCACAAATCTTTAAATTAAATCAGAGTCAGGGAGAGTCTATCAACACCAACATTATATGCTACTGGCTAGAAAGATGACCCAGCAGTTAAGAGCACTGGCTGCTCTTCTAGAGGACCCAGGTTCAATTCTCAACATCCATGACAGCTCACAACTGTCTATAACTTCAAATCCAGGGGGTCCAAAAGACATGCAGCCAAAACAATGATGCACATAAATAATTTTTTTTTAAAGTATACTCCACTAAATAACTCTCAGTCTTACTTGGCCTCAGCCATAATCCCAAATGAGATGCTAAACTCTGAAGATAAGGCCCTCAATTGATAAGATTATGAGAAGGAAAAACCAAAGCTTCTCGTTGTCTTAGGGCTCCCACTGCTGTGATGAAACACCAAGACAGAAAACAGCTTAGTTTGCAGCCTACAGATCATCCTGAAAGTCGGGCAGGATCCTGGAGAAAAAGCTGATGCAGAGGCCATGGAGGGGTGCTGCCTATGGACTTGCCCAGCTGCTTTCTTATACCACCTGGGACCACCCGCCAAGGGGTGACACCACCCACAATGAGCTGGGCCCTCCCCCATCAGTCATCAAGAAAATGCACCACAGGTTTACCCACAGGCCAATCTGGCAGGGGCATTTTCTCAGCTAAGGTTCCCTCATCTAAAAGGACCAGCCAGTATCAAGTTTGCATAAAACTAGCAGCACACCAGGACTTAACAAACGTCCCATGTGAAACTGTTTGTACCAAGGATGAAAACAGGAAAAGTTTGAAAAGTTCAAAGTTGAGTTGGGAGTTGGGATAAAGCTATTTCTTTTTTCTTTTTTTTTAAAGATATTATATTTATATATTTATATATATATATATATATATATATATATATATATATATATATATATGTACACTGTCTATCTTCATACACACTAAACGAGAACATCATATCCCATTACAGATGGTTGCTGGGAATTGAACACAGTGCTCTGGAAGAGCAGTCTGTGCTCCTAAACGCTTAGCCATCTCTCCAGTCTGTGAAGCCATTTCTTAACACAGAACTTTCAGGACCATTCCCAAACTGGACAGCAGACAAGGTTCCTTCCCTTAACATCCAGGCTAGTAAAGGGGCTTTCATCACACCTGATCTCACAGGCGGCTGGTTACCTCCCAGAGATCACTTTGTGTATTGTCTGTTCCCATGTGAGAAGCTAGACTTCCACCTGGCTCGAATGGTCCATAGTAGCAGCAAAGATGGCTCCAAACACAAGCCTGTGTTGCCACAACTGAGGGTCCAGGTGAGCGCTTCCTACAGAAGTGAGCCAGCCCAGAGCTGTCCCAGGCTTGATCTGTACTGTGGAAATGTCTTATCCCAGGAAGCTGAGAAATTGGCAGAAATACTGTAAACGACTAACCAAAGAGGCATTTACCCCAAAAGCAAAGGCCAGGGACTCCACACTGAAGGCCACAGCAGCCACAGTCTAACATTCTTTAAGGGCTTTTATTTTTCTTTGAATAGTGTTGCTGAGATAGAACTGACATAAACTGAACATATTTAAATTATACAATTTGGGAATCTTTTAAATATACATGCATCCAGAATCCACAAAATTCAGTATAATAAACTTACTAAAACACACCAGAGTCCTAATGTCCTTTTGCAATCTTTGCTTTCCATCTCTGCCTGGGATACATTAAGTTGCCAACAAGCTCAGGAAGGAAATGAACATACATTCTGTGTGGAGTTCTTCTGTATGCACACTTACGTTGGGATTTGTGTACCTTGTAAACAGTGCAATTCCACTTTAGAAATAAGCACGTCCTCACACATTCACTACACAACAGAGATGTGGATTCTTTCCAGTTTTTAGCCACTGTAAATAATCTGCTAACGAACATTCACACAAAAATTTTTGCATGGATATATTATTATTGGGGGAGGTGTACTTGTTTATGGGTGTGTGTGCATGCTCGAGCTTGTGTGAACGTGTGTGTTTGTGCTTGTGAAGACAATGTCAGGTGTCTTGCTCTATCACTCCCATCGTATGTCTTGAGACAGGGTCTCTTCACTAAGCCTGGAGCTCCCCAATTCTAACAGGCTAGCTGACAGGGAGCTGCAGAGACCTGCCTGTCTGCGTCCCTGAGATCACGGGTGAGCACTACTGCACCCCACTTTCTGTGTGGGTACTGGGGATCCTCATGATCCCACTAAAGACATTTTTCAAACTAAGCCATTTCCCTGCCATGAATATGTCCTTTCTTGTCTTGTGAGTAAACAGCCCAGAACAGAAGGGCTGGTCATTTAAATGGAGCTCTCTGGGAGTGGGGACAGCACTGGGGAGCTAGTGCAGGACCTCTTGCTGACAGGGCAGCCATCCCACCAGAGCTAAATCCTTAGACCCAGATCTAACTTTTCAAGAACTGTTTGCCAGCCTACACACCCTCTAACACTACACTGTGAGTCCTGGGTGTCCCTCCTGCCTGTCAACACCTGGCATAGGAAGTTGAGTCCCTTTTTTGTCATTCCTCTCAGGGTAGGTTTTAATCTGTACATCCCTAATGACTAATAAATCAATGGACAGTTTTCACCATCATATAAAGGTTCTACTTGGACAGGAGACTTCCACCCAAAAGGCCATGCAGTAAAAGCTGAATCCCCGCTGATAGTGCTCTGGGGATGTGACGTCATCATTAATGGACTGGCTCCCTGGCCGGCTCATAGTCTGACAGCATTACTGCAGTGTGGCCCTAGGGGGACTAGACTGAGGAGGCAGGTCAGTGAGCATGTGTCCCTGATGGACACACATTATCCCAGTCACCATGAGGTGAGCAGCTCTGCTCTTCTTCGGACTCCCTGACACGATGCACTGCCTCATGACAATGGCCCACAGACTGGAACCTCTGAAACCATAAACCAAACTCAATGTTTCCCCTTGTTTGCTCAGGTATTTTTTTACAGTGACGAAAAGCTAAATAACATAAAAGAAGATTTTTACATTCCAATTTCTAATTATTTGATACCAGCATACATAAATTTAGTTATTACAAACTATTGAGAGTTTGTTGTCAGTTTTGTAGTTTCTATCAAATGTATTACATCTAAGATCATATTATCTGCTAACAAAAACTACTTCTTCCCTCCCCTCTCACCCTACTAACATGACTAGAATCTGTACCATGTTGAATTCAGGGGTGGAGGCAGGCGTGTGTGTGCGCACACACACACACACACACACACACACACACAATCTTGTTCCTCATTTTAGGAAGGAAGCATCTAGCTGCTGCCCAGATGTGTTAGCTGTAGCACTGTCACAGATGCACAGGTTAGAAGTCCGTTCTTATTCCTCACTTGCTGGAACCGTCTGCCTGAGCTGAGGAACAGCAGGTTTGCCAAAGGCATTTCCCCGAACACATGAGATGACCGTCCGGTTGTTTCTGCTAATGTAGCCAATGACATCAGCTGCCTTTGAACTTTATACCCAACTCACATTCCTGAAAATAAACTGCACTTAACATTATCTTTTTACATATTATTCGATGTAACTTCCAAAGCCGTGAGGGCAATCAACGTCTGGCCTGATCTGGGCATGGGGGATGCTGCAGCCCTCACAGAGCCGGGAGCGGTTCCCAGCTTACTTGCTTTCTGAAGGAATTTGTGTGCAGCTGACATTACTGCACCATTAAATGTTTGATTAGAATTAGCCCATAAGAAAACGTCTGAACTGGATATTACTTTCTTGCTTACTAATTTTTAAACTACAAATACCATTTTAAAAGGATATAAAACTATCAATTAATCTATTTCCTTATGGCTGAGCTCTCTCAAGTTACAACTTGCAGGAACATTTTAATTTTATCCAAGGTACGAATTTGAAGGCATAAAATTCTTTGCATTATGAGCATAAATATAAAAAAAATATAGTATATCAAATATATAAATACAAAATTATTAATACCTGTAGAATCTGTAATGACAGCTAATATTAATAATTGATGACGCTACAGATCAAAACTTTCTCATGTAAATGAACCAAATCACAAGGCAAACTTCAAACTCACAGAATACTCCTCTATCTAGGACCCAACAAGGGTGGGGGGGATCTACAGCAGAACCACCTAACCCCAACACGTAGTGGGAGTTGGGAGAGGCTGGGGTGACTGGATTATTAGAAGTGTAAGGCCAGCCTGGACCTCGCAGTGTGACCCTGGGCTTCTGTGTGTGTGTATGAGGCAGGGGAGAGAGAGACATTTGCCAAGCACAGTATCTCCACAGCACTTGACTGCTAGAAACATTTGATTCGCAATTTGAAAACATTTATTTGTTCTGCAGTGACAAAAGAGACAGTTTTAGGCAGCAGGTAGAAAAGTATGCTGTGCTGTAAAAAGAAAGGGGTGTGTGTATGCCTTGGGGATTACATCAGAGTGACCCACAAATGCCTTTTCAGGGTACCTATGCCCAAGACTCTTGCCCACTCCCCCAAATTCTAATTCAGTAGGCCTGAACTGACTCTAAAGTGCTCCGGAAAAGGCTTCCCATATGATTCTGACAAACATCTGAGTCAGAACTGCCCAAGTGATAGCATGGACGACTCCTCAAGTGACCCATTGAACACTAAAATCAGAGACAAGTATGGTGGCACATGCCTGTAATCCTAGCACACAAGGAGCAGAGACGGAAGGAGCTCATGTCCTAGGCCATCATGAACTACAGAGTAAGAGCCTTTCTCAAAAATAATAGACAGGTAGGCAACAAAACATTTTTAATATTGGGGTGAGGTTTCTAGGCAGATACCGAATCATGTGTAAATGTTTCTTAGGATCAAATTTACCTCCACATACGTCACGCATGACTTCAATAACTATTTCTAGTCCTATGATCAGAGTACAGCTGCTGGATTCCAATCAGAAGAGAGGCCATTGTTTGCATCTGCTGGAGTCATAGCAAGGCAGCGGCAGCCATGCATCTGTGCTGAATCCTAGAAGAGATTACATACTGCCCACACAAAAGCTCACTGACAAGCAAAACGCTCTTCAATACTGTTCTACAATTCTGAGCAGAATTTTGTTTTAAACGAGTTTGTAACTCAAATAGAACTTTTCTATTGTAATAATTAAATGTCTGCCATACTTAAAAGGGTGTGGATTTGGGGTGTTTTTTTTTTTTTTCCTTTTTAAATAAATACTATAAGTACATTACTAACTATTTTAAAACTTCTGATGTTGGGCTTCTTTTCAGAAGATTCAGAAACATAAATAGTTTTTGCTAAGAATTCTTTGTATAACAAATATTTAGAAGTAAGTTATTTTAGTATATAAATCCTGACAATCTTACATAAAGAATTCCTTGAAAAGTAAGAAACGTTTGGGGGAATCTTCACATACAATTCAACATTCTGGTTGGTGTGTATGTGTGCCTGTGTGTGGTATGAATTACAGAATTATGCCTTCTGTAAACTTACAAAGTGAGTCAAGGACACACAGAGAACAATGCCTTCCATTGTGCCCAACGATTGTACAATTATTAGAATTTTGTTATACTTGTTTCATATGGTTCCATACAGTTGGTATACTTTTAAGGGACTCCCACACACTGTTTTACTTTTCAGCTTTAACAAGTAAATTGTAACAATTCCTTCATTATTACCAACTACCTTAGTTTGCTTCTTTGTTGCTATGCTAAACACAATGACCAAAAGCTAAATAGAAAGAAAAAGCTTTAATTGGCTCACAGGTTACAGTCTATCTTTAAGGGAAGCCACCCAACTGAAGCAAAGACCATAGAGGTATGGTACTCAATGGCTTGCTTCCCATGGCTTGCTCAGCCCTGCTTTCTTATACAACCCAAGACTACCTACTGGTCCATGGGTGGCACCACCTACAGTGGGCTGGGCCCTCCCACATCAATCATCAATCAAGAAAATGCCCAGACATGCCCACAGGCCAATCTGATGGTGGCAATTTGTCAACTCAAATTCCTTCTTCTAGATGAAGCTAGTTTGTGTCAATCTGATAAAAACTAACCAGCAAACCATATACATAAAAATAATGTTTCATTCAGGATTAACTCTCCCATATTGATTAACTCATTTTATGCAAGGTTGTATCTTTTTGTTCCATACTGTAATACACTAAAATAATTTGTCTGAAATCTTCAGCACGTGGCTGGGGAAATTGTTCAGTGAGTTAAATAAGTGTTTTCCGCATAAGCATTGAGAATCTGAATCCAGAACCCCAGCATCCACAAAAAGGAAAGGACACCTTTCTCCAGTAAGATTTCTGTTTTTTATTGATTGTACTAATTCCTATAAATAATACTGTAAATTTGGGATAAGATAGAGTGGCTGCCAGCATGTGTACGCCCTGGGTTCAATCCCACCAAGAAAAGAAAGACTAAGAACAGGACAAAAAGCACAGCACAGCCAGAAATAAAATGTTAGCAGTCTTTCCTTTTAGGAATAGTGCCAGGATCAAACCTAGGATACCTGAGCCTCCTTTGCTGGCCAGTCATCTACCACAAAGCTGTATACAGGACAGCTTCGCAAAGGTGTTTTCACTGACACACAAAAAACAAACGTTGCTGTTTTTTGGCTGCTGGTGGACAGACGCCTCCTCCTGCTTCCATGAAGGCACAAGAGTGTATAGTTCAGAGCAGAGGCCAAAGAACAAACACAGTCCAAATTCTGCAGATGCTCTAGACAGACAGAAAGACAGACAGAGACTGATATAAAATGATGCCAGATTTGTATGTAACACTGGCTCTCAGGTGCTTCACAACACTTAGTAAGTAAATAGTTGTCATATGATTTGCGAACAATGACAAGAAAAGTGCTCACACATACTCACTTCAGACACAATTTTTCTCTAAATATCTTCACTCTGTGTTGGCTGATCTGCAGGTATAGAACCCACAGATACAGAGAGCTAACTGTACTCAAAATAACAGTTACAGGGTTGAGGGTACAGAGAGAGGAGAAGGGAAGACAGACAAGGGGGGCTACCTTTATGTAACTTTATGGACACCGAAATCTAAATAATGTTCCTAGATCATAAGATCTCTTTAATTTTATAATGTAAAAGCTGAGCTCACAAGCAGATATTGAGAGTGACATATTTTTTAAATATAAAAAGGAAACAGAAACAGGTGTGACCTCTTATTTAAAAATTATTCAGAATTTCAAAATTGGACAGAAGCGTGCTAAGTTGAATACAGGCTCTTCTGCAAAGGAGCCCCGTGGGACTTCTGCATGCTCATTGGGCAGAAAGGCCACAGCCCACTAAGTCCTGACTTAAGATCACTCCGAAGCAGTGGCAAACCCAAATCAAAATTGCTTCCTACCACTTAATCAATACCCCTTTGTCACATCTACTTCATTGTTTCATGTCCCTAAACTGGGCTGACAATCAGACACTTCGCCTGCTTGTTTTGAGGAATAAACATGAATTTAGGAAGGGCCTAGTATATGTGAAAAACTTCATGCATGTTAGCCATCTTTTTTTTTTTTTTTTTTTTTTTTTTTTTTTTTTTTTTTGCCTTTGCCTTCTGCAGTGCTGGAATCAGATCGGGGTCTTGCACATACATGGCAAGCACCCTACTACTGAGTCATCCCAGGCCCTGACAAATCTATCTTCATTGCTAAATAGCATGCTACTTGGCCAACATTCTACATTGTTTTGCAGAATTCCTCCTCTGCCCTGATAAATGATGCTATCATAAATATCCTTGTTTGCATTAACTAACTGCATTCCCCACTCACCCTATTATTGTCAAACGGCAGAACCAAATGTAAAATACCAATCAAAATATCTATTTTTTATTTGTTTTTTTAAAATCTGTATGTTCATGAGGTTGGGGAAATGTATGTGGAGGTCAGAGGACAACCTGTATAGAGGTAACTCGCTCAGTCCATCATGTGGTTCCCATGGAGTAAACTCAAGTTTGTCAGGCTTGGCGGCATGCTCCTTTACTGAGCCATCTTTCCAGGCCCCAAAATAAAATGGTGAGGTATGAGTCAGCAAAATTCAAGACCAGTCTGGGCAAATTAGACCCTACTTCAAGATAAAAAGTAAAAAAACAGCTATAAAGCACTTGCCAGGCATACACAAGACAGGAAGGCAAACCCCAACATCACACACACAGACATACACACACACACACACACACACACACACACACACACACAGTGACTTTTCTTTATCCCCTTGAGCTGGGTATCAAGAATATCCATATTAAGAGAATATGGTAAAGTTAACATTGCTAGTTCAGACATAACTCTCAACTGCTTAACTTTCTTGTCTCTTAGCAGTAAATTACTTTGAACATACAACTATGCTAACAATAACAAGCTGTAAGAAACCCAAGATAGATGGAAAGAGACAAATGAGATACAGTGTGGGAAGGAGAGAGAGATCCAAGGATTCCAGAGCTCAGATGCAGGAAATGAAGAAACTGTGCTAGAAGGGGTCTTCCAACCTCAGCCCCAGCCTCAGCCATTGGGGTGGGGATGAGTCGGGGGAACTGGCCAGTCAGGATCTTTTCCAAACTTCTGACTCCTGAATCACAAAGCAAACTATAAAAGGGCTGTTTGAACTCACTTTAAGTTGATTTTTACAAACAGCATCTGATAATGAGGTGACGATTTGAAGTGTATACAACTCATCAGGATTATAAATCTCCAACTCACTGTGCACCTCTCAAGGGTCCCATGGAACAGCACTGCTTCTGTGCTATAGAGGCTGCTAAAGGAGCACCTCAGGAACAGCTAACCAGGGCACAAGGCTAGCCAAGAACTTATTACGTAGCTCAGGATAGACTTTAATCCTGATCTTCTTGCCCCCACCTCTCAAGTACTGCAATTACAAATGTGTGTTACTGAGACCAGCAAGTCTTTAAAAATCACTTATGAGCCCAAATTTCATTGGGTGTTTGTTCGTAAGGTTGTTAGAGGTTTGGGGCATGGGTAAGTTAAGTCTTTTGAGACAAAACTTAGAGGAAGGGATTCTCAGCTGTTAACGCTTCTTCTGGAACAGAACACTAAATTAAAGTAACTCCAAATATCTGTAAGTTAAAAGCCACCTTTTAAAAAAGGGAGAAATGTCAACAGAAAAGGGTTTGTTTATTTATATACACCTATTCCTGGCTAACATTACAAAAATCAAAATAGCCCTGTCAAGCTTAGCTTCCTATGATAAATATGAATAAACCAGTATATACTCCGACCATAATTTGTAAAATACGTGATTAAATTCCACTATTATTCCTCTTAGTGTTCTAGCAGGTAAAAGCACTTGCTGATCTTGCAGGGGACCCACATGACAGCTCCGAACCACCTGTCCCACGTGACTGATGTCCTCTGCTGCCTCCTCGGCACCAGGCAAACACGTGGTGCACATACCTACATGCAGGGAAACACTCAGACACAGAAAATCAGACCTTCAGAATCAAGGTATATGAATGTTGTCTCTGAAAATGCCTACTGCCGCCATGCTGCTTCTTGTGATGTGAGGTCACCCAACACCTGTGTGCCAAGGTGGGTAAGATGGCAGCAACGGCACTGTGACATGGCATCAGGCTCATAATGACCTTCAGGCCATCCTGGACTGTGAACCCAATCCAGGTGTTGGTGGTGAGCACGAGGAACAACTGTCGAGAATTTAGTATTCTACTGAGTTCTTCCAGATCAGTCTAGACTTGCTTTAGATGGGATCGTAATCTTATTTCTTCAATATGACCAAAGAAAATGTGTCAGCAGCTCCTTTATCAATAGATGCAACCTCTCCTACCGTATGGTTTTCAGCCAAAACATACACCTAAATCTGCATGACTGACCCTTATTTGCAGTCGAATGGCTGAAGTCTTCACATATGCTAAACACTGCCTGCCCTGGCACACAGCAACCCATTAGAAAACATTCTCTGTTCAAGTTCTGCCACCAGGCTTCTCCCATGTCACACCGGAGCTGTAACTTTATTCCATTTACTTGTTTGTGTATAGAACTCATATGAAGGGCACAGGACAACTCAGTACAGCCAGTTCTCAGGAATCCAACAGACTGCCAGGCGTGGTGGCAAGTGCCTTTACCTACTGAGCCATCTCATCGGCCCAATTTCTGTAACTTGGGCTGGACAGCAGAACTCACAAAAATTTATTTTTGTAACCAGCTGTAGTAGCTCACATCTGTAATCCCAGCACAAAAGGCTGAGGCAGGATTGTTATGGTTCTAGGATAGTGTAAACTATAGAGTGAGACTCTGCCAAAAAACCAAAATAGTGCCAGCAAGATTTCTCATGAGGTAAATCAGCTACCTGCCACCAAGCCTGACAACCAGAGTAAGCCGGAGCCCACCGGACAGGAGAGAAATGACTCTTACAGAGTGTGTTCTGAGCAGTGCGCGCACGCACACACACACATACACACACACACACACACACACACACACACACAATAAAGATATTTTAAATGTATTTTGAAAAGCATTCTGTAAGCTGGACACAGTTCTGTGCCTATCATCCAGACAGTCTGGGGGTCTCACAGCCTCTTCTCATCCATCCATGAAGCACTTTACAGCAAGGAAGTTAGAGTTAGGAGACTCGGTCACACTGCTGTTGCTGTGACCTAAGCAGAAACCACTTAAAGGAGGAAGAACTTATTTAAGCTCTGCCTACCAGAGCAGGAAGCTACAAAGCAGTTCACAGAGGCAGAAGCAAAGCAGAGAGGAAGGAACTGGAGACTACATAGCCTTTGAAGTTACACCAGTCATGCCTACTCCTCCACTGCGGTTCCACTTCACAAAGTGTCTACACTCTCCCAAACTGCTGCCACCAGCAAGGGACCAAGCATTCAGCACAAAGCTTATGGAGGTTATTTTATGCTCAAATCATAACATTTCACCTGGCTTCCACGCTGCACAATAAACTTAGCTCCCTCTGAGAGCCATAATGGTTCTTTGCATTGCACTAAAGAATAAATGCAAAACGCTATCTCCAACATCCTGGAGTCTACAGTGCAGCTTCACCCTGACTGCCACACAATCTGCCTTCGTGGACTCCACCTGCCACACATCTCCCAGCCCTCCCTCTGAATTACTGCTCGAAGTCTCCACAATCCTGCAACCAGGTACGTGCTCCCTTGGACCATCACATGGCTGCACTGGCTTCTGAGTTCCTGGGCAGCAGAGCACAATGAATCCTGGCAAATCACCTTCCTAGGCCGCAGTTTGCAAGCCGTGTGCCTGGGCAATGTTCTCATCGCAAGTGAAAGTTTCTTAATGAGTTTACTATCTATGCCCTTGAGCCTGCTATGGTTGAAGCCGTAGCCAATTCTGGGGAAGCCCTTAGGGCTAAAAGTAGCCAGTGATGACTATGCCACAGCTGAATGCTGGAGTACCCTAAAAACTCCCTCTGCCACAACTAGTCCACCACCTTAACCCACCTCCTGGCAAATCTCAGGCTGTGAACAGAATGTGTAAAGGATCCTCTACAGCTGATTGCCCAAGGAATTCTTCAACCTGAAGCCTTGTGAGCCTGGCTTCAGCATCTGCATTATCCTCAGCTTTCTGGTCTTGTGAGCTCCCACCACACCATTCACTAACCTGTTTATAGCACTAGCACCCCCACAGACCACTTCACCAAACTTTCCCACTGCCCATCCACGAACCAGTCCATACAGGCTTCTGAAACACATCATAAAGTTGTCATGGCAATGGACCTGCTTCTCTGGTACCAATACTCTATAAAAGTCAGGTTCGCATCACTGGGACTAAAATCTCTGAAATAAACAACGTAGGAGTGGAGGGATTTATTTGTGCTGTGTTTTAAAGAGATCACCCACGGGTGCTCAGCCCCACATCTGTGGGCAGAATATCACAGTGGTAGAAAGACACAGAGAAGTTATTAGCTTTGCAATCGGTAGATGGGAAGCAGAGCTAAAAGGGGAACTGGGGCCAGGCCTTTCATGAGGGTAAGCTGAGGAACCTACGTGCAACCAGCCCCAATCTCCAAATTTCATACTCCCCAAAACAGCACTGCTGCCGGTGACCAAACTTTCAACACATAAATGAGCATCTGAGGACAGTTCACACTCACAAATGCCACATGTCTTAGCAATCACAGCATAGATCGTTTTTTCTCTCCTCATGGAGAATTTTTGCCTTTCCATATAAATGAAGCACTTTACAGTTTCTTTCTGGTGTTTGTAGATTACCAGCACCACTGTCCCTACACTTTCAGACACTCTGGACCACTAATAAAGGCTGCCTGAACACAAGCACTAAATACTACCCAGTCCATCTGAGAAGTAAGACAGCTAGGTAGTGTACACATACACTGGGAAAGGAGGAACCTACAGCCCAGCTGGATAGGGTAGGATAGGAGTTTTCTTTCACCGTACGACTTAGGAGGGCAAATCTTCAAACCAGGGTTTTCAGGGCTGGGGACATGGCTCAGTTAGTAACTCCCAGCTGCAGAAGCATGAGGACCTGAGTTCAGATCCCTAACACTGAAGTAAAAGGCAGGCATGCTGACAAGCCATCTATAACCAGGAGTATAAAGACAAAAAAAATGCCACCTTAGCCAAATCCATGAGCCCCAGGTTCAGTGAGAGATTCACCTCCAAATAGAAGGGAAAACATGCCCCAGTCACAAAGCAGAAATCAAGCTCTAAGTGATCTGAAGTCTCCTTGCTGGTCAGCACTCTCCCCAGACCAGGGCATTCTATGCAGGCTGCTGAGGAAGCCATTGTCATCCACTGCCACCCATACTCAGCTGGGAACCAGTCCACAAATCTACCAGCCAGCCAGGCAAGCTGCATCCGCCATGCAATAACAGCAAGTGTGCTGTGGAGCAACCAACCATTTTCTGATTGGACATGGGGATTCACATCTGGTCTGCTGATGTCATGGGCCTAAGAGGGAAGCTACTGCTACTGTTCTGCTAAATGGACACATGTATCTATCAAAGTATCATCTAAAGAACAGGTGGTGCCTACAGACAGCAATGCTGTCAGCTCTGCCAAAGAAGCATCTTTTGGTTTGTTTGATTTGCAGGTCTGTGGTAACTGCAGAGATTCATAATTGGCCAGAGTGATGAAAATAAGCAACTGTTGAGAAATGAGACATCTGTATCTTCCCCACAAGGCTCAAGGGAGCAGCAGCAGAGAGAATGTCAGAGTCAGAGGAAGGAGAGAGCAGCGTGGAATACTGACTCCAGGCATGGATGGTGTCACGCTCAGATCAAGAGCAGCTGTCATTGCCTGCACAAGGTGTGCTCAAGAGTAGAACTGTCAACACTCTGTCATGGAGAACTGAGTGGCAAAGGGCTCCACCACACCCTGAGGATGTATGCAGTCAATGGTTGGTGGGGAAGGAGAGGCATTTTCTTCAGTGGTGTAACCACAGGACGAGGCCTGTGCTCCTACAGGCATCCCAGAGGATCACCCAGACAGGAAGGAAGAGAAGAGCCGGGTGGGGGGGGTAGTGAAGGGTAACAATGGATGACAGTAATAAAAGCCATTAACCCATTATTAAATATAACCAATATATATTAAGAAACTAATAAGGTAAAGAGCAATCCAGGAAGACTCCAACCCTGTAGCCTTGAATACATACACATATGCACATACCTCTGTGAACCATGTATACAACACACACACACACACACATAGATACAAAGAAAAGATAATAAGCAATCCAGGAAGACTCTACCCCATGGCCACAAATGCATACACATATGCACATACCACTGTGAGCGCATGTATACAACACACATACACACACAAAAAATCAAAAAGGAGCATGAATGTTCTAATTTATACTTTCTAGAACTTTCCATCAACTGTTTTCCATTTTATTCTTTCTATTGTGTTTACACAATGGGTGGTTGTTATGTGCCATGACACAGATGTGGAGGTCAGAACACAACTCTGGAGTTGCCTTCTCTCCTTCCACCTTTACATGGGCTCCGAGAATCCAAGTCAAGCCATCAGACTTGTGCACCTTCAACTGCTGGGCCATCAAGCTGGCCCCATTTAGTGTTTCCCAAACCAAGATTCATCCAAATAACTGAATCCTTGAGACTTTTTTAAAATTATTTTTATCAGCACACAGAGCCATTATTTTAAGTCTATACTACTAACAAAGTCAAAATATTCAGCTAGGATTTAAAATTTAATATATTTTAACATTAATGTCTAATGTTAACATTTTTAAATTTTCGTAGTTAGGATGATTCCTAGTTTCAGCCAGGCATGGTAGCGCATTCCTGTAATCCCAACACATGAAAGGCAGGTGCAGTAGAATTTCAGCCTGAGCTACACAGTAAGACCCTGCCTGAATAAAAAAATAGTAATAGTTCTACTTCACAAAATATGTAAGCTATGAAAAGATCCAGAATGAGGTCTGGTACACCAGAAAAAATTGCATATATTTCTGTCAATATATTGACTGAATTGAATGAGAAATTACAAACTGCATAAGAAACATGAGTTTGGTACATGTTAATCTCATTCTATCCCTTCTAAGATAAAAGCGCATTTCCTATTATCCTTCTGCCCACTCTGTTTTTAATGTAGAAGGTACCAGTTGTCCAGGAGTTTGTCTGTTAAAAAGAAAGGATATAAACTGGCAAATCAGCCAAGACTGAGACCAGCTTCATGGTCAAATACAACTCAGGTGTAGTGTACACAGCTGTGTTTTATTGTAAGCAATGTGTTTCACCCACTAAAACTTCTTATTCTATGCCAGGTGGTATGGCATATGTCTTTAATTCTCGAACTTGGGAAGCAGAGGCAGGTGGATCTCTGAGTTCTACGCCAGCATTGTCTACTGAGTAAGTTCCAGGACAGCCAAAGCTACACAGAGAAACAATTCTTGTCTCAAAAAAACAAAACAAAACAAATGAACAAAAGTATCCCCACATCACCCTAAGTGACCTAAAACTCTCAATCTTCCTGCCTCTGGCACCCTGGTACTGCAATTGCAGAGATGACCCAACACTCCTGGCTTAGAAATGACTTGGATTACAAGTCCTGAAAATTCAAACAAAGAACTACTTATAGCTCCAGCCCAGATTCAAACTTCAGTAAACACTAATTAAAATGTCTTTGCCTCCCAAACATTCCCTCTAGAAAAAAAGTACACTTAAATACATTTACATTCTTCCAGACTTTTATAACAAGATTTTGACCTTTAAGCTTTTAAACTGGTATTTTTAAAAACTAAAAATAGAACCCAAAAGTTACACAATGAAATGTGCTCTCCAATCTATCTACTAGCAAAACCCAGAATACCCAGCCCTGGAATGCAAGAGAAAGCACTAAGTTTATTCAAGTGATCAAAAGTCGGTGTTTCAACAGGGACATCCTTTTCTCCCAACCTCAGCCAGACCCCTCCTATTTCCTTATCAGTTTACCGGAAAAATTAACATTTTAACCTTGAATACAGGTGAATCTTTTCTTCAGCAAAATCTGAGTTTGGTATTAAGTCTACAGCACCCAAGGTGGTTACATGAAAATGCCATATTTAAATGCCTTAAAATTCGCCTTGTGACAAATAATTTTTATTTGATAAGCTTTGTCATTTAAAAGCATGTAAATAAATAAAAATATCAATTATTGGCCCAAAGTCTACACAACTCAATGAACTTCTATACAATTTAAATTCGCATTTTGGTGGTAGCTAAGTGCAGATGGTCAATACTGATGGTATAAAATTTAATGTGAGGTCCCACAGCTTCTGATTTTTAAATTTTTTTATTATTTTATGCACACAGATGTTTTATCTGCCTATATATCTGTGCACCAAATCTATGCCTTGTGCCCAAAAGAGGGCACTGGATCCCTGGTACTGAAGTTACAGACAGTTCTGCGTGGACGTGTAGAGGTGGCAGGAATCCAACCCAGGTCCACTGCAGAGCAGCCAGAGCTCTCAACAGCTGAGCTGTCTCTCCAGTCCCAAAGTGAATAAGGGGGTAGAGGGTTAAGAAATTAAAGTCAGAGACCAGTTCTTAGAATTTCTTCTGTTTTCCTTAATTTTTCTTGGTAATAGGAAATAACAAAGTTTTTTTTTTGTTTGCATGTGTCTATGTGTGTGGTATGCATGAGTGTGATTGTATTTATGGGGGGAGGGTTCAAGCACACAAGAGTATGTATATATAAAGGCCAGAGGTGGATGTCCTCCACCACTCTCCACTTGATTCCAGAGCTCTCTGATTCAGCGTCTAGCAAACCAGCTTGTTGATCTAGCTAGCCAACTTACTCCAGAGGATCCACCTTTGCCTCCCAAGAGCTGATACTGCCAGCCCAGCACTTACACATGTGCTGGGAATCCAGACTCCAATCCTCAATGACTACACACACAGTCAATGCTCTACCCACTGAGCAATCTTTGCCCATGGGATAGGTCTCTTGTTAGCTGTCCAGACTAGCCTACCACTCACAATCCTCCTGCCTCACCCTCTGAAGTAGATGGGCTTATAGGCGTCCGTCACTCATTCCCACAACTCAGGCTCCCTATTTTTGTATGTTTCAATATGGCATTCGAAACTCACCTATTGCTTAAATCAAGTTTGTCCAATATATACATGATGTGAACAAATATTGATGAAATATACTATTCAGATACAACAGAAATCTATACAGTGGCAGAGTCGCAAGAAAATTACAACCACTGAAAATGTGAACTTTCTTAGCACTGTTCTCTACTGTCAATCTAATCTAGGTCCCAAAAATGAATACTGGAAGCAGGAATTCTTGGAGCTATGATGTACGTTCCCAGTTTGCAGCTGAAATAATTGAAATGCCAGAAGCTTAAAATCCTAGAAATCTCTACCTTCTTAAAATAGAGCAAATATTACAATCAAGTTGAACAAAAAAGTTCACCATATCACACCATGCAACCTGGTGTCTCATATTCTTATCTCCCATTCAATGGTTACTTTAAAAATTAAAGTGTCACTTGAGCAACAGCAAAAGCTAGAAGCCTATTCAAGACTCTTCCGTTACCTTGCCTTTTTTTCCCCCTGTCTTTTCTTTTTTCAAATCAAATGTATCCAAAACCAGGAGAGCACAAAGAAAAATACTGAGATTACTTGGCATGAGGGCGCACAGCTGAAGGGTGGTGAGATGTCTCAGTTGTTACTGCTCGCCACACAAACCTAAGGAACTGAGGTTGATTCCCCAAAACATATGTTTACAACAAACCGGGTGCATCGCCATACCTATAATCCCAGAGCTGGGGAGACAAGATGGGAGGATCCCTAAGTACTGCTGGCCAGCCAGTCTAGCCAAATCAGCAAGCCTGGGGTTCCGTGAGAGACGTCTCAATAGTCAGGTGGGAAGCAACTGAGGAAGACACCCAATGACTACCTCTGGCTTGCACAAGCGCGCACACACACACACACACACAGAGAGAGAGAGAGAGAGAGAGAGAAAACACATACAACAGCTGAAACCACATAAACAAAAATTTCGCAATAAGCAGGGCTTTCTATGGTATTGTTTTAAAATTTCTTCATTTGCTGCCCAGAGAGTAAAGCAAGCCTCCAAGGCTGCCCTAAACAATCTACTTGTGTCACTGGGGGCCCTTCAATTCACCCAGGACATAAAACTGTCAAAATCTTATGGCAACAACAGTAACGAAGTACCAAGCTGTGTTTTGTTTACAAGCTCTTAACTTCAAATAAAACTTGCACCTAGAAAGGAGCAAAAGGCAAAGACAACGTGTCCTTAAATTTCCTCCAAGTTCCTCCCTCTGCATTTCTTCTCCTTCCTCTTCTAGGAGAGAATTAGATGCCAAACCAACAGTCAGAAGGCTGAGAACAGTTAGTTCCCGGAGGGCGCAAGAATTTATAATGCGCTCCTGGCAGGGAGCTCGGTGGGCGCGCGGACACACACACACATACACACACACACACACACACACACACACACACAAACGTTCAGAGGAAGTTCTCAAGGAATGTCACTATATGACAAGTTTTAAGGTCTCATTCAGGCCTCAGGCCAGCCCTATCCAGCACACTAGAAAACACATCCTAAACAGCTCCATTCTCCAAACCAGGAGTTTGCTATAATACTCAAAAGGGAAAGAACACAAATTCTGGACCCCCTCAGTACTGCCGCCTCTCACGTGGAAGGCAGGCCAGCCCATGTGAATCCAAATGCCACCACATCAGTTTTGTGACAGATCCACTGGGAGCATCCCACTGTGATCCAGGGCTCTCCAGGCCGCGGGAAGAGGAACACAAATGCAATCTTCGGGGCCCTCCTACTTCCGTTCTCAAAACAGAAATGCTGTCTCGCCCACTCAGCCCTGCACCTCTTCCAAAAGCTTCGACCGAAAGCAGAGCAGACCGTGGCGGTCAAGGGTGGCCAGAATAGGTGGTTTCAAAGCCCCCCAGTCCCGACTCCATCGAATTTGCCTCCAGCGCTGCCCCCCTCCTCCCGAGCCCGGGGCTGCGGAGTAGCGGGAAGAGGAACTAAGTGACCCGCAAGGATGCCCAGAAAGCTTGCGCGCAGAGGGGGTGGGGAGGTGGGCGCCGACGCGCAGAGGAAGGAAAGGGAGAGGAAGAGCGCTGGAGCAGGACGCGACTTTAGGGATTCGTTAGTGCCCTGGCTCCGGGAGTAGCGGCGGCGAGCCAGGGCTGAAGAGACGACGTCCCCTCTCGGCCACGCCTCGGACTGCGGGCAAAAGGCTGCGGCCCGCCTCGTCGGAAGGCACGGACTGCGGGCCCCAGGTACTCCCGGGGATGGCTGTGCTCCCCGGGTGGGCGGTGCACACAGGTCCGCCGGCGTACCCTGGAGCCGCCAGCGCACCAGGGGTCGGTGAGTGCTGTCGGCGGCTGGAGGGTGTTCCCTGATCAGACGATGCTCCCGCAGCCGGCGGGCGCTACCGGGGCTACGGACTGCTCCCCGGGTCGACGAGTGATCCTGGGGTCAGCGGCCGCTCCCCGTGACAGGCTCTCACGCCCCGCCGCCCGGACAGGGGGCTCCGGGAGGCACCAGGAGACACGGCGGTTACCTGAAGCGGGGCGAGTCCTTCAAACACTCCTCGAAATCCACCGTCATCTTCATCTTGCCTCCGCCTGGCCTCGCAGGCAGCGCCGGAGGGTCCACGGGAGCTGCGGGACCGGGGTAGCGGTGGCACCGGGGATCCGGGCGGCGTCGGCGGGCGCTCGGCTGCCTCTAGGGCTGCGCGGAGCTGCGGAGGGTGCTGCGCACCCTGGGCATAGCAGCCGCGAAGACTGCAACAGCTCCACAGGCCCTGGCTGCCTCTTCCTCCGCCCCAGCTGAGCACCGGCCGGGGAAAACGCCCGGGAGTGACAGCCACGGCCAGCCAGCCACCGAGCCGCGGCCCCGGGAGGGGCTTCCGGTAGCACCGCCCGCGGGAGGTGCACGGCCACGGAGCCAGCCAACCGCGGTGCGCGGGCGTCGTTAGGCGGGATGCACGGGTTGCTAGGAGCCCAATCACGCAGGCGCCCTGAGAAGGAAGGAAGTCACGTGGTCTGCCTCGCTCTCCACCCCTCGCCCCGCCCTCGGGTCTAAAGGGAAGAAGCACTCTTTAAAGCAGCTTTGGCAGCAGTCTATAGAGGTGTGGAAGCAGGAATTATAACAAGGAAGAGACTAGACTAAGCCTTTCAGTTTAGAGAAACTGAGAGCAGGATATACGTAAAGACACTTTTAATAACCTATTGCTTCTTGGTCCCACCGCTTAATAAATTGGAAATTTCTCCTACATACATCTTTTCATACAATCAGAGACCTTTTCCTGAAAGTACAATGGCTAAATTATATTTAGATCACCTTTAAAAATATGGGGGTATCCGTAAAAATGCGTGGGTGGAATGTTTTAACTGTGAAAACCTGGAGGCAAACTTCTAGGATTATCTTCTAGTTTTTCCACTTTAAAATTACAGCCCTGATCTGGTGGAATGGTTCACCTGACACAGTACCACATAGTAATCATCCTGTAAGTGTTGGTTGGTAATAGTTGCACTACTGTCTTCTTTACAGGTTAATCAAAGGTCAGGTCTCAGCCAGCTCACATGTAACTATCTGAAGTCTATATAACCTTTGACCATTTGCCTGTATTAGAGAGAGTCACCACATGCTATTTTTCATAACCTCCAGCTATGCTTTGATCTCTTCTGCACATTTAAAAAGTACCGGGCTGGAGAGATGGCTCAGCCGTTAAAGGCTAGGCTCACAACCAAAAAAAAATAAAAATAAAAATAAAGGACCAGGGTAATGCTGAAACTTTTCAAAGAATGCCAAACCATTATATATGGGTTTTTTTTTCATTAGAAATTTGACTTCATTTTTAATTTAATTTTACATGTCCATGACAGACATAGATCCTCTTGATAGCTACTAACTACATACTGTTAAATGCTCAATGTCCTCAAATGTATCAACTGGTCAGGCTAATCTTTTCAAGGATTGTAATCTTACCAAGAGAATTATTCAGTTATGCTACACTGAATTGCATTGATGATTTGTGGTAATTAATCAGCATATACAATCATTTATTGTGTCAATGTTTCATTATCCTGTTTCAAGACCCTTAAAAGTGGTCTGGGTGGGGGAATCAAATAAAAATTCAACTGCAGGAGTATATCTTAAATGCCAGACAGTGTAAGCTACATAGTGACATCCTGTCTCAAAAGCCGCAGACATAGTAACAAAACCCCTGTGCTTCTGGCACAAAACCAGACAGGAGAGCATTGGAATGGCAGAAAAGCAGAATGAAAACCACTCACCTGCACCACCAAATCTTTGACAGAGGTTACCACAACTCAGGAAGACACCCAAGGTCTACCTCGATGCCACAGACACGTTACCACGTATGAGCACAGCACATACTATATACACGTTTGCACATGCATCTGCCACAAACCTATACGCCAATGAAGCTTCCACATATCATTTTTTATTTTAAAAAAATTTAAGTCTATATAAAGAGACAACCTGAGAATGGGAGAATAGTATCTATAATCTGTAACAAAAAGGGGGGGTGCATCCAGGGTCAGTATACTGGCTCAGAGGGAAAAGGCTCTCAAACCTGAGCCTACCCCTGGATCCCATGGTGGAAAGAAAGCACCAAGGATGACTTCCACACATGCAGCGACATGTTCTTGTCCACACTTGCACACTAACTTTTATTTGTTTTTTTTTAATGTATGTGTGTTTGCCTAAGTAAATATGTGTCGCCTGTGTTCTGTTATCCACAGTGGCCAGAAGAGAGTGTCCAATCCCCTGAAGTTATGAGCAGTTGTGATCTACTTGGTGCAAGTTCTGGGAAGTGAACTCTTGTCCTCTGAAAGGACAAGTGCTCTTAAGCATTAAGCCATCTATCTCTTCAGCCCCAGCACATACATACACACACACATATACACACATACACATACATACACACACATACATATACACACATACACACACATACATACAATCACACATACACACATACATACACATACACACACATACACACACTATAAAAAGAAATGCAAATTTTAACTAATGGAAAAAACTTCCAAAAGTTAAATACTAAAAAAAAAAAAAAAAAAAGATCTAGTAATTAATGTTGCACAGACAGTTCTCAAAAAAAAAAAAAAAAAAAAAAAAGGAAAGAAATTTTAAAAAGTGCTCAGTACCCTTAGTCATCAAGAAAATGCAAATTAAAACCACACTGAGATTATATTTCAGAATGACTATCGGGAAAACCAGCCATGAGAAATGCTACCGAGGATATGGAAAGGGAGGAAGCCTCATATACCACTGGCAAGGATGGAAACTTGAAGTCAGCATAGAAATCAATGTGGAGGTACCTCAAATAGCACATTAAAACGATCACATGGTCACCTATGTATATGATGCACTTTAAGTCAGCATACCACAGATGTACTTGCACATCCATACCTACTGAGGTGATGTTTAGCGTAACCAAGAAAATGAAACTACCCTTGAGGTCTAACAACAGATCAATAGATACCACGATATTTGCAGGCAAATGGATTGAACTTGAGGTCATCAGATTAAAAATGAAGTTAGACCTGTATCCAACACCTTACACAATAACTAATGCCAAATGGACCAAAGACCTCAGTGTGAGACCGGAAACTGTTAGAAGAAAACACGGCCAGTGCCCCACATGATACAGATAAAGAAGGATAGCTCTGGATAGGGCTCCATTTGCCCAGGATTTGGTGCCTACAGTTAACAAGTAGGACTTCAAAAAAACCCAAAAGTTAAAGAAACAACCAAGTAAAGAGGAAACACAGAGAACAGGAGTGAATCTTGGTCAGCTAATAAAAATGGCTAAGAACTATCTCAAAAAAATAATAATGCACATCATCCTTAAAAATTAGGGAAATGCAAATCAAAACAACTCTGAGATCTCATAGTGGCTAAGGTCCACAAAACAACAAATGTAATGTAGGCCAGGATGTGGAGAAAGAACTCCAACACACAGCTGGGGAGGCTACAAACCTACTCAAGGCACTCTGGAAGTCAGCATAGAGAATTCTCAAAAGGCTAAAAATAAATCTGCCTTATGCCCAACAATAACATCTTTGGCTTCTACCCAAAGGACTAGACACTGTACTCTGCAGAAACTTGCCGAGGGACATATACATGAAATCCTCTAGATTCATAAAGACAAATGCAGTATATTCTCTCATAGGCAGAATCTATGTTCAGGCTTCTATGTTCAAGTAGCTGTCCCTGGATATTGTATATGAGGAGCACTGCAAAGATATCACAGGGAGGCCTTCTCCATAGTTAGTTTGTAGAGGAAAAGAATATCCAGAGGGGTCTGAAGAGTCCAAAGCAGAAAGAAAAGATCCAGACAGCATAGACTGGGCTATCTATGCTCTGAGAGAAAGACTTGGGCAGAGGGGCAGGGGAGGGAAGATGGGGAAAGGTCTGGGTATCTGGAAGGATGGGAGCCTGTGAACTGAAGTAGGACTGGTAGTTTAGGGTCAACGCAGAGGTGAGAGGGACCCAGATACATAATGTGAACTGTTAAATGCATAGCAGATATTTGTGACTAGAAGCAGTAGGAGCCCGGAGACTAATGTAGACTTTGATATGTTGATAGCCACTGTGGGTAAGTCAGTGGAAAGCTCCGCGTCCCTTCTTGCTAGAGGTGAGGGAATGACTCCTTTCAGTGGACAGATGGGAGCCCATTTCACAAGTCCCTAGGGGATGCTGTTATCTAACCACCTGAAATCCATCAAGGGGGTGAGTCAAGACTGTTATCTCTGGGGCTGGAGAGATGGCTCAACAGTTAAGAGCACTGACTGCTCTTCCAGAGGCCCTGAGTTCAATTCCCAGCAACCACATGGTGGCTCACAACCATCTGTAATGGGATCTGATGCTCTCTTCTGGTGTGTCTGAAGACAGCTACAGTGTACTTAAAATAAATAAATAAATAAATAAATCTTTAAAAAAAAAAAAAAAAAAGAATGTCATCTCTGAACAGAAGCACTTCTTGAAACCTAACAGATGTATGGAGAACCTGGAAGTAGAAAGCGGGAGGAAGAGGTCTAAAGAGAGGGGCAGGGAGAACAAGAGAAGGTAATGTGTTTTCTTTTGTTTTTTTGTCAACTCTACACAAGATGGCATCACCTGGGAAGGACAGTCAATTGAGGGGTTGCCTCCCTCAGGCTGGCCTATGGGGGAGTCTGGGGGCATTTTTCTTGACTAATGGTTGAGGGATGCAGGAAGTGCCCAACCCCCTGTGGTTGGGCAACAACACATGGACAAGTGATTCTGGGCTGTATAAGAAAGCAAGCTAGGCAAGCCAAGGATCTCTATTTTCTCTGCTCCAGTTCCTGCCTCCAGGTTCCTGCCTTGGTTTTCCTTGCTGATGAGGTTGTAACCTGTAAGCCGAATAAATCCACCCCTCCCTAAGCTGTGGTGTTTTCTTACAGCACCAAGCAAACACACACCAGAGAATGGGCTCTTCCTGGGTCAGCCGCGGCCATGTTGTTTTGCTGAGGACTGTGGGAGTGTATGGAACTCTGGGCTGGAAAACTCATCAGCGCTCAGAGCGTCATGGGCCACTCTCTGGAACCTTAGAAGCTCTGGTGTTGAGAGAAATGCAGATGATAGGGGTTGGGCTTCTGAAGCTTCAGAGGGAAACAAGGATTCTAGTTAGGACTGATTATGTGATATATCTTAAGAATCTGTGGTTTCCGGTCAACTGAGGCTGAAGAATCGGCTGTGGTTAGCAAGAGGCCAGCATCACCACAGCTAAATGTCACTCGATTGTGTGGTTCTCAACCTGTGAGACATGACCCCCTTGGGGACCAAAGGAACTTTTCACAGTGTTTGCCTAAAACCATCGCAATGTTTACATGATGACTCATAACCGTAGCAAAATTACAGTTATGAAGTAACAACAAAAATTAATTTTACAGCTGGAGATCACCGCAACACGAGGAGCTGTGTTAAAGGGGTGAGATAGATATTATGGGATTCTATCTCAAAAAAATCAATAATAATAATAACAACAATAATAAAATTATGTAAATGTCAAACATTAAACCTTTATCAATCTTATAAAATCTCTCTGTGAGAGTTCTTACTTGTAGCCTTTCCCTGGGTTTCCTCTGAGGGTCCTTTTGACTATGCACCTGCTTGAGTGAGAGGTTGCTTAGTGTCCCTTTCCTGGTGTGTTTCTGGTTTAGGATGTGTGGTCAGCAAGAGTCTGACATTTTATAAGTTACAGTTTATGTCCTATCTTCATGCAAGAATCGCTCATCTGAGGCTGTGTCATTAAACATGTCACCATCTTGCTTTTCTCAGTGCTGACACCCAGTTCCCTCAGAACTCATTGCCTTTGCTTAGCTGATTGCATTGTGATTTATCTAAAGAGAAAGGGTTATGGTGGAGGGGTTTTATGAACAGACACTGGCACTGAGAAACACAAGACGCCAGGTCCTCTGGCAACTGTTCTTCCTCTCCTAGGATCTGTCTCTGTCTCTGTCTCTGTCTCTCTCTCTCTTTCTGTCTGTCTCTCTCCTCCCACCCCCATGTGTGTGTGTGTGTGTGCATGTTTGTGTGTTCCTGCATGCATGTGCACCACATGTGTACCTGGTGCCATTGGAAGCCAGAAAGGCCATCAGATCTTCTGGAACTGGAGTCGCAGATGGTTGGGTTCCCACTTGGGTGCTCAGAACAGAATCCTGATCCTCTACAAGAGCAGCAAGTGTTCATAACTACTGAACCAGGTCCCTAGGGCCTTCTTTTCTGTTTTTTGTGGGCCTAGTACCTGCCTTGAACTTGTGTTTTCCATAATGCATCATTAATGCTGGAGTCTCTGCAGACCAGGTATCAGACAGGCAGCCAGCAGGTAATGTGAACAAATGAAGTTTGTTTCACATAAGCAGTTCACAGTGGAGGAAGCTCAAGTGTGCAGAAAGCACAGCCCCCGTGTAAGGTCAGCTCTGGTCAGTGTTTCATACAGCAGACCTTCAGATTTCTAATCTGAATCTTCAAATAGCCAGATTTAAATGTAAAAACCCCCATTTTCAAATGTTGGCAGCACCTTTAAACTGTTTCATTGCAGGGGGCATAAAAAGCAGTCTCGGGGCCACTTAGCAGCTTCGATGGGTTTTGGTTCCTGATGGGGCGTCTCAACCCTTGCTCCTGGAGCTGCTCGGCACTTCAGTCGGCTGCTGGGTCCCTGGCAAGCACAGAGAGGGTGGGATCACTTAAATGTAATTAATCCTTTGTACAGGGGTGGGGTTTAGGGCTGTGGGACAGCTGAGTGGTTAAGAGGGCAATTTCTCCGTCGACAGCTGTGTCTTATAAAACAGCTAGTAAACACTCCTATTCAGGACTTGGGCCCCTGACTCACAATGCTCCACCTCAGCTCCTGCAGTCTGAATGTACACCTGCTTTAATTCATCCTGTAACATCCCCAGGCGTGTTCTCTGGTTCGACTTTATCTTAAGTTCTGGGGATTTTTTAAAAAGAATTATTTTTATTATTTTAAATTATGTGCAGTTACGTGTGCCTGTATGTGGGTATGTGCCCGTGAGTTCAGGAGCCTTCGGAGCCAGGGGCATCAACTGGAACTAGAGTGACAGCCGGTTGTGAGCCATCTGATGTGGGGACTGGGAACTGAACGCTGACCCTCCGGAAGTGCAGCAAATGCTTCATTAACTGTTGAGCCATCTCTCCAGCCCCGAGTTCTGCGTTTTCTGAACGAAAGAGACAGTTTCTTCCCCCAAGAGTTTTCAGGCCTTGGTGAGTTCTCTGCCAAGAGCATACCCGAGACTAGTTAGACACTGACACCAAAATCTCCTTTGGAAGGGAACGAGGGTTCTCGTGTCTCTACAGATATAAGGAATCCTGCATGAGTAAGAACAGGGAAAGGACAAGAAGGTCCCTCAGGACTTCTACTCACCAGAACTACGTGACTAAAGCAGAGGAGCAGGGGATGCTCATGGTCTTCAGGAACTATAAATAGAGCACGCGCCTTTGAGAAAGAAGAAAAGCCGCTGGAGAGGGGAACAGAGCCGAGTTAGGAAAAGGTCTTTTCTCTTCTGGGTAAGTATGCCTGAGAGTGGAAAGCCAGTGATGGACAAGGAATGACGCAGTCTGGTCCCCAGCTTAAAGGGGAGTGGGCTGAAGGGACAGAGACGAAAATGTTGTAAGCATTTTTGAGGGGTTTCAGCCCAATAGCAGTTACAACCGGAAGCCATTTGGGAGAGCCGATCAAAGACGTCTATTGGACAGCTGAGAGTTCAAGAGAGGCGTCCAGAAGAGAAGAGCGCTCTGGCTTTCTGGTTTGATTGAGTAGTAGGACATGTTTCTAGGAAGAGGAGGTCTGTCTGTCCCCATGTATGTACTTCAGGCAAGCCTTCTATGTTCTCATCTCAAGCCTTACTAAAACAAAACGTTCCACGCAGAGACTCAACCTTCTGTGGCTCCGGTTCCAGTCTGTGCCTCTCCCACTCCGCCCCCGTCCCTACCCACCAGTGCTCTTTTCCATCCCCGCGCGGCTGGTGTCCCCTCTAGATTTGTCTTCCTACACTCGGCCTCGTTTTCCTGGGTCATTTCCCACGGCCAGCTGTGCATCAATCCATTTTTCTTCAGCTCCCCCCATTTCTAGCGAGAAAGAACAGAACTGGAAGCTGTGTGTGAGCGCGCGCGCGCGCGCGTGCCAGGCAACTCTCTAGCACTGAGCCGCACACCTCAGCTATTTATACGGTTGCTTTGACTGTATTTTAAGAGTGGATAGGCAGGGCAGCGAGCTTGTAGGAGGCGCAGCTGCCACTGCTTTCGCCATTAGGAACAGGACGCTGGCTGCTCTGGCAGTCTCTGATCTGTAGCTACATCGGGGATATACTGGGGAAATGACCGTTCCCAAAATTTGTCATTCTCAAACCTCCTGTGAACTATGGCTCACTCCTCTTGTGGTCTGTGGAGACCTGTGACTTGCCATTGGGAGCATCCTGTGGTCCCCCAGCTCATGTGACTATTTACATTCCCGTCTTCGTCTTCCGTCCTTGTAGCCCAGCTGTCTAGGAGGAAATCGCACATCTTCCTGCCGCTCCTAACTCAGAACACCACGCCCCCCATTTTCCTCTAAGAATAGCTGTCAGCTATCCCCTCTTGTCCTTCATCTCCCAATCCGAATTTTAACTGCCCGTTTTTGTGTGAAGATAGGAGAGACTGATCATACATCTATTTCAGAAGGGTTTTATTCCATTCTGAGTTGCCCCAAAACAAAGGGGTCTGTGTATAATCCAGAACAGGGAAGGCAGACTTTCAGTGAACCCTGAGCAGGATTTGGAAACAAGGCTTGTAAAGCCAGCCTGGGTGCTCCCTCCTGTCTGTCTTTTCCACATGGGTGCTTGCTTCATCTGCACATACAGGCAGGTCCAGTGCATCTGACTTTGCAGGAGTCAGCTCCTATGATTACCCAATCAACCAGAGGAAACGGGTTTATCTCTTGGCCTAAATTCTGAGTTTCTCTGGGGGAAGTATTAGCCATCAATTTAGTCAAGGTTGGGTGTGGTGGCACATGCTAGTAATTCCGGTATGTGAGGTCTGAGGCAAAAAGGTTAAAAAATTCAAGGCTATATAGGAAATTCAAACCAGCCTGAGATCCATAATGTCTCGAAAGACTGAGGGCTGGAGATGCCCCTTGATGGTGTCCTGGTTGGTTGTCTTGTTGCTGTTGTTATTTGCTTTGACACAAACTAGAGTCATCTGGAAAAAGGAACCTCAATTAAGAAAATAACTCCATCCAAGTGCTGGTACACACTTTTAATCCCAGAAAGCAGTCAGGAAGATCTCTGAGTTTGAAGTCTACAGATTGACTGTGGACAAGTCTGTGAGATATTTTCTTGATTGATATGGTGACCCAGCCCACTGTGGGAGGTGCCAAGCTTGGGCAGGTGGTCCTGGGGTACTTAAGATAGCAAACCAAGCAAGCCAGGGGGAGCAAGCCAGTAAGCAGTACTCTTCCATGGCCTGTGCTTTAGTTTGTGCCTCCAAGCTCCTGCCTTGTCTTCAATCAATGGATTGTGGCCTGCCATATACAACCCAAATAAACTTTTACTTTATTTACCTTTACTTACCCAGTAACTGATAAGATTTGGATATGTATGCCCGACATACTCTAGACTAGTAGGTGTGGTCTTTACATTCTTTCGACTTTGAGCTCTTGAACCTTGCCAGCCCTTGGGTTTCACTCTCTAGGGACATAGTAAAGATTGAAAGAATTGAATAATTATAGTCTTCCCCAGAGCGAGGTCCTCTTCATCCAAATCCCTCTCATTTATTCATACACATGTATGTGTTTATGGAGCAGATTATAAACTCAGCTAATGAGGCCAGTCTGCCAGGAAGAGAGAGAAAAATCATGTAAGACACAAGAAACAATGTGCTATTCATCTGCCGTGCATAACTGTATAACAGAACCATCTGTGTTGTTTACTGGACCTACTATTCCTTTGTGATGTGAGAACCTGACCTACTGCATCAGGGTTTCCAGGGCCAGAGTTTAGGGGTGCATTTTGGTGTAAACCCTTATAAACAGCCTTCATGCTGAAACCCAAGGGCTGGCTAAGGGTCCAGCTAGGACTTGGTAGAAGCCCAAAACATAGTAGGTGCTCACTAATGAAAGGTAGAGTTAGAACGGAAAGAAACAGCTAATTTTAAAGATGTGGAAGCCAAGGGGCTAGCGCAGGGAACAGGCTTAGGGTAATGGATCTTAGACTGAACACTGACCAACTGTGGGAACCATAAGTGACAAGCATGATTGTTCCTACTTCTGCTCAAAACACCTTCCTGCTAGTACATTGGAAGGAAATTTCCTCTGCTCACTTGTGACGCTACAGCTCTGAGGCATCCGGTTTCCAAGAATTTGCTCCCCAATCTCCTTCTTTGTTTGCTCTTGTGACACTGAAAACAGAACTACATCCATTCACTTCCTCAGCTCTTGATCTAGCTGTAGTCTGCTTGATGTCTGGGTGTCTTCCTCACACATGACTGTCCCCATTTAACTGGTCTTCGCATCCTGGTAACTTTTTCCTACATGGCAGTTCTGAGTTTGTTCCTGCATTCCAACATCAGGACCATCGCCTTGGGTCACAGCTTCATTATTTCTTATTTGCATTGTATCGCCCTGCCCCAGATAGCATCTTAGTGGGTCTGAGTGCCAGTCTCACACACTCCAGCTTAGCCTTTCTGCTTTGCGACTAAATGCTCTCTTAAAAATTAACTAGGTCACATCATTCCAAAGCTCACATGGAATCATTCTACTGTTTTCCTGGAAGGACACTCAGCAATCTTCTCTGACCTGTTTCACTACCCCACTTCCACTCTTGTATGACCAATTCCAACCTTCACACCCTTGTGGCCATGGCTTACAGACTTAGCAAACAACCCAAGCAAAGTCTGAATGGTTTATATAGGAAAGGAACTAATTAGAATACTAGTAGGAATCCATAGAAGCATTACTCATAGTAAACAGAAACTTGCAACAACTCAAGTCCTCATAAACAGACAAGGAGATGTACAAATTGTGGTATGTCTATACAATGGAATAGTATGCAACCATTAAATGGGATAATTAAGATGGATGAATTATAAACTAAGCTGGGCTGTGCTGGCATACGCCTTTATTCCCAGAACTCAGGAGACAGAGGTTGGTGGATCTCTGAGTTAAGGCTAACCTGGTCTATACAGCTAGCTCTAGGACATACAAAGCTACATAGAGAAATCCTGTCTCAAAAAAAAAAACAAAAAACAAAAACAACAACAAAAACAAAACCAAACAAACAAACAAACAAAAAAACCCAAAGCAAATATTCTGAAAACACCAACCTAATCTGTAGCAGCTGAAAATGTATCAGAGGTTACCTAGACAGAGAGTGGAGAAAGACTGACTATAAGAAGGTACAAGATGGGGCTGGAGAGATGGCTCAGTGATTAAGAGCACTGACTACTCTTCCAGAGGTCCTAAGTTCAACTCCCAGCAACCACATGGTGGCTCACAACCATCTGTAATGGGATCCAATGCCCTCTTCTGGTGTGTCTGTGGATGGCTATAGTGTACTCAGAAAAAAATAAATAAATCTTTTCTTTTTAAAGGCACAAGACAATTTTTGGATAATGGGGATGCTCTATGTCTTAATTATGGTGATAAATATACAAGTGTGGATATTTGTCAAGACTCACAGACTGCATTTCAAATCTTGACTTACATGAACCATGTAATTCATGTAAATGTTTAAAACTTTATGAACGACCATTAGAGTGTAGAGACCTGGGCTTAAGTTCCACAGAAGCAGTGACAGGCCTGTAACTACAGGCCAGAACTCTCCCACTGAAGGTGCTATGTCTCTGCCACTCCAGATACCACAACCTTCCCAGTTCTGCCAAAGTGCCAAGAAACAATAGGCAGCCCCCATGGCTGCCACTCCCATCCCAGTGAGATCCAGCACAGTGAAGTTGCTCCTGTCTATGGCTCGGGTGCATGTCTAGGGAAAGTGTACCACCCTGTTTCTGAGGAGGGTGGGAGGGAGAATGACAGCCACTTTCTGGCTTTGGTAGTGCCAAGGCAAATGTGCGGTGTGGCCTGAACACCTCCTTTATATTCAGGACATTCAAAGGGTGTTTGTTGGTTGGCCATTGAAGATGGGTGGCTTCGACAACAGAAATTGTTGCCTCATAATTCTGCAGGAGAGAAGTTGAAAATCAAGGTTTTGGTAACCTTCGTTTCTTCTGAGCCTCTCCCTTTGGCTCACAATGGCCTCCTTGCTGTTGGATCCTCAAGCAGTCTTTCCTGTATGCATGCCTCTGTGGCATGGCCCTTCCCCCTCTTACAAGGACACAAGTCATTTTGGGTTAGGACACCACCCTATAATCGTGTTTAACCTATATTTCCTCTTTAAAAGCCAGCCTCTTGCCTGCTGGGTAGAAGTCAGTAAGGGGTGATCAACTGCCTGGCGTGTTGAAGGCCCTTGGTTTGTTTCCCAGCATTGCTAACATAGGTCTGTGGCAGGATACCTATTACTCATCCTCAATACACCCCAGTGGCTTCTCCAAGAGACTGTCATTCTAGGTTTGGGCCTCTGACATGTTCTTCTAATGTCCCTGTGTGAGCTTCTACCATGATGCTGGCCACACTGTCTGCCTTAACTGTAAATTCAAGGGCAGAAGCTGACGCTTGTCTGTGTGTCCTGTGTGTAGACAGGGCCTGGTTGCAAGTATATGTGCCATACATGGAACATATATTAGGATTTTCTGCCATTCCTTTTTACAAGAAGTGGTAATTGTCTAGAACAGTGGTTCTCAACCTGTAGGTATCAACCGCTTTAAGGGGCACATGACTCACAGGATTGCACATCAGATATCCTCCATATCAGATGCTTACACATCATTCATTTTGTTTTGTTTTGGCTTAGTTTTTCAAGGTAGGGTTTTCTGTGTAGCCCTGGCTGTCTTGGAACTCTGTGGTCTAGATTGACCTTAAACTCACAGAAATCCATCTGCCTCTGCCTCCCATGTGATGGGATTAAAGGCATGTGACATCACAGCCTGACTACACTACAATTTATAACAGTAACAAAATTACAGTTATGAAGTAACAATGAAACAATTTTATGGTTGGGTTAACTACAACATGAACTACAACATGTATTAAAGATCACAGCATTAGGAAGGTTGGGAGTCATTGATCTAGAGGTACCTACATGTACTGTGTTGTTTCAAGCTTCTGGCCCCTGCTATCTATCCCCAGCATGCACATGTGTGTGTGTGTGTGTGTGTGTGTGTGTGTGTATGTATGTATGTATGTACATAGGAATAATATAGTGTGCAGTGTGTGTGTGTATATATATACATAGGAATAACATAGTGTGTATGTGTGTATATATATATATATATATATATATATATATATATATATATATATACATACATAGGAATAACATAGTGTGCAGTGTGTGTGTGTGTATACATAGGAATAACATAGTGTACATGCCTTGTACCCACCACCCAGCTTGTGCAATAAAACTGTCCCAACTGTTGAACTTCACCATGACTTTCTCCTTGCCAAGCCTGTAATACTAACTACTGTCTTGAACTGTCCCCTATTTATCATCTTCTCCTTGCTTCTTCCTTTGACTTTCATAAATTATATTTTATTCATTATGGGAGATTCATGCCATGGTTTGCACCTACAGAAGTCAGAAGACAAGTTATGGACATCAGTCCTTTCTACCACCATGTTGGCCATCAAGCTTGGTGACAACCACCTTCTTCTGCTGAGCACTCTCTCTGGTTGCAGTGATTCAGATGAGAATGGCCCCCATAGGCTCATATGCTTAAATACCTGGTCTCCAGTTGGTGGAACTTTTTGGAAAGGATTAGGAGGTATGGCCTTATTGGAGGAGGTATATCACTTGGGACTAGCTTTGAGGTTTCAAAAGCCCATGTCAGTCCCAGTGTCTCTCTATCTGTTTTATGCTTGTAGATCAAGACGTAAGCTCCCGGCTTCTACTCCAACACTACGACTGCCTGCCTGCCTGCCTAACATGCTCCCTGCCATGATGGTCATGGACTCACCCTCTGACACTGTAAGCCCAAATAAACTCTTATATGTTTCCTTGGACATAGCATCTCATCACAGCAATAGAAAAGTTAACTAAGACAGCTTTTCCTTTTCTCTCTTTTCTTGTCCCTTATCCATCTCCTTTTTTTTACACCCCCAACTCCACTGAGCTACATCTCCAGCCCTTTTAATTTTATGTGTGCACCAATGATATCTATGTATTATTTGTTTCTGCTCATTTCTCCATTTTGTATGAGGGACATGGGGGTTCATAATTCTTTTATAACTTTTTGCTTTATAGCCAAAATTGTGTTGGCGAGATTCACTCATTAATGACTTCTTCCCATTTCTCACCGCTGTTATTTTATTATATTTTAGTTTTAGTTTCCTTTTCAGAAACCATTTGGCCGTCATCATTCTGACCATGTCTCCTGCGCACATTTACAAGAGTCTCTCCAGGTCCCATCCTTAGGAGTAAAATGCTAAGCTGATGGGAGCTCGTCTGCCGAGCTGTCAACAGATGTACACTCAGGTCACCTTTTGTGAGTCCACTTCACACATGTGCCCACCAGATACTGGTTATAATTTTGGTCTTTACATATCAACGAGATTGAAAACATTTCCCAGGGTTTTTTGGTCACATGTGTTGCTTCTTCTGTAAAATGGAGATTTCTATTTTCAGGTGTGTGTGTACCTGTGTGAGTCTGTGTGAATGTATAAAGTGTGTGTTTGAGTGTATATGTGTGAGTGTGTATGAGTGTGAGGCACATATCACGTGGAGGCCAGAGGTCAACCTTAGGTATTCTCAGGAGCCATCTACATTTTTTTTAAAGACACTTAAGGGCTGGAGAGATGGCTCAGTGGTTAAGAGCACTGATTGCTCTTCCAGAGGTCCTGAGTTCAATTCCCAGCAACCACATGGTGGCTCACAATCATCTGTAATGGAATCAGATACCCTCTTCTGGTGTGTTTGAAAACAGCTACAGAGTATTCACATTAAATAAGAAAGAAAGAAAGAAAGAAAGAAAGAAAGAAAGAAAGAAAGATCTCTGCCCTCCCAGTTTTGGAATTACGGATGCTGGGAACCCACACTCGGCCCTTAGGCTCAACACTTTCTTGACTGAGCTCTCTGCCCTGTCCCTTTTCTTTTTCTCTTGCTTGATTGTTTCCCCTCCCACCACCAGACAGGGTCTTTGTGACTCTCAGGCTGGCCTCAGACGTGTTACTTATCTGAGGATGACCTTGAAGTCTACCTTCCCCAACCCCTAATATTTGAGTGCTGGGATTAAAGGCTTGTGCCACCCTACATCCCTTTTAGCAACCAACAGGCACCTCTGCCACACACATGCTCTCCCTTTTGCAAAGCAGAGCAGGTAATGCAAACCCCCAGACTTCCTTCCAACATGCACAGCAAACAGGTAAGGGAGGTCTTGGCTTGGGAAGAAGAGCCTGGTTTCTATGCAGTCCTGAAAGCTTAAAACGTGAGATAAATTATTTTCCAGAAGGAAACAGCAAAAACATTAACCACTGGTAACATTGTACAGGCAGAGGTTCCTGCTCATCACTGGATGTCCAAGACCCTAAGAACAAATAGGCAATGTATTATAACGTCAAAATATGCGTATGTGCATTTTGAGTTTCTCCTAAGAAAAAGATATAAGAACATATGTGAGTGTATGCTACCGTGTTGTTAACAAAATAGAAAATGGGTATATACTAAACTTCTAATCCAGTGACTAATTTAACGGTTCAGGGCCAGGACTAGCACAGTGGTAGAGACCACAGGCATGAGACTTTAGATTCTGCCCCAAAGGCAATCACAACATAGCTACAGAATAGCCTGTCTATTATTATTTCTAGGAAAGAAATGAGAAGAAGCAGGGTCTGCGTTGATATCTGATATCCATGGCCCATGCAGCCACCGAGGGCCAAGTGGATGCTCATGGTCTGCGCTGCCACCCAAAGCTGCGGTGGTGTCCATAGGCCCTGCTGCTGCTGCTGGGGGACATGGTGGTCTGAGTTGATATCCATGGTCTAGCCTACCTCCATGGGCCTTGTCTTTGTCTGGTTCCGGTTGCAGCTGGGAGCCATGTTTCTGGTATGTGGTATGGAAAACAAGAAGGTTGCTTTTCCTATGATACCAATGTGCATGGTGAGAGGGAGGGGCATGGAAGGCTTCTGCAAGCCCCTTCTCCCTAGCCAAACCCTTCTCCCTACCAAAAAAAAAAAAAAAAAAAAAAAAAAAAAATGGTGCCTAGGAGGAGGCGAAGCTTCTGTTGTCCTTTCAGGGTCTTCAGGGCTTCTAGCCTTAGTTCAACTGGGTACCAGGCTACCACTGATGGTCCTACAATAAACTATGGCTCATAGGAATTCATAGGGACTGAAAAATCAATTCAGGAGCCTGCAAAGGCCTGTGCTAGGTCCTCTGCTAATAGGTTCTGGTTGTGTAGCTTGATTTTCTTATGGGACTCCTACCAGTGGGAGCAGCGACTGTCTCTGGCCCTTTTGCCTGCTCCTGGGACACGAGTCCTACTCGGATGCCTTGATACGGGCATTTGTGCCTAGTCCTGTTCATGACTGTCTTGTTACATGTTCTCAGGGTGTTATTTCTAGGAGGCCTGCTCCTTTTGGAAGAGGCAGAAGGAGAGAGTGGGAGGAGTAGAAGGAAGAGAAAGTGTGGCCTGGCTGAGAGAAGAATAAAATTTTTTTAAAAGAAGGTTTGGCCTTGTTGGAGGAAGCATGTCACAGGGGATGGGACTTGAGGGTTCAGATGCTCAAGCCAGGCCCAGTGTCTCTCTCTTTCTGCTGCCTGCAGATCAGGATGTAGAACTCTCAGCCACCTCTCCAGCACCTGTGTGCCACCATGCTTCCTGCCACAATGACAGTGGACAAGAATAGTAAACCTCTGAACTATAAGACAGCCTTAAATGTTTTTCCTTATGAGAGTTGCTGTGATCACAGTGTCTCTTCCCAGCACTATAACACTGATTAAGAAGTGGCCATGCCTCCTAATCCTTTTAAATAGTGCCATTCCCCAGTAACTAACCACTCAAATAAATGTGCCTATGGGGGCCATTCTTATTCAAACCACCACAGTATTCAGTGTTTTCTTCTGGCTCTGAAGGCACCAGACTTGTACATACTGTACAAACTTACATACATGTAAAACATTCACACACATAAAATAAAAAACATTCTTAAAAAAATGTAAAAGGGATAGGTGTGGTAGAGCACGGCTTTAATCCCAGCATTCAGGAGGCAAAGGCAGATGGATCTCTATGAGTTCAATGCCAGCTTGGTCTACATTGTGAGTTCTAAGATAGCCAAGGCTAAATAGAAAGACCCTGTCACAAAACAAACAAATGAAATAAATTTTAAAAATTAAATCAAAGAATTAAAAAGTTTAAAACAGTAAATTGGAGAAATCATCAACAATACAGCTAAACATGAGGCTTGTTTCCATCTTTATTTGGAGCAGGGAGAAGACAAAAGGTGCCGTGATTTACCTCAACTGAGGAAAACCCTCGTAGCAGCATGTCAGATGGAAGAGAACACAGCTTTAAATTCCAATTCTTCTTCAGACCGCCTGCAACCCTACAGAAACCCAGCTCTCAGGCTAAATCCATGGCCTTGAGCATGTTCACGTAAGAGCATGTAGCACCATCACAGGGGCGTTTGGGGATTTGTCCTGAGTGAACACCAAGTGTATTTCCTTCCTTCCTTCTGTGGTGCTGGAGATGGCCTGTGAGGCTCTCGTCTGCTGAGCCGATGCTACAGCGCCGAGCTAGAGCTCCAATCCCATACTCTATGTTCTATGTCTACCACGTCGTTTGTGGTGTGTGTCAGCTGTGGGGGTGACACCAACCGAAGCAGACCCCACGTGGGAAGCACACACTCTGTTACTGAGCCAGCCAAGCCTTCAGTCCCTGGCTTTTACAGTTTTAAAATGAGCTCTGGTATTTCCAAATGTCCAGATCATAGCGTGGGAGAGGGATGGTTTAGCTGCGTTGCTTATGTTCCTGACACTTTATTGTACACACAGAGCAGGATGTGATGGAGGGTCAGCCCCTCCCCCAACACACACACACACACACACACACACACACACACACACACACAGCTTCAGATCCCGGCAGGGCTCAAGCCTTAGACTTGGTTCTTCTTTCCTGAGGTGCCAGAGGCCACGACCACAGTCAGTGTGGATGCTCTCAAATATCATCCTTCCACTCTACTGTGTCTGAATCCTTGGGCCTTGTGTGTATGAGCAAACTTAAGTGACCTGTCTTATCTTCATGTGAATAACTTGCTTCTATTAAATAAAGCCAAGCTGTTAACTTTCTGGGCTAAAATGTAAAATACATTCAGTCTTTTTCTTTATCAACAATAAAAATAAAGTCAAAGAGCTGCTTATTGGAGAACATTGAATGTGGTCTACCTAAACCCCCTGCCAAAATAATGACTTTGAAAATGCCTCGTTCCGTAATCCCTCAAGACAAGACGTCTACTTACTGCTGTCTTTCCTTTAAATGTGTTCCGAATCCCCTAAGAAACGGCCTTTTAAAAAAAGTTTCATCTCATCAGAGAAAAGCACTCACTTAAAAATATTCTAATATTGACATTTCTCGCGTTGACATTACCAAAATGCATACTTGCCAAAATACTTTGTGTCCCGAGCCACACATCTGGAGGAACAGATGTGTGTGCGCTGGGATGCAATGGGAAGGGAGATGTTTCCAGTCAGTGCAAACAGCACAGAGAGTAAACTGCCAGAGAAAACATGGTCATAAGTTCAGGGGTCATCCGAGGGGCCTCCATGCCTCCGAGTGTCCTGCAGCTCCTTCCACATACCTTCCTCAAAGCTCGCCACACTAGCTGCAGTGGCCTCAACCTGAAGCAGTATTCTCCTGGATTCTCCCTCTGCGACTGGTTCCTACCTCCGCTCCCAGCATGCTCTTGGAGTCCCCCTCTGCAACTGGTTCCCACCTCTGTGAAGTCCGCCCGCCCCGTGCATTTCCCACCATGATAGATAGCATAGCCATGAGCCAAAATAAACCCTTTCTGTCTTAAAGTGTTTCTGGCAGGTAGGGATGTGACCAGAACAATAAGGAAAGTACTAGATTCAAACCATGGGAATTCACTGGCTTCTCTGGTCAGGGTACCACAGCTTTGGTCCCTCATAATCCTGGTTCTCTCACCTTTCTCTGGGAACTGGAAGATGTATGTGAGTGAAATTAACAGGCAAGGAAGGGCCGGGGGTGTGGCTGCCCCAAATAAACGGGTGCGTGAAAGCGCTGGCACTAAATAGCAAAGGACCAGCCAGCGGCGCCCCTGCTCCGTACTGGGCACGGGAAGGCGACTACAGAATGTGGGAGCCTCTCCTTTCTGAGGGACATAGCAACTCCTTTTCCTTTCCAGACAATCCCATGAGTGGCAGCTAAAGACACAACACGCTTGCAGGACAAGAAGCAGAGCGGGTTCCCCGAAGCCGTGTTTCTCACACTTGTGAAACCAGGACCTGTGGGCAGAAATGCACATCCTGATGACCCAGGAGAGAGGAAGAGACACACATACTGGCGAGTAGTCAGGGGCATTGCCAATGAGCTCTTGGGCAGCTTGTCAGCTGCGTGACTCTCGGAGGCACTGAGGTAGGCGGTACTATGGAGATTACCAATTCACACCTCCCCATCCCTCCTCCCACTCCAGGCTTTGGAAACACCAAGTACTTTGGGATCTGGAGTCGCCTCCTGCAGCTGCTGAGCTCTGTGGCTGAGCTGTGCTGATTTTCCCCCATGGCTAACCCTTGAGGGACCGGTTCTGGTCTTTGTCTCTTCATTCACTGTGGTCCTGGAAAAACATCTGCCCACAGTGCCCAAATGGAGAAGATTTCCTTAACCCTTTATCGTAACTTCACAGAAAGGCAAGAATGCCAGTGATCCTGGAAAGAACTTGCCCCGTGACACAACCTAGCTTGCAGGACAAGAAGCAGAGCAGGTTCCCTCAAGCAGTGTTTCTCATACTTGTGAAACCAGAACTTCTGGCCAGAAATGCACTTCCTGGCGACCCATGAGAGGGTGCAATATACGCATGCGCAAGGATAAATGCAAGCGTGAACATGGACAGAAATGTCAGAGGCACGATTTTCCCTTTTCAAACCACGTGCTCTGTTTCCTATTATTGCTTTTGCAAAGCTTGTTTTTGACCTATCAAGTTGGTCTGTGGCCCATTAATGAGTCACAACCTGTGGTTTAAAGCCCCATTCACAGCAGCAAAAGCTCGTTGTGCTGGGACACGGAACCACAGAACCTCTAGCTGTGTGGGAAAACTTTCTGAAACCAATCATTCTTTCATCAAAGACGACCTCATAGTCTGCAAAGCTCGTTTCAGGAACCAATTATTTTCCCTCCTTCTCATTCTCTGGTCTGAAGCTATATTAAGCCTTTAAAATGGAAATCTCAGCACTCTGGGCCTGGGGGCAGGATTTTGAGTTTGAAGCCAGCCTTGGCTTCATAGCAGAACTCTATCTCAAAAAAACAAACAAACAAAAAAAAAAAAAAACCAAAAAACAAAAAACAAAAAACCAAAAAAACCAACAACAACAACAAAAAGTACAAACACACCCACTCACACACGCGCGCGCGCACATACACACACACACACACACACACACACACACACATACACACGAAACAAGATAGCCCCATCATGTTATCTTCCCCATTAACCTCTCTGACATCTCTGTTGCCAACGCCCATCACATTAGAGCCACTACAGCACTGTCCTGGCATGCATCCAAGACCCATATGAGTCACACAATCAGGGTCACTACCATCTCTACCTTACGGTGATGGTAAGATAAATGCTGAAGACCAGTATGGATCGGGCAGAGACAAAGTTGAGCTGGAGCAGCTGTCAGGATCCAGAGGCTGCCCTGGTGACCATGAAGTCATTCTTCCACCCATACTCCAACTTTGTGTAATACTGTCATGGCCTCATAGTACTGCTCCTATATACTGCAGCCTTCTAGACACTTAGTGACCTTGCCCATGAGCCCCCTTAGTCTGCAATGTCACCGCCTTCATTTTACTCAATGAAGTCCCACTTAGGCTTCTTTGGTCTTCCTCCTGGGTCTCTTACCCTCCCTCAAGCTGTCCTGTGTTCCCACAGAGCTTTCTTTCCTTCCCGTCTTTCTCGACCGCCCGTTTAGTCCACCTAATCAATTATTTACCGATCACTTACGATGCAAGGATAGAGTATCACAGGGGAAAAGAAAATCTCTGCTTCCAAGAGCTCGGAGATTGTAGAGGGGTTGGGTGGAAATGACCTGGCAGCCACAAAGGTTGAGGGTGGCAGGATGTGTCACAGAACAAGGCACAAGTGACTAATTTTGTTAGGCAGGGGATAGGCTCATAGAAGTGACACTTTAGCAGGGAACAAGGAGAGTGTGGGGACAGCCCTGTGGATTCCTAGAGGTGAATCAGTCCAGGAAGAGGAAGCCGGTGCATGGCGCCTGAGTGGAAACTGCAAGAACAGTGCGGCTGGAACAGAAGGAACAAGGATGCACCGTAAAAATGAAGTCAGGGACTTGGGACACTGCCGATCACCATTTTAAAGCTTGATATGATCTGCAAGCCACTGCAGGGTTTTGAGCGGGGACCGGTATATTATCTTCCTGCTCCTGCTGTTACCACGGATTTCGTTAATTAAAAGCAGCATAAACTTATTCTCTGATTCCAGAGGTCAGAAGTTAACAGAGATAAAAATCAGCATGTCGACAAGGCTGTGTTCTTCAGGACTCACAAGGGGAAGATTTGCCCCCCCCCCCCCGTCTTGGTCCCCTCTCTCCATCTTCAAAGGCAGCCACAGAGCAGCTGGCCCACAGTTTCTCCTAACCACAGCCAGGAAGGCTCATCTCTTTGAAGGACGACTGGAAAAAAAACAGAATAGTCTCTGTGTGCCAAGACGTTCATTCTCATCTCTAAGGTACTTTGGTGCTCAGGGGCATGGATAATGCTCAGTGGTTAGGTGATGCGTAGCATACACTAATAATACATTTGTAGCATCCAGAGATTAGGGCATGGGCACCTTTGGGAGCAGGGTTCTATAACTTTACCTGTAACTATGAGAAATGATCTGAGCTGACAGCTGACTGTGTAGCCCAGGCTAGCCTCAAACTTGAGATCCTTCTAGCTCAGCATCTTGGTGTAACAGTGCCTGACCCCACAACTGTCTGGCATTGATTTCAAGAGGTCCACTATTGCTCCTTTGTGAGGAATGCACAGTAGGAGACAGGGTGGTCATGAGGAGACCAGTTTGGAGATGTGGGTAAATCAGGTGGGAGTTGGTCCAGGTTAGAGCAGGTACCAACAGAAATAAAGGTATCCACAGCTCAGACCTACTGTGTCGAGTCTTCTGTGTCAGGTGCTCCTCAAATCCCTTTACCCATCAGAATGGTCTTCTGAAGTGTTGAGAATTATAGTCCTCACAAAATAATCCAAGGCCCAGAAAAGTGAAATTGTTCATAAGAGAAGACCAGATCTTCCACCCATAGTGAAAAATGAACTCATTCTGAGGAAGTAAACATTTGGGTTTAGCTGAATATTCTAGCCACATGGGAAATGAGAAAAAGACCGGTTTATAAATATTTCAAGGTTTTAGCCATGGATAAAAACATGTTGGCCTCTGAAACAACAAGAGTTAGAGCCACTACTAACTTTAAAAAAATCCAAACTATAAGGTCCATCGTGGCTGTGGTTTGCTTGCTATGATGACTGTAGCAATTTCAGAAAGATTGTCTAACCACCACAAAGGCAAAGAAGAAATAAACAGATGACATCAGGCAAACCAGGCCGGGCCCAAGATATGATGGGGAGGGGATTTGGGTTTCCCTTTAGTTCCAATAATTTATGAGACAATACATTTCAAGTATTGATTTCAGAGATTAGCTCAACTATAAAAAGTATACTACACTGTTTTGTATAACTCAAATTAAAAAAAAAAGCTAAATTGATTCATTTGATTGACATTTGTGAGAGGCCTAGCTCTATGCTAGTCACATAGGAAGACACCCCCCCCACACACACACACACATACAGCTGCCTGGTTTGCCGTCCAGCAGAGGTGAACAGGATACAGCTTCGGTTGGTACAGTGTTGGTTTTGATCCCGAGAACCAAAGAAACTGGGCATGGTTAGTGGTGCATGTCCCGAACTAATGGAGGTGGAGGAAGGAGAGTCGTAAGTTTAAGCTCAGCCTTGGCTACATAGAAAACAAAACAGAGCAAGGGGCAGAAGGTGAGAGTGACAAAGGAGAGCTAACATGGAGCAAATGAGCCAGTAGCTGGAGAGAGGGGCAGCTCAGGCATGGCGTCTCCACTGCTGAGGAGGAATGAGCTTGGGATGTGGGAGGATGAGGAGGGAGGGGAGGAGGAAGGGGAGAGGGAGGGAGGGGAGGAAGGGGAGAGGGAGGGAGGGGAGGAAGGGGAGGGAGAAGAGAGGGGGAAGGTGAGGGAGGGAAGGAAGGAGGGGAGGAAGAAGGGGAGGGGGAGAAAGGGGAGGAAGAAGAGGAAGGAGGGGAGGAAGAAGGGGAGGGGGAGAAAGGGGAGGAAGAAGGGGAGGAGGAGGAAGGGGAGGGGGAGGGGAGGGAGAAGGGGAGGGGGAGGAAGGGGAGGAAGAAGGGGAGGGGGAGGGGAGGAAGAAGGGGAGGAGGGAGGGGAGCAAAAGGAAGCATGGTGGGTGACAGGGGCATACGGCAGATGCTGCTGACAGACATGTCAAGTGGAGAGCTTGGACTATGTTCTTGGTAAGAACATAGCAGGCACAAATGGCCATGTAGAAGGGGCAGCTGTATCGATGACTTGGTAAACCTGTGCCAAGACTACCTGCCTAGACACTATCTGGGTTGGATTATTGGCTACATTACTGACTGTGCACGGTGTTGACATTCTCAGAGTCCCTGTCTGTAAAATAGTGTGTGTGTGTGTGTGTGTGTGTGTGTGAGAGAGAGAGAGAGAGAGAGAGAGAGAGAGAGAGAGAGAGAGAGAGAGAGAGAGAGAGAGAGAGAGAGAGAGAATCTCCCTTAGGACACATTCTGGAACCAAAGTGCTCAGTGTTCGCCATTTGCTATGAGTAATTAAAATGTTCGGTGAACTGAGTTCATTACCGTGGGCTTATTTCAGGGGGATGTGATTCATTTTTAAATGCATATCTTACTTATGAACATAAAGAAAAGAGCAATGTTTTTATGCATCTGTTTCTGGTGTTTAGGTTGAATGCCCTTGGAGGCCAGAAGAGGGCATTGGAACCCCTGGATCTGGAGTTCCAGATGGCTGTGAGTGGCTTTGCAGGCACTGGGACGTGAAGCTGGGGGCCCTGGTAGAGCAGCGGGTGCTCCTTTGGACTAAGCCATCTCTGCAGCCCCTACTTATTCCCATTTTACTTATGTATATGAATGCTGTGCTGGAATGCGTGTCTGTGCACCTAGTGCCTGTGGAGGTTAGAAAAGGGCGCTGGATCCTCTGGAACTGGACTTAGGGAAACCTGTGAGCTGCCACGTGGGTAATGGGAGCCCAGGGCCTCCCCACTGCAAGAATAAGTGCTATTTTGAAACACCGAACCAGCTCTCCAGCGACCTCTTATTTTTAACTCTGTAGCTTTGGCTGGCCTGGAACTCACTATGTAGCCCATGCCGGCCTCAAACTTAAGAAATTCACCTGCCTCTGCCTCTGGAGTTCTAGGATTAAAGATGTGTGCCCCCATGCCTGGTACAAAACAACGCCTTTTACCGAAAGGCTGGCGTGTGGTTTTGTGTCATGTCATGGAATTTGGATATTTAGTAGATAAAGCCAGCCCGGTGCTTACTTGGAAAGGAGCTGCTGGGGCTGGTGGCCTTCTTCTCTTCTCGTGGGACAGAGACCTCCCAGTTCTTCCTTACTTCATGGAGTCTGGGGAAAAGGTGAAGATGGGGGTCTCAGCTCCTCTGGCTCTTTAGAGACGGCTTGTGCATAGCACACTTCTATTGTGCCAGTTCTCAGGGACAACAACCGAAGCCTGTTGCGTGTGGTAACACGGCAGCCGCATTCTGCCATCACTGTCTTGACAAGTGAGTCCATATCCGCAATCCACCACAGTCCCTGTTTTCAGACATTTTCTTCTCCACACTATTTGACATTGTCACTGTGGCTATTTCATTATAAGATGGAAATTAATATGCAAACCTCTGCTGAAGGCTATTCACTCTGTCACCTTTCTTTCTTAAGGTGTTCTCTTAATGTTTTTGTTTGTTTTGTTTTATTTTTGAGACAAGGTTTCTCTATGTAGCCCTGGCTGCCCTGAAACTCACTCTGTAAACCAGGCTGGCCTCGAACTCGGGGAAACTTGCCTGCCTCTGCCCCCCTAGCGCTGGGATTAAAGATGGGCACCGCTGCCCAGCCTGTTCTCTTAAAATGTAATAGCAGCCAGAACCAAATCTCTCCAGAAGCAGACCAAGACGCATGTGGATAACAAAAGGCTGCTGCTAATCAAGCCTTCCGATATCAATCAATAACTTGAGAAAGGAAGGGGGAAAATCCCCGGGGATTTGTGAAAACCTGGCAGAAACACTGATGGTTTGGGTTATACCAAAAAAAAAAAAAAACTATCCTCACCAGTGGGCAAAGCAGAGGACCCCCCTCCTCTGTCTCCTCCCATGTTTTTTTCAAGACAAGCTTTCTCTGTGTAACAGCCCTGGCTGCCCTGAACTTGCTTTGTAGACTAGGCCGGCCTCAGACTCACAGAGATTCACCTCCTTCTGCCTTCTGAGTGCTGGAATCAAAGGTGAGTGCCACCATACCTGGCACGATTCTCTCTCTCTCTCTCTCTCTCTCTCTCTCTCTCTCTCTCTCTCTCTCTCTCTCACACACACACACACACACACACACACACACACACACACACACAGCATCTCATTCTGTGTCCCCAGCTAGCATGGAACTGGTGGGTGGTCCTCTTGCCTTTCCTCAGTCCTGAGATTACAGGCAGACCCTACTGTGCTCAGGCCCTAAGCGTAGCCTATTCTAACCACTGCTTGAAAAATATGTAAAAATGTTTTGTTTTTATTTTTAACCTTTCTAAATCCAGGCACCCAGTGCCTCCAGAAAGCTATTTTGGGTGAAGATACAGTGTTCTGACACCTTTCTTTCTGAAAATTGCACATATCTCCTGAAATGAATATTTTAATCTCCATGGGCTCACAGACCACTGAGTAACAGAAAACACAGTTGTATTGTTGCTGACTAGCATTTGGAAGCAGCCAGCCCTTCAAGCTGAACCTACGCCAGTCCTCCTTGAGGAAAGAGCCACGATCACTCACTATCCTGTCTCTCTGACTACTGTAAGGTCTTGCCCAGGGAGGAAAACCTCAGCTGGAATCAAATGGTTGCAGTTTCTGTTGAATCTGAGGTGGTTTTTGTATCAATTGGCAATCCAGCAGTTTGCTTCTGGTGCCCAGATCGAGAGATGAGAAATAACAACAGTAATTTTTTTTTCCAAATGGTTTTATGTGTGTGGGTAGTTTGCCTGAATGCATGTATGTGTACCATTTGTGAGTCTGGTGCCCACAGAGGCCAAAAGAGGGACATCTGATTTCCTGGACTCAGTACTCAGTCCTCTGTAAGTGCCCTAACCACTGAACCATCTTTCTAATCCCTAGAATGCTTTTTTTTTTTTTTTTTTTTTTTTTTTTTTTTTTTTTTAATATGTAGTTCAGAAATAGATCCAAAGCTTTGCAAAATGTTTTCTTGGTGCCTCCACCTACATCCGGTTGTAAACTGATACTAAGGCTCCATCAGTACAGATCAGAACCACATGCTGATGCTTTAATCATGCATATACCGCATGAGAACTTGGGAACCCAACACGCCCTGCACTCTTTTCCCTGTGTTAGAGGGGATGAGAAAGACGTGCTGGTTCAGGAAAGAGGTGGCAGGAACACACACGGCGCAGAACAACATGAAATAGGAGTTATAAGCAAACTGTAGCAGGAGCTCAAAGGAACCAGAAGCACACATGGGAAGGCGGACTGTAGGAGAAATGTGGCTTCCAAGAGCTGAATGTTAGAAGGTTGGTGTTCAGACACAGAAGGCTTGGGCTGGGCTAGAGAAAAGAAGAACAGTTGAGCTTTATTCAACTCAGGGGACACAGAGAGTAGAAAGGATGGACTAGAAAGGTGAACCAGAGCCAGGCAGAAAGGACTTCAATTATACCCTGCTGGCCGGGGGAGCCAGGAGCTTTTAGCCTGGGAGTATTTTAATGTTATGGCTGTACCTACTCTTAATGGGTCATTACCATCCAGGAGAAGACAGGCATAGACTAGCAGAAGGAGGATGGAGGAGACATAGTATTGTAAGGGTAGAAAGCTCGGAGTAGCTATAGAGAATCTAGACAAGAATAGGAAGACCACCACCTCCCTCTCCTGAAAAACAAACAAACAAAAACCCCAAAACCCATGTCTGTCTGGGCACATGCCAGAATGTGCATTTGGAGGGGAGAGGACCACAACAGGCTGGGCAGCAGGCATCTTTACTTGATGAGCCATCTTGACGGGCTCTTGGCTGAGACTTTAAAGGGAACTGACAGTTTACCTGCGTTTGTAGGTAGTGGGGTCAAGGGAGAGAGCATTGAGGGGTTGCTATGAGCATGAGGGTAGGGAGTCATTTTTCCCAGGACAGCACTGCTTGCTGGGGAACGTGGGGAGTTTTGCACGCACTGTTAAGCTGAAGAATGTGAACTCAAGACCTGCTTTTTCTCAGACCCCTTTGGACAGCTTGCTTTGACTGCTGAGTTCCAAGATTAGGTCTGAGCTGTGTAGTTCTGTGAGGCAGCACCAGGGTCGCCGTTTGCTATGAACCTTCTCATCTTACCCTCCAAAACTTAACAAAAAGGGGGTGGTGATTTTCAATGTTTTTCTAAATAGCCTTTTTTTTTTTTTGACAACAGTTGACATTTTAATTTGTATTGTAACTAAAATTAGAAAGCAGGGACTTGGTAATAAGACGTGTGAACAAAGAACTCCAAAGTTTGAGGCTCTAACACAACGCACACCACAGCACGGTGGCTTGGCCATCATACCATCTGCCTGGGACTAATTAAAGGTTTAAAAATAGACGATCTTGTGAGGCAAATAAAATGCAGATAATGGGAAATACTAATATGTCTCCTAAGCCCACACTATAGAAAATGACATGTTTTCGGCTAAGATGAAAGAGTAAGAAGATGCCTCAATGAGAGAGTCAGTAAGTAGTGGCTGCAAAGGGCGTGAGGACCAGGTTAGTGGGGCGCTTCCATAGGTCTCCTTTCAAATGGCTACTGCTGGGATTAATATTTAAACAGTATCTTATAACCACACACAAGAAATGAACCTCTTCCCAAGGCTACTCTAAAGGATAATTATGAACCACCGCCACCCAGGCTATGCTGTTCCCATCTTTGCTTTCATCACTGAACTTGGAAAGCTGCCTACACTTGGCCATCTTCACGTCCACATCCTATGCTTCCTTGGTCCCGCCGAATGGCTGTTTTACTCTATAAATTTGTACCAAGTCCTCAGCCAGGCTCCGATGATCCGTGTCACCCTAAGTGTGCTGAGGACTTGTTATGGTGATGACATTGCTGCACTGGAGATTTAGGAACGCTTCTGCAGTCTGACAACTTTCACCTTTCATTGGCCTAAGTACATCTTCGGGCTAGAAGTCCAACAACAGATTTTTTAAAAAATCATTTACAGTAATGACACAGTCAACATATTTTTACTCCTTCACTTTTACATAACAAATCCAGAAAGCAAATGAAAAGAATGAGGTAAGGTATCCTTTATTTTTAAGTTAACCAAACCATGTGTATTTATGATGTACATGATTTTGATCTATGTATACACTGTGGAAGTGAAATCAAGCCACCTGACAGCCGTTGCACCGTTAAAATCTCCTGGGAACTTCAAGCACACTATGAAGGTTAGTCATGTTGTAATCTAGATTCCCCGAGCTTATTCCTCTATCTTAATTAAAATCTGCATGCAAGCCAGGTGTAGTGGGATGCACCAGCAGTGCCAGCGAGTCAGGAGGCTGAAGTTGTTCCAGAAAACCCTGGGAGACAGTCAGAACCTGTTTTTAAAAGGGGGTGAGGTGGGAGGTGACAAGGTGCTTTAGCAGGTGACCAAGTTTGATGGCCAAAGTTCAATCCCCAAGGACCCATACAACAGGCAGAGGGCGTCAATGGCTCTTAGTTGTCTCTGATGTCCACACATGCGCTGGGGTGACAGCATGTGCAGAAAGGAGAAGAATGAGGGAGGGAAGATTACTTTGTGCCCTTTGATAAACATTTCCCGTTTTCACCCACCTCCCCACATTCTCTGTGAGTACCACTCTAACTGATCTCTGCTCCTCTTGACGTTTTTATAGATGACAGTCATGGCCTCTTTGCCTGTGCTTGACTAAGTTCATTTGGCACACTTCAGGTTTGCTTGCGGTCTTGCCCCCACCAACCGCAGCAGTGAACACAGACGGACTTTTCTTTCCTTTGCCACTGAACCACACTCCCAGCTCCAGGTTTCCTTTTGAAAAGGCTGGATGGCTCCACTGTTATATCCACACCACTTTTTCTCCATCTGCTCTTCTGTCCACAGACACACATCTTGACTATTGTTGTAATGAATGCCACAGGGCAGGCTTTTAGGTTTTAGATTTACATTTACTCATGTTTGTCTATGGACAGGCACACACACCTCCACTTGGACCTGTGGAAGTCAGAGGACATAGTAGGGGAATTATTAATCTCCTATATACCAGGTAGGTCTTGGGGCTCAAACTCAGGTTGTCAGACCTGCCAGCAAGCCCCCTTACCTGCTGAGCCATCTCACTGGCAGAGAGAGACATGGTTTTCTTCACCATGCGGATTCCATTCCCTTTGGATATATAGTCAGAAGAGGGAGCACTGAATTACGTGCTGGTTCTGCTCTGCCATTTTGGAGCACGCAATTGGTTCCCATAATAGCTATGCTAATTTGCAGTCTATATATGGTCCCACATCACCACCACTTGTGACGTCTTTAATGCTTCTGCAGGATCATTAATACAGGTAATGTTATGTTCAGGTATTTGGGCAAAAGAGAAAGCTGGTGTTTGATATAATAGTTCTCAAATTCAAGAAGAAAAGACTAACTGAACTAGGAGAATAGATCTGAAAAAAAAAAAACTTTAGGTGGAAAAACACTGCTACTTAAATATATAAAGAATTCTTGAAACCCAACAAGAAGATGATCTGATTTTAAAGGCTGGTCAAAGACATGTATCTCACTAATAATTCCTATGTGGGTGATGGTGAGCATAGAGATTCTTCAGAACCCCCACAGGAAGAACAACAATATTAACCAACTGGACCCCCCCCCCCCAGAGCTCCTAGGGACTAAACCACACAGACGGGAGGAGAGAACCACGTATCTGATGACAGGAGAGCTTGCTTGTTTCATGTGCATATCTGAGGACAAGATGAATCAAGGGCTAAGAATTAATGTAGGGCCAAGTTACTAACTCTGGGACATCAGTGCAGGAGGACAGGGAATTAAGAATAATTTGAAGAAAAAGCTCACTTGGGACAGGGTGGCAGTGTTGGGAGCAGACATCTTATGGAAGAACTGACATCCTAGCCCTCTGTTCTATGTTGCTAGCATGTGATTTGCCTTTGCTCACAGTAACTATGCTTAGGTATGTTTGTTCTTCCCTTTAAGAACCAACCTTTCCACCAATGTATACACATTGCCTACCAGAATTCCTGGGCCTACACTGTGCACCAATAAACATTTACAAATGTTCTTGAAAATAAACTTCCTAGTTGGGCATGGTGAGTCACATTTGTCATCTCAGGATGCTGAGGAAGGACAGTAAGTCTGAGGCCAGCCTGAGCTAAGTACACAGTGAGACAATGTCTCAAAAACAAACAAAAAGGGGAATTGGTACAAAGATTCAGCAGTCACCAAATCTGCTCACTGGAGTTTGATCCTCAGGACCCACCACACAGAAAGGACAGAACTAAATGCACTGGATGTCTCCTACCCAAATAAATGTAGAAAAAAAAAAAAAAAAGACAAACTAAAAGTCCTCCTCAGAGCTTTATGCCCATGCTGTATTCAAAACATAAAATTCTACTAGCTCTAGTCTAGCTCCAATTTTGAAGTGTAGAATCAAAATGAGGCTAGAGATGGCTCAGTGGTTAGGAGCTTGTGCTGCTCTTCTTACAGAGGACTCCGGTTCAGTTCCCAGCACCTCTTGCGCTGTTTCTAACTGCCTGTCATCCCCACCTCCAGGAGACTTGGAACACTCGCCTCCTGTCTCCAAGCACACCTGGACTCACTGGTACATGCACTGACACATATGCACTAAAAAGACAAAAAACAAAACAAAACAAAACAAAAACAAAACAAAAAAAACCCAAAAAAACAAAAAACAAACAAACAAAAAAACCCAAAGCTTTAATTACTACTTTAGATTTAATTTACTCTGAAATGCAGTCACCTGTCACCCCTACCATCCCTGGTGACTTTTAGATTGAAGGCAGGGGACAGTCGACTTATGACACTGGATTATAGGCTTTGCAATTTGCTTTGAAAAATGCAGATAAGAATGGTACCTGCTTTTCAAATCATCTTAGAAAAACTAGTTTTAAGCTAGAGTGGGGTTTCCATGCTGTATTCTTGATCACAACTCTTTCCTAGCTTCCTAGACCTCAATAATCCAAACTAAAAAAAAACTTGTCAACCCCCCACCCCCACACACAATGCATTATAACTAATGAAATCCAACATTTCATAGTGATACTACAAAATGTCTTGTTATTTCTGATTTTTATGGTAGCTGATTAACGATATCTTAATTCGGTTTTAAGAAAATCTGCTAAGTAGCATTCTTGCTAATTATAAAATACCCATTTTGGCAAGATGTGGTCGAAGGCCTTTAGTTCCAACACTCAGAAGGCAGAGGCTGGGAGATCCGGATGAGGTCAGCTTGGTCTATATGGGAAGACCCAGGGCAGCAGAGATTACATGAGACTCTATCTCAAAAGACAAACAACAAACCACAAACAAAAGCATCTTCCTCCAGTTGTCCCTACCAGGAGGGAAGCAGCAGATGGGCTGGGAAGAGTGAGCAAATGCTCTCACTGTCCTTGGTCCCCAAGGCATTCTCCCTTTGTTAGTGAAGCACAGAGAACCTTGAAAATCTCCCTAGGTAAGAAAATCTTAAACTGTAGCTCTTCATTTAGCTTAGCATGGTGCACTACAACAGAAAATGCTTAGCTTTCAACTGAGTGTCTCTTTTACATAGGGAGCTGAGGAGAAAACACACTCTATGTATTGCTTACTCATGGAATACGTGAGAGTAATGAAGGCAACTAAGCTTTCTCTCATGTTTGTTAGCTCCATACGAGTAACATTTTCTGAATCATTTTATTTAAATACTTCAAAGTTTCTGGTAATCTTTTTGCTTAAAGTCGGGTCAAGTGATATAAAGATACAAAAAAGAGTCAGCCTGCACACTCTATTTTTAGTCAACGCTGTCATCAATCCAGAAAGAACTAAATAGGGGAATAATAGTTTATATTAGTTCGCTTCCAATTTCAGTGGTTCTCATCCTAACATCTGAAATGCTTGGCAGACTCACACTGACAATAATTTGAAGTTGGGCAGCTGTGATAAAATCATGACTAAACAGTTGCCAAATCCACCTTCACTACCTATAGCCTCATCATTACCTCCCCCGATAATGCCTCAAATAAGAACCTAATGACTCAAATACAATTTTCAAATATAGGAACTAAAAGTCAAAGTAGCCAGGCTTAGGAACACCAGCTGCAGACACTGGCTGTTTTAATGCCTCCCCAGTGACTAGCAGGTATGCCATCAACTGGTTATGCAAGAGTTGACCAGTATGGGCAAGTGTGGGTAGGGCATTTTGGAAACTCTTGGAGCAAGTTACCTGGCACTATACCACAATGGCTTATAAACACCCAGCGACCACCCCTCCTGCCTAGAAACTCATTTTACAGTTTCTTGCCTAACTTACAAAAAATTAATCTTACACTTGGCAAATTACGTACAAGCCAACTCTTCCTCTCAAGTTCATGTTCGTCTTCCATAATGCCTAGTTCAGCCCAGCCCAGTTTGGGATGTTAACTGATAGACAGTGTTGGGTGGCTTTTATATAATGAATTTCAAAAGTGTTATGTTAACTACATTTCAAACAAATTCCTTTAATCAAGATTTACAACTGGTAGGTATATACGCCTTTGATCCTAATACTCAGAAGGTAGAGGCAAGTAGATCTCTTGAGTTTGAGGCCAGCTTGGTCTACAGAATTCCAGACAGGACAGAGAAATTCTGTCTCAAAAAACAAAACCTTACATAAGTTTGAGGCAAGATCCTAGTATGGAACCCAGGCTGGCTTTGAAGTTCTGCCTTGGCCTCCCAAGTGCTGGCGTCATAGCTGGGTAGCACACGAATGCATAGTCTCACGGACCCTCTGCTTGCTTTCTCTTTTGGTTCTAGGTATTGAACTCGGGGCTTTAAACAGGAGTCCCACCATCACGCTCTATCCCCAGCCCTTACACTACGGCAATTTCTAATTTCCCAAGCAGGTGGAGGAGAAAATACCTTGCATGTGCAAAGCTTATTTGCTCAGGGGAATCCTTTTCATGGGACATTTTGTGGGATGAAAATGTAATGGACACATTGGGAATTGATGGCTTTGGTACATGTTGTTTTGAATGTTTATATGTATGAATGTTTTGTCTACAAACCACGTGTGCTGCTAGAAAAAGTGTTAAAAGCTCCTGGAACTGGAACTATGGATGGTTGTGAGCCATCATGTGGATGCTGGGAATTGAACTTGGTGCCTCTGCAAAAACAGTAAGTGCCTTTAAGTTCTGAGGCATCTCTCCATCCTACATGTTGGTTTTTATAAACCAGCTTGGTGCCTAGCTTTACAGTACTGATTCTATGAGGGAAAAACAAATAGACAAAGCTTTCTGAGTGATTTTTAAGAGTAGTTTTAAAATATGTGGAATACAAACACCTAATAAATAGAAATGTTTCTGATTTCTTCTAAATATTCCTATACATTTACCTATTAAGGAAGAATTCCCATTTTTCAGGTTAAAAAACCAGGGAGATAGCTCAGTGGGTGAAATACTGGCCGTAATCACAGGCAACCGAGTTGCTATAGAACCCACACTTAAAACAAACAAACAAACAAACAACAAAAACCCTGGCTCACTGAGCAGGAAAACCTTCTGAGATCCAGTTCAGTAGTGTGGATGGCTCCTGAGCAATGGCACAGTTGACCTCTAGTCTCTACACATACACATGCCCAAGGGAACACATCTGGGCGCCTCAAGAACAGACATTCACCAAAACAAAACCAGAAACTCAAAACTACTTGAGCAACATTCCTCCCAAAGGGGACATATGCATCCATGGCCTATGGTCACTTGTACGGTACGAGTGCTAAAACTGCACTGTCTGTATCTAAACATGCGCCAAGCAAAGATCATGAAGTTTTGGTTAGCCCTGTAGCTGAAACCTGCCATTTTTGCAGGCACAAAAGGTTCAAACGAGCTTTAGTGAGAGCATTTTCCTTACTTGCAAAGGGGAGAGTACCTGCTTCCTGTTTTTAAAGGGTTAGAAATAAGAGGCCCAATACCATGCTGGGCAAGAGTAAACAGGATCTCAATAAACGGAAGTTATCATTTCACCCTTTTCCTTCATGGGATATATTACTGGGTTGCCCAGGTTAGTCTTAAACTTGTGATCCTCCAGCTCAACTCTGTTAGTAGTTGAAATTAAAAACACCACCACCAGCTTCTGGTATCAGTTACAACACTGCCCAAGATCTACCCTGGTGTCTACAACACTTGGTTTATGGAATATGTTGATAGCTAATTAAAAAGAAAACAAAATTTAGCCAGGCAGTGGTTGCACATGTCTTTAATCCCAGTACTTGGGATCTCCGAGTTCTAGGCCAGCCTGTGTCAGGCCAGCTGGGGTTACCAGAGAAACATTGTTTTGGGGAAAAAAACAAAACAAAACCAAAAAAAAAACAGAAAAGGGGGGAGGGAAAGAGGGAGACAGACACACACACAGGAGAGAGAGAGAGAGGGAGGGAGGGAGAGAGAGAGAGAGAGAGAATAACCGGGTCAATTTCAGATTATATACATACTATGCTTACTGCAAGTCAACAATGGGGAGATATTTAAAAATGGAAGTTTAGAGGGGAAATAACGCTATACTCTTTTAACTTAAAAGTTACTCTTACATTAATAATCTATTTACACTAAGGTGGGTCATGTTTTAAACTATTATTCCTACTGATTTTGTGATGGGTTAATGATTAAACTTAGGTGATATGATAGTGCTAAGCAGGGAATGCAATTTAAAAGTTGGTAGTAAAAATTTATTACTGTGGCTAGAACTGACTAGTAATAAACAACTTTCTTCAAAGGGGAAAAAATAATAAAGTTTAAAAAAAGTCCATACCACTAAGCACTCCTGTCTCTCCTGTCTCTCTCCTGTCTCTCTCCTGTCTCTCCTCTCTCTCTCTCTCTCTCTCTCTCTCTCTCTCTCTCTCTCTCTCTCTCTCTCTCTCTCACACACACACACACACACACACACACACACACACACACAATCAGCAGACTTCATGCCATGGCATACGTGTAGAGTTGATTTCCTCCTTCCACCACGTTTCTGGGGATCAAATTTAGGTTATTTGGAAAACTTTTTGACCCATCAGAGCCATTTTACAGGCTTAGCACCCACCTCCGTGGTTATGGGGAACCACACCCAAGACTTTAAAAACTCATCTTGTTTTCAACATTCTGGCACAAGGTCAATTAGAAGTAATAATCTGATGAAAGTTTGGTGACTGGCCAGCAAGTTCCAGGGACCCAGTGGTCTGTGCCTCTCTAGCTCTCCAATTACAGATTTGTGTAACATATGTGGCTTTCTGGGTCCTGGGAATTCCAACCCAGGCCCTGGAGGAAATATCTTTTTAGTTGCATTTGACTACCTAAAATCCTACAAACAATTAGGCCTATGCCATTCCTCTGAAGCAATTATCTACTCTGTGAAACTAAAAATCTTACTTGGGACTTTAAGTTTTAGGAAACAACTTATAGAAAACATGAAGAATCCACTGCACAATAGGCCGTTTCTACAAATATAAAGAACAGGCAGAACTTTCCAAGTATACAATCAGAGGGAGGACTTGGAGAGATGGCACAGCAAATAAGAGGGCTGCTCTTCCAGAGGACCTGGGTTCAACTCCTATTACCCACAGGAAAAATTACAACTGCTGAAACTCTAGCTCCAGGGCGATCTGACAGTCACCTTCCTTTGGCTTCCACAGGTACTTCATGCAAGCAGTGCAGACACAAACTGTAGGCACCCCCCCCCACACACACAATAACAAAAACAAATGGAAAAGAACACAAAAAGAGAAAACTAAAAGCAGAGATCTGGGTACATGAACATATTCTATATATATGTACAGTCAGTTTCTGCATCCCACAAACAGGCTTAATTTACAAAGATGAGGCATACATTGCTAGTGTGCACTGGTAGCTCATTGGCTAAAATGTTTGGTTAGAACACCGCACAAACTTCAGAGCTATTCTGGAAAATCCCGTAGAAAAAGAAAGACATTAAAAATAAGCACATTCTTCTAACAGTAAGACTCTTCCCACTCTTTTATTTTAACATCATGATAGTTCCATCAATTTTAAGTGGAAGATAGCTGCTCAATAAAAGCCATTTCATATATATAATATACAGAAGTTATTTTAAAAGTCTGTCATATAACAGATTCATTTGGTGCTACCAAAAACTTAGGATACAAATAAATGACTATAAAGGAAACCATCACTAAACTAAGACACACAGGAACTACGCTTCATTTCAGGGAAAAAAATAAACAAATAATTTCTATCATGTTAGAGGGATCATGTTCATTTGTCACAGTGTGCATTACCATATTCCCTTAAAGCAGACTCCTCAGAATCTTTACATTTAAAGATGCTCAGGCATAATTCTGTCTGTACATTCAAGAACAATCATATACTGATTATATACAATGCTTTCATCGTGCAAAAAAGCCTTAGCAAATTGTTTTCTAAGGTCTGACATCAAGTGAACTAATATCAGCTATTTACTGAGCAAGCTGTCAATCAGAGAAGTACAGGTAAAGCTGCTGAGCTGTCCTTCCTGCCATAGTATGGCTACTTCAAGATCTGTTTCCTTCATGTTTCAGAACTAACGGGTGTCAAAATGAGAATTCACTACTGCAGCAAGAAGAGTTCCTCAAGTCCAATAGCCTTTGCCATCTGATAATACAGTTTCCACACCTGTATGTGTCCAGGCCGAGGGAGTAGGAAATCAGAGCAGTTAAGACAGGAATATAAATAAAGGGAAACTAAGATGGCACGTGGCAATAAAATCTCGCCTGAAGTCTGTGTACTAAGACAAGCAGAGCATGTGTCAGTGCAATGCTAACCTGGTCGTTTGTTTGAGTATGGGTGTGGGATGGGGGGAAACCAGCTTGGATGAAAAGATTTTATTCCTTTTGAGCACAAAGAAAATCAACAGGGATTTTAAAGGTCATTGATCAGAAAATGAACAATACCTCTTAGAAACCTCAATTAGCCAAAACAGCTAAATGTTTAAAAAAAAAAAAAAAAAACTTTCAGTCTAAATATTTATCCATCCATATCCCACTTTATGAATAGGCTTTTGATTAAAAGAAAAAACATCAAACTACCCCCAAACATTTTATAAGAGATACCACCATCTAGAAGTGACAAAAATAAATTAGTTTCCCTCATGATAGTATTTAATCTCTAAAGCATAAAAAGCTATATAATATCTTATACAAATTAACCAGTGTTCTTACAAAAGTAAAGCAGTTTTGGACTAACATTACAATGTATGTGTGGTGAAGTATGAGGCACAAGAATATATGCGGTAATTAGGCATCTTCCGTCTACTCAGTCTCTACGGTCTTAATTCTTGGCAACATATAACTGGTGTGTATTTTGGTATATAAGTCACGAATCGTAGAGAACAAGAAGCAGTGTAGTATAATAACAAGGTTTTTGTATTTGACAACGACTGCATTGCTGAACACGTTTCTTTTATGAACTTTGTGATCTGTGTTGCAGATGGTCACTTGCAGTAGATCCTGCAAAGATAAAAGGGAGAAAAAAAATCAGCACACTTTACTGTTCTGGCTTGGATAAGAAATATCCACAGGCTCATGTACTGAGGGCTTGACTCTACTTAAGAGGCACTAGAAACTTTTGGTGGTGGAGCTGTTCCAGTGGCTACACTGTGCCCTGGCCCTCCGTGGTCACCATGATGAACTCTGCCTCACTACAGACCCACAGTGACAGAGCTGAGCCACATGGACTGAAACCTCAGACACTGTGAGGTCCCTGACCTACCCCAGTCCTCCTCTTAGGTTGTTTCCTCAGGTATTTATCAAAGCAAAAACAACAAAAATACCCCCAAATAAGATCTACCTTGAAATGAACTGACTATATTTAAAAACTCTTCTTCTGGCATGGGTAATATGCAAATATAAATAAACCAGTAAGGTATGTTTGATGTAGGCTAAATTAGACAAATTACAAAGAATCTAGAAATACTAGTAAATATTCTAAGAGTAGGAATATCTTGTACAAACAAGGCAAATGGGACACTGAGTAATCACAGGAGAGAAGTTAAGTGTTACAGCTCTAGCTATCTGATACTAAACAAATTCACTTCACCTGATGACTGTAAATACTGACGTCAGAGTCTAAACAAACACTTCTCCATTTATGGAAACAGAAATAAACAGATGGAGCAAAAAGAAGGGAGCAAAGGGAGAAGAGGAAGGGAGAGGGAGATTAAGTAAAGTAGTGAGCTTTACAGAACATGGAATCTTTGAAGGGTGGTTAAAAAGTTAAGATGCAAAGAGTAGAAGATAAGAAACCTGTCTAAGCCTTACTGTACAGTTCCCATCCTTACGTACATTTTTGATGCCATGAAAGTTGGCATCCTATGTGACTGCTATGTGTTTCAGAAGACTTGGAAACCGAGCTAATACAAAGCATAAGCTACTTACCTGGGAAACATGTCTATGGAGCTCAATGTCTTACAGGCAGAGAGGAACAAAAAATCGGTTATTTTTTCAGGAGCTATCAGGCACAGATTAGTGAAGCCCTCACACCCCATCATAGAAACTTCTACAGCAGAGACTGATTAATAGGGAGACTCACAACTGGTCAATGTGTAGAGTAAGTGGCCATTGATTCTCAGCCTTGAATGGAGTATCTGTCCCATCCCTCAATGTTCAGGGAACAAGGAAGAAGCTGGGAAAGACTGATGTGACAGTGTTTTCTGGACACGACAAGGCCATTCATTATATTTGGGAACTCAAGAGCTGTGGTTGTCTGCAGGAGATCAAGCTAGTCAAAATTCCAGTATGGATGGAGGAGGGGAATCACAAGATTCCCCAACCCCTAGCAGAGGAGTTACTGGCAGCTAAGCTACTGGGGGAAAGTCAGTTTTCTTCAGAGATGTGGGCCCTGATAAGTTGCCCATGCTCTAGTCGATGGCCCTACACCTATGCACACTCAGTCATAACTGGATTCAGTGGGTTAAGAGAACATTGTGATGGAAGGATGGAGGTAGTCTGGGGGAGCTAGAGGGAAGACTTGGGGAGTGAACATGACCAAAATACATGTAAAATTCTCAAATAAAAAATTAAAAATGTTTTTCTGAAAAAAAAATTCAGTAGCAAATGAGAAGTATTCCTAACTTGTCACCACACACTAAGAGCTGACAGTAAAAGTGAAAGTCTGAATGAAGCAGATGACAAGTACTTGAGTACTTGGGGGGCTGGGGTGAGGGTGGGAAACAAACACTTCAGGGCAATTAGGAGCCAGCATGTCTGTGAGTGGCCACCACTGGTGTATACCCCAGTCCATATTTTTTGATCAATTAAAGATACATAATAGGAAGAGAAAGACTTGGCAATTATTAGGTTGAAACGTGCGTGTTCAAGTTAAATATTGTAATCTGACACTATAATGAGACAATAACTTACTATCTTATACCATCAAATTATTATTTCACAGTACACGTGCAAATATAATAACTATTTATTTGAACCAGTTTAGGCCCCACAGATAAATTACCCTGTCACAAAAAACCAAAAAAAATCCCAGCTTAGGAGTGTAAGTAGGGACTATACACTCCATCTCCCAGTGTGGGGTAGAACAACCACTGCAGTTTTGAGACAGGCCTTGCTCTGTAGGCCAGGCTGGCCTGAACTCAGGGCCAAGACTAGTGCTGGATTACAGGTGTGCACTACCATACCTTGCTCACCTTTGTTAAACACAGATAATAGCTGAATAAATCAGAGGCTGGGGTATACATGTCAGTGGTAGATATATACAAGGTCCTGGCTTTGATCCTGGACCTCCAAATCAAATGAAAGAAAATATATTTCCTAAGAGCACTAACTGAAAAGGCTTTGAAAAGTAATTATCTAAGACTTAAAAAAAAAAAAAAAACGAAGGAAAAGTTGGACATGATGGTGGGTACCTGTAACCCCAGCACTTGGAGCCGAGGGAGATGGAATGAAGTTCTCATAGGCTACACAGCTTGGCTTTATCTCAATTTAAATTAAAAAAAAAAAAGAAAAGGAAAGAAAGAAAAAGAACATCAAAATTCAGAATTACTATCAATGCAATATAGAAATGTCATGGTGTTAGTGTTTCTCATGCCAGCTCTTGGGAGGCTGAGACAGGAGGACTGCTGTGATTTCAAGGCCAGCCTATGTTATGGTATAAGACCATCTCACCAAAACCCAAACCATCTCACATAAAACAAAACAAGCTATTTTCTTTAAGTTGTAATAGTATCTGTGAAACACTGGTTTAATCTTCAACTACAAAAACAAACAACAAAAAAACAGGTAAAAAGTTTTAAGCTTTAGATTTTCTTGTTAAATAAAATATGGCTTCATTCAATCCTTACTTAATTAATATCCTTCCTTAAGGCCAAGTAAAAGATGAGAAAAAACAATAACAACAATCCACTATGTAGCATATGGTCTTATTAATTTTATGCATAAAATTTATTTTGAAATTGGTGACAAGGATTGAAACTGTAGAGACCCTGACACAATAAAGTAAATCAGCAAAGTGTCCTGGGAGATTTTCCCGAAATTTAGGCAAAATGAAGCACACTATCTTAGGCACAGAGAAGCACAGTCCCAGTGACACTCTTAAGGCATCTGACCTTGATTCGACTCGTCAATATTCATGCTGTCTCCATCTGCAGTCTCTGACATTTCTTCATCTTCGTCATCATCATGTAGGTCTTTTGAAATTAACTGTCTGGCTAATTTAATATTCAGTCCTTCGTTGTAATGAAGCTTCCTTTTCATTTCAAACTGCCGCTTCTTTTCTATAAAAGATTTTAAAGCTTAGAAGGTCTCGAGTGGGGATGGGGCAGGCCTGTTCTGAGAATGAGATCTGCTGCATTACAGTTACTCATTTAAATGTTTCTATCAGCTGAAGGCTGGTTTTGTGTGCAATGGCAGTCAGGTAGTTTGTTTGCCTTAAGACAATACAGCCTGCAAAATCCAAACTATTTACCTTATAAAAATTGTGCTAGCTCTGCTATATTTCAATGACTCAAGTATATATCTCTATTGATGAACAGGACTGGACAAAACCATTAGAAATTTTGGGAGGCACAAAGTCTGCAGACAGACAGACAGACAGACACAGATACACACACTACAAACAAGATCCAACAACTAACAGTGGTTAATTCTTTGTCAAGAGCTATGAGTAATGTATTTTCACTTCTACGCACCATCCCCCAGTACCCCAGGGTTCTTTATGCAGCCCAGGATGACCTATATCTCCCAACACTTTGGCCTCCCAAAAGCTAATTAATATTATAGACATGCACCAGGGCTGGCATGTGGTAGAAGGGGGTTGTCCTCTGCCCTCCACTTGAGCATGTACACATTTGAGCACAGAATGAATAATGTGCAAATGAACTGACAGGCGCACACCATGCTAAGAAACAATCCTCATGATTCAAAAACTGCCATGACTTAGAAACATAATTAGTGGCAATTCAACACAACTGCTACATTGTACTAAAAGAACTTCATTGGGTGAGATGGCTCAGTGGTTAAGAGCACTGTCTGCTCTTCTAGAGGTCCTGAGTTCAAATTTCAGCAACCACATGGTGGCCCACAACCATCTGTAATGAGATCTGATGCCCTCTTCTGACATACAGATGTACATGCAGAGCACTCATACATAAAAAAAAATTTTTAAATAAGGAATACAAAAATGATTTTAAGATTTGAACCCTCGAACCCAAGCACCCATATAAAAAGCCAAACACCCAGTATCAGGCACATGAACTTACTCTGAAACAAAAAAGAAAGGGGCAGGAGGGATGGTTCTGTGGTTAAGGGCACTTGGCAGCCTCTTGCAGAGAATCTAGGTTCAGCTATCACTAACTTCACATAGAAGCATGAGTTCGATCCCCAGCACCCAACTTGGAACCCCAGCACTGGGAGCCTGTGATAGGCAGGGCTGTCATACAGCTCAGCCTAATCAGTTTGTCCCAGTCCCAGTAAGAAATCTCAAAAAATAAGGTGGACAGCTCCTTAGGAGTGACAATCTCCTCAGACCAAATAACAAAAATGTGCACACATAACCTATGAAATCTCATTTCACTGAAAGCTGACATAAGTCATCTCAATCCCTTTCTTTTTTTAAAACCAGTTTTACACATCCCAGGCTAGCCTCAAATATTCAAGAAAGACAAAGATGATCCTTTCTTCCTTCTTCTATCTGCCTCATGTTGAGCTCACAGCACAGGCCACCAGGACTACATTATGCAGTGCCATGAATTGAATACAGGGTTTCTTGCATGCTAGGCAAGTAGTATAATAACCGGGTCATATTCCCAATCCCATAACCCTCTTGTGATTATTAATATTCACTTTGCAATTAAACAACATAATATAACATTATGCAAAAAAGCACTTAGGTTTTTATGAACCTCAACAAGGCCATTTTTCTTTTTATATCTACTTTTAAGAAGACTATCTTATTTATTAAAAGTTAGTATTTACTGACCAATTAGAATACATGAGTGCTAAGTGCTTTAAATACTTCATTTAATAGTCATCAACAGCTTAAACCTGTTTGAGATCGGGTGGTACTAACTTGAGGGGTCAATATATCATCATGCCCCAGCCTCTTAAAAGTCATTAGTACCATAAGAGTGCATTGCCAAACCCAGAACTACAATTGTTTTTCTCAATTTAGAAAATAAAAACTAGGCTCTGGGAAATTAGGCGACTTAAACAAGTATCCAATTTGGAGCATAAACTTGTATTTCTCAGCCTAAATAGTTAATAATTTTAATTACTGTATTAATGCAGTAAGACTTCCTAATTATAGCTAGTGATTGCATACATCTTTGATCCCAGCACTCAGGAGGAAGAGGTAGGTACATCTCTGTGAATTTAAGGCTAGCCTAGTCTACATAATGAGTTCCAAGATAGCCAGAGCTACCTAGTAAGGCCCTGTCTCCAAACAAAACAAACAAACAAAAATACAATAATAAAAAAGACTATCTGGGCTGGCTAAATGGCTCAGCAGGTGAAGGAGCTTGCTGACAAGCTTAATGACCCAAGTTCAATCCCCAGACCCCACATGGTGGAAAACTGACTCCTTTTTAGCTGTCCTCTGACCTTCTCATGTGCTCCCGCATACTTAAAAAAAATAACAAGTATGTTTAAAAAATAGCATTTGTTGTCATTGATAAGCCCAGTTCTGGAGGGACCCAGGCAGGGAATTACTGTAAATTCAAGGCCAGCCTAGGCTACTGTGTGAGACCTTATCTCAAAAAACAAAAAGATTCTCTGTAAATTCAAAATGTTTACCAGACGTGTCATTATTAAAAGGAATAACACCTTTATAACTTAGTAATTCTACCAGTAGGAAATCACTTAATAAAATTATATTAACAAAAATAACCCTTTAAGAGGAACAAATAAATAGACCTTGAATCTCTAAAATAAATAAATAAATAAATAAATAAAAATTAATAGGTCAAAAGGTACTCCTGCAGGTTGACTCGTAGAACTACAAATTAATGGGTAATTACCCTTACTAAGCACTAATAAGTAGGTCAATAAAATCCCCACCCTTAATAGATAAATTTGGAGAGAATAATGTAGAAAAATAATAGGAACAACTTTTATTGGATACCCCTTCAAGGGTCCCTATGCTGTCAGGTTCTCAATAATGCTGATAACAGGCTTGGGCTGAGAATCTGCCCAAAGAAGCTTCAGTAAGCTACCCAAGTGTTCTATCACTGAGCTGCAAGCTTTTGATTATTTTCTTTTAAAAAGAGAACAAGACAACTATGTATAAGTCATCCCTCAGTACCTGACGAATTGGCTCTTAGACACTTATGGGCACCAGAATCTATGGATGTTCGAATCCTTCATGTACAATGGTGTAGTATGTGCAGATAAATAATCTACACCCAGAGTTTGTGTGTTCAGTCACTGCTAGGTTAAATGCTATGTCAATAGTTGCTATACTATATTAAGGAATAATGACAAGAAAAACATGTATCGTCAATATCTCTAAATCATTGTTGCTTGAACCTACAGGTTCAGTACCTACAGATACTAATCAACTGGGTATTTTATACACTTTTAGAGATTTATTTGTTAGTCAGGCAGTTGTGGCACATGCCTTTAATCCCAGCACTCAGGATGCAGGGGCAGGTGGCAGTCTGAGTTCTGGTCATAGAGAGAGTTCATGGGTGTGCTGAGAAAGAGGTACCAGCAGCTGTCACTCATATGACATGGACTGTGGGATCTGAAAAGGTCTCTGACCTAATTTTATCTTAAAAAGATAACAGATTCACGCGGCTCAAAAAGTATAAAAAACAGCAAAATAAAGCATATTCCTATATGACCAGAGTTCCATGTAAACAAATTATCTGCATGAGCAGTAATGTCTGGACCACAAGAGCCTCTTTCATCCTGTAATGAGAACTTCTCTAGCTTTTCTTCTAAGACTGTTTTCCACAAGACCTATACAGATTTCATTCTATACTTTATCATTTTGTTTCACTGGATAAATTTTACTGTTTTGGTTTTTTTTTTTTTTTTCCGACACAGGGTCTCAAGTAATTCTGGATGACCTTGTACTATATAATCAAGAATGAGGGTCGGGGCTGGAGAGATGGCTCAGGAGTTAAGCACTGGCTGCTCTTCCAGAGGTTCTGAGTTCAATTCCCAGCAACCACATGGTGGCTCACAACCATCTGTAATGGGATCTGATGCCCTCTTCTGGTGTGTCTGAAGACAGCTTCAGTGTATTTATACATAAAATAAATACATCTTTAAAAAAAGAAAAATAAGAAGAAAAAAAAAAAAAGAATGAGGGTGAACTTCTGATCTTCTTCCACTTCTCTAGGCTGAGATTATAGACAACAGTTTATTTGATGCTGGGGCTCAAATTCAGGGCTTTTCTAGGTAAGCACTTTCCAACTGAACTACAACCCCAGCCCTGTACTACCTTAAAACAGAAAAGCCACAAGCAGCAACACAATATACTCACTTGAAGATTATTCAAACACTAAGTGATACTAAAAGCATTAATTTTGTATATAGCAAATATCTATATTTTGTCAGTCACTAAAAATATACAAAGAAAGAAATATTGGCAAAATACTTGAAGATGGCAATAATTCTTTCACCTGTAGTTCTTCAAATCAGGGAGGGAATACTATTATATAAGAAATGTACATATGTAGAATCTATTTTCTATTACTTTCTACTTTCCTGCCCACTACTTCCCCAATATGAAGGTAAATTTTCAATCTTCCAAATAAAATTGACTAGCATCACTCTTAAAGCAGCTGAATAAATACCTTACCCCGCTCTTCAGGGGAGAGGTCATTATCTTCCTCTCCACTGCTTTCTTGTTCCCGAGTCCGATACTTTGGCTCTGAGCCTTCAGCAGCAGCTAATCTACATAATATTTAGGAAAACATTAGTAACTGAGATACTTGTACTATTTAAATGACTCATTCAACTTGAGTCATGATAATGTCCCCAATGACCAATAAACAGACTAGCTCTAATTGATGAAGACAACCTAAGAAAAAGTAGGGAGGGACGCAGACAGTAAACAGCAAGGATAGTAGAGTGGCTGTGAGACATCAATGAATAGCAATTAACTTATATTGGCCGTTCTCGAACCTTTACCATGTAGGTAGTAGGATATCTACCAATAGCACCATCACAGAGAAAAACAGACTCAAGCTTTCAGATATTCTTCACCTTCCCCCTTCCTGTGTGGACTGATATTAACTGATGACTGTAATAACATGAAAAAATTTAGTTAAGGGCTGGGGATCTTACTCGGTGGTAGAACAAGTATTTAACATGTAGCCCTGAGTTCAATTGTCGGTTAACCCCCAAGCTGAAATAAGCTTAGCCCTTCATTTACTAATGTACAAGTAGCACACTATCAAATGTCTTGACTTTGTACAACTAAAACTCTCTATATGAAATGCATACTTACTTTTTAGCTAAGATATCTGGAGTCATGAGTTCATTGCCTTCTGAATCACTATAGGCATCTTCGTCATCACCTATCATACTAAGACAACAAGCAAGTTTCTATTAACAAGCACATTATTAAAATGGATACATGAAAAAAAATAGAATAGCTAGAAAATCAAGATTGAAAATACAATTGTAACACTTAATTAAATTTATTTAGAGGTTTGTTGTCATCTTTGAAATTTAACTTTAAAACAGTTTCTACTCAATACACATAGTCAGAGACATGTAACTCTGTGGTCGAGTCCTTGGTAGACACACAGAAGCTCCTAGAGTTCAATCCTCAGCAATAAAAAGAAAGTGAGTTTAACAAGAAGGGAAAAAGAAAGAAGTAAAGAAAAGCAATCACAAAGTACTAAAGCCTCAAATTACCTAGAAAAATAAACTAAAAACGTAAACTTTTGTATCCAATGAGCAGATCGACAAATATGCAAACAACCCATTTACTGGTCTTAGTATTATATTGTCCAGGGAGCTGTCTTGCTATGTAGCCCAGCTGGCCTCAACTCTGTGATTCCTGGAACCACAACTGGGCACTGAGAATGCTGAGCTGGTTTTAGAATTTTTGTTTGTATATCACCATTAAGAATGGTCTACATGTATTTCACTTCTGGACATATACCCCAAAGATGCTCCAACATACAATAAGGACACATACTCTACCATGTTCACTGCAGCCTTATTTATAATAGCCAAAAACTGGAAAGAACCCAGATGTTCTTCAGTAGATGAATGGATACAGAAAGTGTGGTATATTTACACAATGAAGTACTATTCAGCTATTAGAAACAATGACTTCATGAAATTCCTAGGAAAATGGATGGATGCATCTAGAGAATATCATCCTGAGTGAGGTAACCCAGTCTCAAAACAGACATAATATTCAGTCACTAATAACTGGATACTAGCTCCAGAAAGCTCTGAATACCCCAGAAACAACTCACAGGCCATATAAAGCTCAAAAAAAGAAAGACCAAAAAGTGAAAGCCTCAGTCCTTCTTAGGGGAAAAAAAAAAAAAAAAAAAGTAAGTGTATAGCACCCTCTCAGAATGGAGTACACCTAGATCTTAAATCATTAATAACTCAAGAGCTAAGAGGATAGTCTTGCGGCAATTTTTGGTATTTAAAAAATTATGTTTAATCTTTACACACCAAGAAAACTGACTATTTCCATGTTATGTTTTGTTTTCCATGTACTTTATGCTCATTGTAAATAGTAAGATTTCAATGCATACTATTAAACCTTTAAAAAAAATCAAGTACCGACAAAAATATATTCATATAGTTTTATGCCAAAATGCTTTTAAAAATCTGTACATTTATCTCTGCTTTTTTTTTTCTTTAAATAAAGTTGTAAGAAAAAAATGGTCTACACGAACACAGACTATGAAAAATAAACTTAGATCCTTTGATGGTTAATTCTGACTGCCAGCTTCACTGGATTAAGAAATGGGAAGAAACAGAGCCAAGTGACCTCTTGTTTGTGGAACCCCCAAGAGTTAGGGAACACACTAATCCCTAAACTTAGTGGGAGAATCAGGAGTGCTCATTCACACTCGCTCCTCTCTCCCCCTCTGAGATTTCTGGTGGCCCATTGTACAGTTTTTTTCATATCCCTCTGACTAACCTTGCTAAATAGTTGGTATACTATGGGAGAAAAAAAAACATGCTCAGAGAAGTAGTACAGAACAGTACTAGGTGTGTCTGTGATCATACTTCCAGAGTATCAGATCATGAAGGTTCTGATTAAATCAGCAGGATTTCTACCACACATTCCCTCTGTAATGGTGTTCTACCCCAAAGTCAAGGGGTCAAGCAACCATGGACAGATACCATGAACCTCTGAAACCATGAGTCAAGAAAAATAGATATCCTTCCTCTCATATTTATTTATTTATTTTTGGCCAGGTACTTGGCCATAACAATATGAAAGCAAACTAATACAGACCCTAAAGCCCTAATTAGTAAGATTTAAAAGTTAATTAGCTTTCCTACAAAAAACTAGTAAAAATTTTGCTCTCATGTACTATAAAAATAAGCAAAAACCCACTGGCCTATACATTTATCCATGGAAACAAGAACTAAAACCCAAGAACATGTAGAATTTGGGTAGAGTAGGGTATAAGAAATGTAATTTTTTGACACTTTTTCAGGATTAATTTATTTTTTAAGTATATGAGTACACACAGTCACTATCCTCAGATACCAGAAAAGGATGTCAGATCCCATTACAGATGGTTGTGAGCCATGATGTGGTTGCTGCGAACTGAACTAAGGTCCTCTGGAAGAACAGGCAGTGCTCTTAACTACTGAGCTATCTCTCCAGCCCGTTTTTGGAGTTTTGTAATGCTCAACAGAAAATTCTAGGTTACAACTAAATTATGTGTATATATAAAAGAATATAAGCTAATATGTACACTAACAATATGAGACTCTTAGTTTAACATGATCTTTTTTATAAAAAGCATTTTTGTTATTGTTAAATGTTTTAAAACAAAACCAATCTCATCCAAGTTATAAAAAGGTAACTGATAAAAACTGATTTGCTTTAAGAAGAAAATCCTGACTTTGGATTCTGGTTTGATAAAGAGTTTGAGATATATATCTCAATTACCCTGTAACTAACAGGAAAAAGGGTACAAACATTTCACTTACTCCTTTCCTCAAATTACATTACTGTTTAGTTTCATTAACTGCATCTTCTGTCTCACTATATCTTTCTGACAAGGACTTTAACACTTTACGTGTATTTGTACTTTTTTATTAGCATCACATTATCCTGTTAATTTCAAAGATAGCCTTTTTTGTTGATGTAACTCAACACCTGACATTCACAAAGCCCCGCTAACCATGAACTGTAACTCCAGGACTACAGATGTAGGAAGGAAAGTCAGAAAATCAAAGGCATCCTCAGCTACATAGCAAATTCAAGGCTAGCCTGGGTTTCATGAAATCCTGCCAACAAGATTATAAATAAATAAACAAAAGCACATGATTTACAGATTTAGCCATAGCTGTCAATAAGCCATACCTATTCAGAATCTGTGACGCCTCGTAATGTTCATTAGTGCGTTGTTTTTGTCTCTTTTTGGCCACTATTCTGTAATGTCACTTCATGATTATTTTTAAATTTTTAAGTGGACACAGTAGCTCATGCCCTTAGCACGAAGGAGGATGATACCAGAGGGACTATATGGTAAATTCCAGGCCAGCCCAAACTATGTGTGATCATATCTCAACATAAATAAAACATAAAACTTCTGAGACTTAACATTTCCAAAATTATAAATCAGTACTACAGCATCATATAAAATAAGAACACAAAACTATCTGTCTTTTATATAGCTTCCCCAAAACCCCTTTTTAAAGCTAGAAAACCTCCGCTTTAGTTCTACATGGGGAACTAAAAACCTCATCTTCCTTTTAAAAAGACAGATCTTGGAGCTGGAAAGATGGTTCAGCAATCAAAAGTACTTGCTGCTCACTAGGGCCCAAGAATGGCCCACACTCAACCAAGCAGCTCACACCACCTCTACTCCAGCTCCAAGTAATCTGACTTTGGCTTATAGCCTCCTCAGGCATCTTCACACATGATAATACACATATACACATAACAGCAATGAAAAAAGGGGGGAATTAATGTGTATCAGTAGCTAACAACCACCTAGGTGTAATAAATATTCACTACAACAATAATGTGAAGTTACACATTATTAGCAAAAAAGGTATTCAGGTAGACCATTAACTAGCACTCTGATAAGAAAAGTAAGACATATTTAAAGTATCTGTTACTTAGAAAATTTTATCAATATGCAAATGGAAACTAGCCACAAAAGAAAGGGTGTTTGTGTCACATTACCTGTGGTATGGAGTGTTCGGCTCATCTATTTTCATCAAACCATAGTCTTTGTCAGCAGGATGATAGGTTGCCAGAATGTTCATTTCATCCCACTTCTGAGATTTTTTACTGAAATTAAAAAGAAAAACAAAGCATTTAGTATCCATATTAAAAACAAAGTTTCATAATTTTATATCAGATGCTCCAAACACTATTATGCTATGATATACTTAGACTTTAACTGGCCTGCAAAAGTAAACAGTAACAATTGAAATTCTATCTTACTGTCCTATCTTAATAGTTAGGTTCTTATACACACACACACACACACACACACACACACACACACACACACACACACACAGATACAGTGTCTCATTATGTAGGAGTGGCTGACCCAAAACTTGCTATGAAGAACAACAGTCTGGCCTACAACTCAGAGAGCTGTCTGCCTCTGCTGGAATAACAGGTGTATAACACCATACCCTGTTATAAAATTTTCCTTAATAAATAAAGAAAATATTACTAAATTCAAATACTGCTAAGACCACAAAAATTATAGCTGGGTTGGTTTTGTTTGTTTGTTTGTTTTTGTTCTTTAAAATTTTTTGAGACAGTTGTTTCTCTGTGTGTAGTCCTGGCTGTATTGGAACTCGGAGATCTGCCTGCCTCCCTGCCTCCTGTGTGCCATCACACCTGGCTTATAGCTTTTTTTGTTTTTTTTTTTTTTTTAATCTACAAAATAAGTTTTCTAAGAAATAGCATATTCAGGTTTACTTAAATGGAAATAGATATGACTTGGAAATATCAGTTACTATCCACTCAATAAAGTCATGCAGCACAGCATTCCATTTTCGGAATTTTTTCAGCATTTCCATGTATTAACTCAACATTATTACTAACAATAACTCCCATGTCTCCCTTCATCCCAGGCCCTGGCAACCACCATCTTCTTTTATGAGTTTGACTACTCTAGGTACTTCATTTAAATGGAATCATATAGTGTGTATCCTGGCTTACTTCACCTAAGACAGTGTCTTAAAGGTCTGTCCATATTGTAGCATGTGCCAAAATCTTTTTCTAAGGCCAGTTAACAGTTCAGCTAACTAAACATTGACTGAACCCTTAATTTCCCCAATAGGTAAAAACTGGCACAGATACTTGCAAATAAACTTGAAACTACAATTCAAAATCTCTTCACCCAAAAAGTCAAAATCTTACAAGCTTGTAATAAACCAAAATCTGTGACACGTGAGCCATTATCTTTAGGCATAGAAAAACAGTTCAAATGCTGTTATTAAGAATCCAGCTCATATGGAGGTTCATCTGAATTTTCAGCCAACCAAATTAAAATGCCACTAATACTCACTGAATTGGGTTAGAACTGAGTTAGATGGGCACTCAGAACTTGATCTAACAGTACTCATTTTTTTCAGACATGTGGCCTTCTATCACTTTATTTTATTTTTTGGTTTTTCTGAGCAACACCCCTATTTGTCCTGGAACTTACTTATTTGTAGACTTAGGCTAGCCTCAAACTCACAGAGATTCACCTGCCTCTGCCTCCTGAGTGCTGGGATTACCAGGCATAGGCCATACCACATTAATAGTGACCTCAGGACAGAAAACCAAGAGATTTCAGTTTATTAGACTAGTCCTAGAATGATAAGAATATCCAACAAACAGCCTCAGTAACAGTCCTTATGGAGTTGCTGGGAGTCAACTGATACAATGTCCAGGAAACAAATTACAAAACACCATGAAAATATAAGCAATGCTTATGATGGGGAACAGAGCTCAAGAGATGGCTCTGTAATTACAAGCACTTGTCTTGTGAAGGACCCAAGTTCAGTTCCCATCATCCACATGGTGGCTCACAACCATCTGTTAACTCTAGCTTCAGAGGATTCAACGTGGTCTTCTGGCCTCCAAGAACACAGTATGCAGTACACTCACACATGTTCACACATACAGAAAATAAAAATGTTTAAGATTTTAAAATCTAAACTCTTGGGTTAAAAGTTCTAAAACAAGATTTCACTTAGCAAGTAGAGAACTGCATTTAGAAAGTAAATTTCAAGTGCTTTTGTGCTGGAGCCAAGCTTTGATCCCAGCACTCTGCAGGCAGAGGCTGCAGATCTTTTATTATTATTACTTTATTATCATTGTGTGTATATATAATGAGGGCGTATGTGGGGTCAGAGAACAAGCTGAAGAAATCAGTTCTCTTGTTGCATCTTTATGTGAGATCAAGGGATGAAACTTCTTTCATTCTGAGCCATCTCCATTTTAAAAACAAATATTTTTAAAACATAATTGACTTTCTATTTCTAGGTAAATCTATATTTTCAGAAATTTTGTCTTGCTAAAAAGCTAGATAGCTACAAATTTCTGTTTAAAAATCATTAGATAATATTTGCTTAGGACGCAAATAATTCAGTCTGTTTATAGACAAATTCCAAGGACACTCACAGTAAAAAATAAGACACAGATGGCTCAGGGGTTAAGAGGACTTGCTGCTCTTCCAGAGGACCCAAGTTCTATTCCTAGAACCCATATAGCAGCCAGTGTACACCTGAAATTCCAGGTTCAGGTGATCCAAGCTCTTCTTCTGGCCTCCAGACACCAGGAACACATGTGTTACAGATATACGTGTAGGGAAAATATCCACACACTTGAAAAACAAAAATTTTTTAAATCTAAAATAATTTTCATTTAAAAAATTAAAGCAGAAAAGCAATCAAGTACATAAATGAATCAAAATAATTCATTTCTGCTTTTAGAGCAAGCTCCAGGGATCCTTCCTGTCACCATCTCAACACTATGACAACAGGCACAGACTATGCCTTTTTACATGGGTGCTGGCAGCAAAGGAGATGGCTAAGTCTAGCTATCGCAGGTATCTGTAACTCCGGCATTTCATTGACAGATGGATGCCAAAAAGAAAAATGTAGAACACAAACAAATTACATTTTCTTTCTTAAGTGATTTATTTTTCCATGCATTGTTTTTTTGCCTGCATCTATGCCATGTATATATATATATATATATATGTGTGTGTGTGTGTATGTGTCGGATCCCCTGGAACTAGAGTTATAGCCGTGAGCTGCTATGAGCATGCCAGTAATTAAACCCAAGCCCTCTGGAAGAGCAGTCAGTGCTTTAACTGCTGAGCCATCTCTACAGCTCCAATTACATTTTCATAAATTTAAGAGTAAAATTTAGTAAGTATAATACTAATATCCTAAACCATTAATACTTTGGATTTTTGCATTTTCTTTCCACTCTGTATCTTAAATGATATACACACACACACACACACACACACACACATATAAAATGTATAATTAAATACACATTTATACTGATATAAGCTATATATACTGTATCATAACATACTTTTGTCTTCTTAATAACTGAACATGAAAAAAGTTAACTAATGTTAGGTATTTAGATGTAATCTAACACATTTAAGACAGAAACACATTTTTATATATGCTACTTGCTGATAACTTTAGGTTAACTTGCTATAATAGCCTTCTTTTCAGAAGGGTTCTTATTCTGCTACCCATATTGGTCTCAAAAGCAGTTCGTAAAAGCTGTTCTGTACTTATCCCTCGTTATCTAATAACATGACAACTACTTACTTTACATGTCTGAATTGTTTATATTCTTTGCACAGCAAATGCAAGTTCTTCAGATTAACAAAAGCAAAGCACATTCCACAAAAAAGTTGAATTTACCTGATCTATAACTACAATGTACTTGAATTCTAACTTTTTCCTGTTTTGTATTTATTATGTTCTACTTTAAATGGAATTTAAAGTCTTACATATTCAAAGTTATACTAACCTTTATTTCCTCAGTACAAAATCAGGGGAAAAGAAATCTTGAAAATATTCACGTTCAAATTCAAGAAAAATTATCTTGGAAACGGGAAGCGGGGCACAAAAATTAATACAGGCCCCAGAATTGCTAATTCTTAGGTTGGAAGCAAATGAAGAGAAAAAACTGTCAATGGAGATAGTGTATATGGAAATTAGCATCCCTAACAATTTAATGTAATTAATGTTAGTGGTAGAGTTACAAAACCCAAGGAGCAAACCTGAATTCAATTAAAACAGCATCACGACTACATGACATTATCTGGGTCACAAATTCCACAGACAAGCATGAGTCCCAGATCTGCTGTGATAGCTAACACACTTGCAGATTTCAGTCTTGCCCTCCTGCTGGGATGGCTGGTTTGCAGACTGTTTACATCTTGTCTTGTACAGTCAGGTCTTACTTTTACTTTGTTGGTTCCAATGTTGCCATCTCAAGGACCTCCCAGTACTTCTTGCTGCTTCTCCTGGCATATTTGATACTTTTGGCTGTGCTCAGAGTGGCCAGAATTTTGCTTCAAAGTATTAACTTTAATTTCATATTTCAGTAAAAATTTTCTTTTTAAATAAAGATTCAAGACTTTGAAGCCTGAAACCATAATTATAATTAAACCAAACTTAATAAAGCAAACAAATGGTAACTTTTAGGAAATTACCTTTATATTTTAATTAGCTTTGACTTTTAACACTCCACATTCTTGAATAGACAGAAAGACAATGTTAGAGCATAATTATATCTTAAATTGTATCAGTGGAATTCAAGCACCTAGGGAAGTAAGAGTGTGTGTGAGTGTGAGTGTGTATGTGTGTGTGGGGGGCATAGCCTAGACTGGCCTTGAACTGGCTATGTAGCTAAGGATAACTCCTTTCTTCCAAGTGCTGAGATTATGTATGAGGGCCACTGTCCCTCCCTCAAACACAAATTTTTATTTTTTTAATTTTCTGGTTCCTCTGTGTAACACTTCTGGCTGTCATAGAACTCACTTTGCAGACCAGGCTGATCTCTAACTCAGAGATCCCCTGCCTCCTCCTCCAAAGTGCTAGAATTAAAGGTGTGTGCCACTAATAGGCCCAGCTTCAACACAATTTTTAAACGGTGAATTTATCCACAACTACAATAGAATCTGGCTAGCAAACTCTAAAGTAGACTATAAACAAACCTGAGAGGCATGAAAAGTTAGTTGTCTAAATTATTTATAACAAGGCAGTTAAGAATAAGACACTGGGCTTAGTACTCATGTAAGACTTTTTAAGGTACAGATAAATGCATAAATCACTGGCAGTCAGAACTAATGAAAATCACTGAGTAGTACAGACAGAATTCAGATTAAGCACTAAAGCACAACTTCTCCTAAGAGAGGATTTAACATATTTCTGATAATTGCAAACATTTCACTCCAAATCTAAAAAATATACCTAAAAATGGGTATCTTATAATCAGCAATTTTTTTTCTTTTTCTGGTGATAGTATCTTAGAATCTTACAATAAAAGGGAGATGTTTTCAATGAACAGCACATACATTCACTCTAGATGCTAGGTTATGACTTTGTAAGATGAATATTTCACTGGGGGTATCCTGAAACAACTATGGGAAATCCGCAATCATAGGAGAGAACAATGGTTTTTAAAACAGTTGAGTAGTGCAGGCACCTTGCTGCAATGTGTAATTACCCAAATATGGATTTGTGGGATCTATCTTTTTTTTTTTTTTTTTTTTTTTGTCCAAGACTGGGTAGCTCCGGTTGTCCTGGAACTTCCTCTGCAGACCAGGCTGACCTTGAACTCAAAGAGATCTACCTGCCTCTGCCTCTTAAGGTGTACAACCACTGCACCTGGCCTGAGTCTATCCATTTTTAATTAACCTTATAACTAATCCCTGACAAATGTCATCTGAGAAAACTGCTCAGTGGAACTAATATTATTCATGCCAAAGAAGAAAATAAGAGCATGTCAAAGATTAGCATGTGCCTTTTGTTCTTTATCTCTGGAGGTTAAGCAGGGGAACTGCAATTTCAAGGGTAGCCTGAGTTATATAGTAAGATTTTTTTTTTTTAATGCAATAAAGGACTAAAAGCAAACAAATCTCCAAATAATTTTGTACCCGTGTGTATGGGGGTAGGGGAACGACAACACTGGGTGCATGTCTTTGCCTTCCTTGTCTGAGACTGCATCTCTATCTTTTTCCAGTATGCTAGGCTGGCTGAAGCTCAAGCTTCCAGGGATTCAAGGATTTTCCTGTCTCTGCCTCCCATCTCCCTGTTACCACTGAGATTACAGATGTGCGTGCTATCCTCTGGTTTTACATAGATTCTGTATTTAAACCCAGGTCCTTACATATGCCCAGTAAGTGCTTGACCCTCTGAGCCACGTTCCTCAGGCCGTATGTTGAGTTTTAAGTACTACAACCAACGGTATGCATGAAAATATGAATTATGAGAACATATTTGAAGTGTCTGGATTTTTCCTTAAGAAAACTCTGTAATTAATTGCTATAGACAATACCCTCCAGTCAGTGTGAGCAGGAGAGGGATATGATGAAGCTACTGCACTTTATATGATAAAGGCATGTCAAAGAAACACTTCATCTTACTCACAGGTTCTCTGGGAATTTCCTTACTGGAACCCTTTATAATCTAAACACCAATACTGAAGGTAGTTCAGTGGCTGCTCAACACATCAGCAGGGCAGGCCAACTCTGAACTGTCGGCAGGGAACATGTTGCCAGCTGGGGCGAAATGTGGCAAGGCTCTGCTTAATGTTTTTAGCTCTCACACTATTCCACTGTTCTTTGATTTTTCTGTTGTAACTACTAACATACATTCCTGAACTCCTTGTACAAAAGGATGAGTTTCATTGACCTTCTGATACATATACAACACACACTTTATACAAGCATGTGTCTTTCCCTTCCCTTTCCATGTTGGGGAATCAGACCCAGGGACTTGTATATGCAACTGTATGTATACAATAGCGTAGTTTTATTGCTATAATTTCTTTGCTTCAGAATTTTCCAACAGTTGAATATAAAAAGGCTTATCTTTTACCAGCTGGAACAATACACACATGAACCTCAGTGAGTTAGTTTGGTGGTGCCTGCTGAGCTAAGGCTACAACTACAGTCAAGGCAGTCAGTCAGCTAACTTATAAAATCTTTTGGAAGGGAATCTGTCCTGCCTGAACTCTGCAGAAGAGTGGAATATCTAATGTAGTCAGTCTCATTTAGTGGCATCCAAGGAAGGGGGAAAAAAAGACCTACCTGTAAATCTTGGGCAGACATGGGAGTCAGCGCTCTAACCTACAGAGCAGTGCTCTAGATTTCAGTACATCAAATCTGAGAATGTGTGGAAATTAAGGTAGTTGGAAAAACACTCTCCTGGATAATATAAGTCAAGGAGAACCCATTCCTGCTTCTTGAAATTCAAGCTGTGTTAAGTGTCTTCCGAACTTATTTTTAATCGTCTTGATCTTGCTATTGTGTTGCGCCATTCTATTATCCCCTTTAAAGCAGCCTACTCCAAATACAGGTTGGAAAACTGTGAATGAAGGCAAGAGACAAACTCCAAACATGGGGGAGGGGGTGTTGCTGGACAATACTAAATCCCTTCCTAGTCTCTGTGGGACACATTTAACCCACAGAAGGGATTTCTTCAAACTTCCCATAAACTTGTTTCCAGCTAGTTACTCTTACAATTCCAAATTAGATCCTTAATACAGGAGTGCCCTACTTCTAACAGTCTTAAGATTTCACAGCAGCCTCATTTTAGCACTACTACTGCGAATTTCAGTAATCTTTCTTGAGCCTTATTTCTGAATGCAAGGGTTCCTATTTTATTTTTAGTAACTCATACTATTTATTCAAGGCCCCCTTGGTGTTTGACCCAGTGGTATAGTTTGTTCTGCCTTAGACACTGTACTGTCACATTATTTTCATTGAGCACTGAACCCTGGGTAGTTTTCTCTGTAGCCAGAACACCTCTCTGTTTTTCAGACTGAAATATTTGTCCATTATACAAATGTACCGTAATTAATATTTCACCAGTTCTCACTAATGGACCTTGGGCGGTTTCCAGGTATTTATTAATACACGCAATGCTTTACGTCAATATCCCAAGTTGCTTCTCTAAGTATTGCGTTTAGATATGCAAAACAGGACCCAAAACTAGAAAGCACCCAAAACTCTAGTTGCAGGTACAAAAATACTTAGCAATAGTAACTTTCCACTAAATACAGACGAGTGATTTAAAAATTTTTGGTTTCATTTAGTTCAAAGATGACAGATCAGGAACTGAGAGACGAACGCGGTAGAATAATGGAAAAATGCGTTTGTGTTTTTAAAATGTTTGATCTCATTAGCCTGAACCTAGACTGACATTTAAAGGCAAAAAAGAAACTCCTTTGCTGAAGAATTTTAGCTACCTTGGCTTAAGCTAGGGGCATAATAAAAGCTTAGCAGTTAAAGCTTTGAAACTTCAATCTGATTCCTTAGCGTTCCCAAGGACACGAAGTTCAAAAGCCAGGCTTAAAATGTGCACATGTACTTAAGAAATAAAACGCGACAAACGCCACCGCCTCTGGCGGCTCGGGTCCCGCTCCACCCCGCGGCCGGAGAGGTAGGGCTGAGGCCGGCTCCCCGCGGCCGCCTGTCCGCCGGGAAGGCGAGGCTCCCAGGCCGGCCTCTCGGCTCTCACCTCAGTTCCTCTTCGACAGTCCGGCGGGGCTGTTCGGCCGAGGCCACCACCGGGGAAGCCGCAGAGGTCTTGTTCTTCAGGATTCCCTTGATGGGCCGGTGCGAGGCCGTCGAGGCCGCCATTGCCGGTCGCTCCGGCTGCCGGCTCAGGGTCGCTGCTGGCGTGGGGTCCCGGAGGAGAAGGGGTGGGCGCTGCAGAGACCCTCCAGGCAGCCGTGGAGCCCAGGGCGGGCTAAAGCAGCCGCACCCGCTGTCGCGGAAATCACTACCGGCGTCTCCCTCACGACACAATGACCGCAACGCCACAGCCGACGCCGCGCGGCGGGCGGCCCTTCGCCGCCGGCAAAGCAGCCCGCAGCCCGCGGAGGACGCCGGCCTAGTGCCCCAGCGCGGTAGCGAAGCGGACGCCGAAGCCAAGCCCGACCCGCCCTCTCGCGATATCTAGAGCGGGGCGGGGCGAGAACAAAGCCGGCCTTCTTGCCCCGCCCCTCCCCGCCCGCCCCGCCCCTCTTCTGTGTGAGTGAGGCTGGCTCAGTCCTGGCCCAAGTGTGTAAACCTTCAGCAGACCCTTGTCTGCTGTAGAACCTTAGACTGCCAAGCACTCTCCCATCGCCACATGAGATCATGTTGATATTTCTGTCTTATGACAGAAAACTGAGGCTCACGGGTGACTCACTCCACAAAGAGAGGTTAGTTCCCGTCTCACTTCAATCTTTGTAATCATTTCTTTCTCTCTTTTTTTTCCTTTTATTTGTGACAAGGTCTTTGCTATGCAGACCACGCTAGTCTCCAACTCACAGAAATATACCTGCCTCTGCCTCCTGAGTGCTAGGATTAAAAGTCTGTGCCACCACACCCAGTCCTTCATAGTTTAACTCCCTACTATAAAATCATAGAATATCAGTTTTGAAATGGTCCTCAAAGATCTATTATGAAACCACAGAATAGTCATCTTTATGATATCACAAAAAGCCTGCATTGGAATAATAGAGCCTCTTTATGCCATTGGAGAAGCTGCTGGACAGAGAGAACTAACCCCCACTTCCATGCAGTCCATTCGTAGTATATGACAGCCACAAGGCAGAGTCATGGTGGCACTGGAGAACCGGAGTGGTGCCCCTACAAAGGCAAGGCTCAACAAGACATCAGAAGTCAGGGGAGCCATTTTTAACAGACTGAAATTCTCAGTGCTCTCAGAGGGAGCCAAATCTCCTGTACTTAATTTGGGAATTCAGCCCCCCCCCCCCCAGAACATTTTCTGTTGCTAAAAGTTTCTCAGGTGTGAAACTTCATTGTCCCACCCCCTTCAGCCCTTCAATTCCGTCACTGTCCAGCTATTTTCCACAACTCTCTCCTGATCAGACTTCTCAGAGGCCTTTGACAGGCCAGAACAGCCTAAGGCACGTGGAAATGTCACTGCCATCAGACTGACCCCAGCCTTCTGGGACCTTAGACAGCTAGATGTCTGCTAGGAAGATTGTCACAGGGATCCCCACCCGTGCCATGAAATGGTTATCCAGTCACCAGAGACGGTACCACTTCCTCCCTTCCCCAGGCTTTGACTCAGGAAACCTGGACAGAGGAGATCTCCAGCACCTTGTGTTTGCTGTGGAGAGAAGGCAAAATTCTACTCTAGTTTTAAGTAGCAATCTCACTGAAAGTAGAGTCTTCTGCCTTTGTGCCTAGAAGACAATATAATACACTTTGGTGTCTTTAGGGCTCTGCTCCTGGAAACAGCATCAGGTTTCCTGAAACTGTTTCAGATTTTCCAGGCTGGCCCCTGGCTGAGTTCCTGCCAGAGGAAGGCCTCACTAAGGGACGGGATGCTGGCAGAGATAATGGAGGGAAGTGAGAAGGGAGGCAGCTTTGCTGCTCATGGTGCTGAATATGCTCTCCTGGGATTTCTGAGGCAGAGCTCCGAGAGCTGTCCTTGGCTTGGGGCCCACCTCTGTTCCCAGTCCAGTGCTCCATCCTCCCTCCTCGACTGGGACCTTCCGGTAGATCCTGTTAGAACCTGGCGACCAGGTCTAAAGCCGAGGTGTTTTGAGCCCGGGAAGCAACATGTTGTCTCTTCCTCATCCTGCTTCCTGTCAGAGCCTCGCTCAGCACTGATAATCTTGTTTTGAAGAAGCGACACAAATTTTCCTTCATGTTCCTAATTATTGGGTCATTTGTTTTGTTCCTGCTTGGCCAAACGGAACTGTGACTGGGCTCATAATAGAGCATCGCCTTGCTTGGAGAAAGAGAGTCCTCCGATGACCAGGGCAGCCACAGCTTGACGTAATGTGTTAATACAGGAGGCTAAAGGACGCTGGGATAGAAGGTTGGTTCTCTGAGAAGCCTTGGAAAAGGTTTCCCTCATCAAAGTTAGACTTTTGCTTCATTCTCTTCTGTGCTTGATTCCATAAAAAGTGAATACAGAGGAGAATTCCTAAGACAAAAACCAGCACAAGAGTTTGACTGCAAGCTTTTGAGTACCAGAACAGGTTTTCCTCATTTTTTAGAACAGTCACTTTATTCCTCAATGTAGCCAAAAGATCTCTAAATGCCTCCAAACAGAAGCTCTCCCCCCATCCTTCCGTGAAGCTAGCTTCTGAAGGAGGTCATCTGGAGCAAACCACACAAGCACATACTGTGTGCGCTACATTTCTTCACTTGTTCTGCGAGATGGAATCTTCCAGTTTGGATCTGTTTTTGGAAGTCACTTTTAAGCTCATGGAGAATCACATGCATCATTTTAAAAGAAATTGGGACAGAGGGAGATGGAGATGGTTCAGCAGGCAAAGTGTCTGTTGTCAAAACTGACCTGAAATGGATCCCTGGAGCCTACATGCTAAAAGGAGAGAACCAACTCCCATAAGTTGTCCTCTGACCTCTACACATGTACATTCATACACACACACACACACACACACACACACACACACACATTACAATGTAATTTAAAATAAACATTGAACAAAGTTGTCTGCCAGGCATTCTTTTCAAGATTTATCTTTTTATTTACTTGATATGAGTGCTCTATCTGCATGAATACCCACAGGCATCAGACCTTACTTACTATGATGGTGAGCCTCCATGTGGTTGCTGGGACTTGAACTCAGGACCTCGGGAAGAACAGGCAGTGTTCTTAACCACTGAGCCATCTCTCTAGCCCCCATCTTTGTTCTTTGAACATTTTATGTTGGCCGCCTGACCCAATGCAGCATATGGGAGGGGAAGAGAGATGCTTTTAATGCACCCTCAGCATACGGCTTAGTCAGTTGGCTTTCTGTCCCTTGGATGGACTGCTAAGGTCAACAGTGTTAGAGTTCCCATCCAGATCAGGATTCTAAAGTCCATAACTGGAAATGGCTTCAGCAGCTGGTTCCATCCTGCCAGGCTAAGTTATCTACCTCAGGTCCGAGAGCATACCCCTCCCCAACCTGTGGAAAACACCCAGAAGTTATGACTTAATGACCACTGAATCCGCAGTGGCTGTTTGCCAGGAATAGCAGTGTCCTTTTCTTTTCAGGTAATTCCTCCCTGGGTAGGGAGATCACAGAATTTGCAGGGGCAACATTATCTGATCAAAATATAAAAAGTCTTAGAAAGGAAGACAGAGCCCCAAAGGGTGCTAAGAACAAAGATTAATTATTCTCTGCTTGAAAAAAAGCTTTGATGCGAGTCCCTGGAACTCTCTCTCTTCTGTTGTTCTTCAAAGATAGTGCTTGGGAGTAACCAGAACAGCTTCTCTGGGACAGAGCGCAGGCCCTTCTCAGAACACAGAGCTTTCACTGGTCTCTAGATGCTTTAGAAATGAGTTATGCCCAAAGGATCTGGACAAGTAGTCCCTTTCAAAGCCTGGGAGACCCAGAAAGACCGGAAAGAGCCAGAATAAGCTGCTGCGATTTGGGGAGTGGTTAGCAAGAGATACGAGTTCGTGCTCTGGCTAAATTCTGAACTTATCTTGGGCTGGCTAGAAATCACTCGTGTTTTTGTTTGTTTGTATTGTGATTGAAAGTTTTCCACATATGTTCACTGGTTTGGTTTGTAAATTATTGAAGAAAATAAACAATTATATTGTAATTTCATTGTGTCAATTTGGCCAGATTAAATTGCAATTTATTATTCCATAAACTCATAGCGGGATAAGGCACAGACTTTGATTTCAAATACAGAGGCTGGGGTACTGCTGGAGGGAGGGCATGTTCTAATCACAGACCAGAACCTGGGTTTCGACCCCAGCACCTTTCCCACCTACTCATACAAAAGTTACAGGGCTGGTGACGTGGCTCAGTGAGTTAAGGCACTTGCCACCAAGCCTGGCGACCTGAGCTGACTCCGGAGACCCACAAGGGAAAAGGAGAAAATTGACTCCCACGGTTGCTCTCTGACCTCTATACATGCATGACACACACTAGAGCACACGTGTGCACACACTATTGGATGTAAATAAAATTAAGTAGCAGCAAACCCCAAACTACATGTGATAGGTGTGGGTCTAAATATTTCATGAAGGACGTTAAATGTTTTGAACCCCATGTAGTCATTATTTATAGAAGGATGTCTTTTCTGCTATGTATATTTGTCCTGCTTGGAGATGTCTCAAATATGGCATTTTATTCTTTTATTCGATCATTTGTGATGTCTGGACACTCTATTGCTCTGTCCACTTGTCTCTAGGCTACTCTCACACTTTCCAGGAAACTGGGTTGCCAGACGATTTCGATAGGTTGACGGCTTTGCTGTGCACAGTGTTAAAGATCAGCACACAGGTCAGTGTGAGTGCGCCTGTGCCCCACTCCTTGTTTGCTTAGGGAACTAAGTGCTTAGTGGACGTTTATCACGTAGGCTAAAGTCAGAACTCCATGAGCCTTTGCAAATTGGTGTCATCTGTTTCTCTAGATTCATTTCTCCTTCTTTTAAATAATTTATTCATTTTGGAGAACATTACATACTGTATTTTGATCAAATTTATCCTCCATCCCCCAACTCCTTCCAGATCCACCTCTAATTCCTTACCCACCCAACTTGCTGTTTTCCTCTTTCTCTCTCCTTGGTTTTGAAACATCAAAGACTCGTTTCTTTTCATGTCCACTTCCTTTCCCTATGCTCTTTGCACTAGTGACACGGTTTTTACACTGTGTCCTCCAAACATAGAAGGTCTTGCATTGAATATAGAGCATGTAATCATTTAAATAGCACCCAATACAATCAGTTGTAACAGATATATCAGAAGCTTAGAGGCCTAAATATGGGAGAAACTGAGATGTTAGGACCACTTAAACCAGGGAGTTCTATGCCAGCCTGAGTTATGAACAAATGATAAAAATCCCACCTGGTTAGCATAAGTAGGAAAATACACTTGTATAAATAGCAACGTGGCTTTCTTTCATCAAGCATAGAAGCAAAGATGGGAGAGACACACAAAAGTAACAGGTGTGTGTGTATTGTCTGTCAAATAAGACATTTATAGAACAGATTCCAAACCTAAAATAAAAAGAATGGAAAATCCCATCCCATCTCCTTTTCATGAAGGAGCACACTTGTATAAGACGTTACCCCAGCTCCTACCCTAAGGTCACCCCATTCAAGCATTACTTCTTTCTCTGACTCCACGGAGGCAAACTTAGTTCTGTCTCTGTGAGATTCCCAGGAACTGTTTGCACTTCTCTGTCTCATGTACTAACATTCTTTTGGAGTCCATGTTTACTGGCTGGTTTTGTGTCAACGAGACCCAAGCTGAAGTTATCACAGACAAGGGAGCCTCCGTTGATAAAATGCCTCCATGAGATCCAGCTGTAAGGCATTTTCTCAACTAGTGATCAAGGAGAGATGGCCCAGCCCATTGTGGGTGGTGCCATCCCTGGGCTGGTAGACCTGGGTTCTATAAGAAAGAAAGCTGAGCAAGTCAGGGGAAGCAAGCCAGTTAGTGACATCCCTCCATGGCCTCTGCATCAGCTCCTGCTTCCTGACCTGCTTGAGTTCCAGTCCTGACTTCCTTTGGTGATAAACAGCAATGTGGAAGTGTAAGCTGAATAAACCCTTTGCTCCCCAATTTGCTTCTTGGTCATGATGTTTGTGTAGGAATAGAAACCCTGACTAAGACACCATGACTCTCATGATGGTTTTTTAGTCTTCTATTATTGGACAAGCTTCATGACCATGATGGCCGACACAGAAATTCTCAACAAGCATTGGGTGAATTGGGAAATAAATGAATAAATTATATCAACAGTTCATCTCCATCAATGGTTTCCAATATGTCTCTTTTATATCTCTAATCTAGAACATTCCAGGGCACAAAAGAACTGACCGTTTACTATTTCTTGTATTTGGGAGTATTATGGTGTCTTGAGTGAAAAGTGAAGCCAAAAGAGGCTGAGGGAGTGTCTTGGTAGCATGCTTAGCATTCACAATGCCTTGGGTTTAATATTTAGCACCTCTCCTGAAAAAGAAACCCATGTGAAAACCAACATTTTACCATGTATTTTTAACATGGAACCTGTACTATTGTCTCATAGGCAATCAATTAGATTGTTTCTTCTAGCTGTCTGTCATTAATTATGTCTCTACTTGGAAGCCTAACTCTGCCCAGGATAGACATGTAGTCAATATAAATTTTGCCCTAGTTTTATAAAAGTCTACCCCTAATATTCTTACAAACGTTTGTGTATGTGTGTGTAGGTATATGTAGTATATTTATGTGTTCATGTCAGTATGTATGAACACATAAGTGCAGACATGTATGGTGCCTGTGGAGGCCAGAAGTTGACACTGGTCGTCTTTCTCTATCACTTTCCACCTTACCTTTTGAGACATGGTCTGTCCTGGCTAGTTTCATGTCAACTGGATCCAAGCTAAAGTCACCTGACAGAAGGGTATCTCCATTGAGAAAATGTCTCCATAGGATCAAACTTGAAGGGAAGCCTACAGGGCATTTCTTAATTAGTGACTGATGGGAGAGGGCCCAGCCTGTTGTGGGTGGTGCAATCCCTAGGCTGGAAGTACTGGGATCTACAAGAAAGCAGGTTGATCAAGCCATGAGGAGCAAGACAGTAAGCAGCACTCCTCTATACCTCTGGATCAGCTGCTCCCAGGTTCATACCTGGTTTGAGTTCTTGTCTTGTCATCCCTCAGTAGACTGTGGCTCTAGATATGTAAGCAAAATAAAACCTTCCCACCCCAAGTTGCTTATGGTCTTGTGTTTCATCACAGCAGTGGTAACACTAAGACGTGTTCTCTCACTGATCCTGGAGCTCATTGGTTCTGCTAAACTGGCTGGCCAATGGACTCTAGGAATCTGCCTGTCTCACTCAACTCAACATCCCAGCACTGGGTTACAGACACTAGTTGCTATCATTAATGGATGCTAAGTATCCAAACTCAGGTCTGCACACTTATGTGAAAGACACATCACCAACATCGCCTTAGCACTGTCGAGCTGTGCTGGGTAATGGCAATTTCATCTGCCACATTTCAGAACTGAGCATCAAGTTAGCATCCTTAAGTGTTAAATTACATTCCATGAAGCATTAGAACGTGATTCAATTAAATCAATGCTCTAATAGCTTGAAGCAGAGTTTAACCACAGATGTTTTGGCTCCTTCACTGCCCTCACTGAACCTCTTCTTTCAATCTTTTCAGGCTCTGGAACCCAGTCAAGCCCTTCCTTCCTGAGACAGCTAGAGTCAATTAAGCCAGGCTGGCCGGCTCCTAGGAGTCAGGTGGTGTGGTAGACAAGTCCTTTCATTCCTCAGGGAGGGTCACTCACTAGACTTGCCATCCTATTAACCTCAATGCACCTTGGACTATAGCCTCTCTCCTGATCATCATCCTGAGATATCTCCATGTTCTTCTGCCCTTTTTGCTGTACATTCTGGCTCCATTCCTCAATACCAAACTGCTTCTACTGGATACTGTGCAGAGTTTTATGTAACGAAAGTAGTATGGGCTGGCATCAACATAAATCAGATAGAGAGTGGCCATCATATAAATATGGTGTTGTGTGAGTCACGTTGGCCTCTACTAAGTATTAGCCTTATATTTGGGGGATCTAATGGGAGGTCCAGGAGTGGTCAATGATGGGGAACATTTAGAAAGTGACAGAAAACTGAATTCTAGGGATGGAGAGATGGCTCAGCAGCTAAAAAGCACTTGCTACTCTTCCAGAGGGCCAGAATCAGTTTCTAACTCCCAAATCAGGTGGCTTACAATACTCTGTAACTCTAGCTCCAGAGCATCTAATTCCATCTTCTGGCCTCCTTTGGCACCTGCATGCATATGCACACACACACACACACACACACACACACACACACACACACACACTGCACATATTTTAAGGTACATGCCTTTAGTCCTAGCACTTAGGAGGCAGAGGCAGATGGGTTTTGAGTTTGAAGCTAGCATCATCTGTACAAAGAGTTCCAGGACTGCCAGGGCTATATAGAGAGACCTGTCTCAAAACAAAGATAGAGGAGTGAAGGCCTGCCAAGTGGTACTATTTTTTAGCATACACCCACTAATAATCAGTGTTACAAATGTCTTCCAAACATTGCCTGCCCTTCTCATCTTCGCCCTACCCTATGTTTAATTTCCTATGCTGTCCTCACAAACAGCAACAGTCAGTTTATCTATGAGCCATGGTGCAGAGCTGGTAAGAAACTGAGCCGTCTTCTGGCCTCCCAAGATTGTTTCCTTCATTGTCCCCACTGTCCTGGTATATATCAAGGCAAGACCCTTCATCCTTCATTGGCACCTACAGATTCCCTTACAGTTGTTGGTCTCTGGGAGGTTCCTGTCAGTCTCTAAATTTCATCAAGAACTTTGGTTCGGTCTTTTGTTTGTTTGTTTGTTTGATTTGTTTTGCCATTTAATGAACATTTATTGACTACCCACTGTATCAAATGATTTCCTACAAGGCATGTGAAGTATTGTTCTTGTCCAGGGATCTTGCTTCATTTTGTTTTGTACATCCATTATAGACTTAAAAGTCAGAAAAAAATTCAAGTACAGCAGGTGGCAACAGATGACAAACTTATTACAGGTCAGGAAACATAAGTTTTGATCAGTTGTTTCTAAAAATATCAAAAGCTGTGCCTATGAAGTTTCACCAAGATGGATGCCTAAAGATGGTAAAGGATGGGGAAGCCCAAGTGGCCTCAGCTCTACACAAAGAACTGCAGGGAGCTAAGGGATGCTGAGAGCATCGTCTTCTCCAGGGAAGAGCAGTCAGCTATTATTCAATAGCAAATAAGCAGCCCTGAAAAAATTACATGCACATGTGCCTATGCACATGCACACACACACACGTATACTTGTATGTGTGTGCGAACACACAAACACACACACATACATGCCCAAGCACACATGCACAAAGGGAAGAGAGAAATGATATAACAATAATAGCAAAATCATCAATTATTATATATTATCAAATTTATATATTTATATATACAATTTAAAAATGCATGTTGAATATGTTGTATACACATCAATAAATATATAAATATTACATTCTCTCATAGTTCTGAAGGCTTTTCTGAAATCAAGTTTGCAGGTGAGTCACAGTCCTGGATGGAGTTTTTGTTTTTGTTTGCTGTTTTTTGAGAAGAGGTAGCCCCTCAGTTCTGGAACTCACTGTGTAGACCAGGTTGGCCTTAAATCTTTGGAAATTTTTATATCCTAGCCACCCAAGTACTGGTAAGTGTCACCATGACTGGACTTCCTGTTTCCTCCCAGCTTCTTCTGGTGGTGACCACTGCTGTCTTTTCTTAACTCACAGATGCCTCCTGCCTTTGTCCAGTAAAATTTTTCAGGTGTTTCTCCTCTTCTGAGGACATTGGTCAGACAGAATTATGGCCTATTCAAATGCCCTCATTGCCACCTGATTCAGTATTCCAAGACCCCAGTAAAGTCACTCACAGGAGCTAAGAATTAAGGCTGCAATGTATCTTTTAGGAAGACACTGTCCATCCTCTAACAGTGGACAGGAAGTGAGGACTAGGTATGGTCAACGGGAGAAGTGAAACCATTAGGTAGCATTGAGGAGTCATTTCATCTAGACACACACATGCAAATTTTGAATTAGTGATGTCTGAGAGGGTTGCTCCTTTGGGAACTGCAAGTGGCTGAGTCTCAGCTTGGTGGCTATAGAGGATCTTTATTCAACAGCAGTATCATTGTGTCCAAGTCCTAAGCTAGCTACCTCCCCATATAAATGCCTGCACTCTCCGAAATCTCATTTGTGATTGGTGGCGGGTTATTATTTCAGATTCCAAATCCCTGTCACTAAATCCACATAACTCTGTCTCCTGAAAATCTCCTACCTCTGCCTTTGCTTTTTTATGTCCATACTGTAACACATCAGTGTCTGGCCAAGTGGCAAGTGGCTCCTCACTGTGACAAATGAGGTGGCCTGTCTGCTGAGAACTACCAGCCTTTCCTCTTTAGACTCTGGCATCCATCCCTGGGCCACCCTGAGGGCGAGTGTTTGCTTCCCCGAGGACACCAGCCTCTGACCTGCTGAGTAGGAATGCTTTTTCTATTTTACAATGTAAATTTATAAATTAATATGTCTGGTTTTTTAATCCTAATTAATTTTTTGAGGTTTAAATCTTTCAACCATTCTCTACCTTCAGATTGAAACCTGAACTCCCTTTTGTACTATGTGGTGATCTATCTATCATTTTATCTATATAATCATCTATTCATCTATCATCCATCTTTACATTTGTCTATCTATTGATCTATCACTGATTGATCAATCTATCATCTATCTTCTATCACCTATCTATCATCTACTTGTCTGTCTATCTATCTGTCTGTCTGTCTGTCTATCCATCCACCTACCCTGCCACTTATCTGTTCACGATCTGACCCTTGGCCACTTAGCCCTTTCTCTGTCTCCCACTACTGTTCCCCAGGCCCAAACACTTGGGTTCTTTCCTGAGGTAGTCCCTCTCTTGCTTTTCTTGTAAATACAGCTTTGGATTTGTTTCTGGAGAAATCCTTACCCACCTCATCCCGAAATGCCCTGTTCTGCCCTGATTACAGCCTTCTAATGATATGTGATCTTCAAGTCCTTGTTGCAGTAGTTATTAAAAATGGAGGCTTATCTCTTTATTGTCCCCCGAGGTCTCACTCAGTGGGCACCACTTAATATGAAGCCTTGTGTACAGACTCTGTCACTCAGTCCACAAGCTACACTCTCTACGAGATTCCTTCCCAGGCGGTCCACTCCACCCACCCAAGTATTTCTGCCCTGGCCTGTTTCTTTACCCCATCGCCCGGCACAAATATGACTCTAAGGTCCGATAGCTTTTCATACAGGTTTATATTCTAAATTCTCAATTCACAAACCCTCTACACAGTAAGATTACATCCAATAGACAAAGATATAAAGTGCTCTTCTATAAGAGATAAAAGACCTATAAAATCCCTTAAAAACATTCAATTCTACCTAACACCAATTACAGCCACCAGGATCCAGGTCTGCTTTCTCCCATTTTCCTACCTTTTCTCCACCTACCTCTCTACTGTCCAATCATATATTGACTTAGCATAAATCTACAAGTCCTATGTTGTAATGCTTAATTTCTTGTTTGTCTTTTTCTTTAGATGGTGAGCAAATCCAGGTGGGCCCAGAACAATGTCAGAAACACTGTCCTTTTATCATCTACGGGGTATTGAGGCTTGCTTTTTCGTACCCTTCCTTCCTTCCTTTCGTTTTTCCTTCCCCTCTGTCTTTCTTTCTCTCCCCCTCCTTTCCAGTTTTCTTTGTCCTTTGTAATTTTTCTTTTTTCTTTTTCATTTCATTTCTTTATTCACCTTGGCCATTTTTATTTTGCATTCTAAAAATCACTGAATTTCCAGAGACATTAGACATGAACTTTTTGCACCCTGTCCCTTGCAGGAATGGGTTTCCTCTATAGGAGTTGGCCAGAGAGGCTGCAGAGTGCCTTAGTCAGGGTTTCTATCCCTGCACAAAACATCATGGCCAACAAGCAAGTTGGGGAGCAAAGGGTTTATTCAGCTTATACTTCCACATTGCTGTTTACCATCTAAGGAAGTCAGGATTGGAACTCAAGCAGGTTAGGAAGCAGGAGCTGATGCAGAAGCCATGGAGGGATGTTACTGGCTTGGTTCCCATGGCTTGCTCAGCCTGCTTTCTTATAGAACACAGGACCATCCCTTGATGAGATGTTGAGAAAGTACCTTACAGCTGAATCTCATGGAGGCATTTCCTCAATGGAGGCTTCTTTCTCTGTGATAACTCCAGCTTGTGTCCAGTTGACACAAAACCAGCCAGTACACAGAGGTCTTCAAAACAATAGGACTCTCTTCAGTCTTCTTGCTTACTTATTAAACTAGAGGGTACGATCCCGATGCTGAAGACACCACACACCTCAGTTTAAAGGTAGAGAGAAAGCAAGCTGACTGAACTAGAAACTTTTTCCTTAAAACTCATGAACTTTCAAAGTGCTGGAAGGTGCTCGGGGAAGGAAGACAACAATGGTTTTACCCAGCGGTGAAACCTACAAACTACAAAGCCAACTTACAGGTAAGGTGTGCCTGCCTGTACAGTAATGGCAGGGCTGCTGTGAAATAACCAAGCACTCGTTGGTTGGCACTGCCTCATGGGTACTGTAAGCCTGTTTAACAACTGTGCCTGGGCATAAGCCCAAGGCAGGGAACTTACTGCTATTGTGTCTAACTGCCATCTAAATGTGTATGTAAGAACAAGACTCGTAGAGACGGGAGGGAGGGCCTAGGCAGTCCTGGGAAAGGACAGAGTGATGGGTGATAGTGCATAGAATGTGTTGTGCGCATGTGTAAAATTGTCAAGGAACAATTAATAAAGATTAGAAATAAGAAAGTATAAATATTTTTTTAAAAAATGAGATAACAAAATGAATTTCCTTGTATCCTACCTCCCCAGTCCCCAAACTAAAATAAATTAGCGTGCTATATGAATACATCTCCAAAATCCAAGGCACTCAGGAAAGTCTACCCATATTGGAGGGAAAAAAAAAGCATATACATTAAATTTGTATCAAGACATCTGTTATTATACAAATAAGAACCAAGGAGATAAACTGTTGGAGGTAAAAAGAACCCAGGTCTTACACATAGTAGGCAAGCAAGTTCTCTAGCATTAATTTATATCCCCAGCCCAAAGTGATATGTCCCATCCCCCACCGCAGTGCTGGAGATCCAGCCTAGGGCCTTCTGCATGCTATGTAAGCCTCTACCACTGAGCTATATCCCTAGCTAATGTAGGTAAATAACTTGGAGTGGACATACACACATAGGTTTATTCTGGGAGGTGGTAATTCTGGAAACCAGAGCCACCTGCCTTCCTGCCAACCTAACATGGGTGTTAGAGTTTGTAGGCATCATTCAGATAATGAGTCAAAACAATCCTCACAGCAGAAAGCTGAAACCATTGTCTCTTAGGCAGAAAACCCCCATACTTGGTTGTACTGAACTGAGTAACTTATGCAGTCTTTTCTGGAATGTTCTATAGATCCTATTTTTGTAGTTATGCTTGTTTCCTTTGCAATTTTTGTTATTTGAAGGTGATGGTTATTCCTTATCTGCTTTTCTCTGTGGTTTCTTCTATTTAACATTTAGGAAATCCCATCCTTCTGTGCCGAGGCATACTTCTTAGGGTGCCTGTTCGTTGAGTCTACGTTTTTTGTTGGTGGTGTTTGGTTTGTTTTGCTTTTCTGAAATAGGATCTTCCCAAACAGTCCAGAGCTCCCAATCGCCTCACCTCAGCCGTCTGAGTACTGGGATTATACAGTGTGAGCAGTGGTCCTCAGGCTGAGGATGGCTATCTTTTCTTCAGAACAGCGTTTGTCTGTGTAACTGCCCTGGGTGTCCTGGAACTTGCTCTGTATGCCTAACTGGCCTCTAACTCACAGAGACCGGCCTGCCTTCCAAGTGCTGGGACTAAAGGCAGGGCCACCAGGTCCAGCAGGGGATGACTATCTTCAACATGCTGTTGTCATAGTGCTTTGCCAGTGCTAGACACTGTAAATTAACAATATTAGTTAATTAAGAGACAGGTTACTGCCAGGTATGCTTTCAATCTCAGCACTCAGGAGGCAGAGACAGATCTCTGAGTTTGAGGCTAGCCTGGGCTATAGAGGGAGCTCCTGGATAGCCTGGGCTACACAAAGAAACCTTGTCTTGTGGGAAAAAAAGACTTGCTAAAAGCCTGAGACAAGACTCTAGATTGGTCTTGTTTCTCATAGAAGAATGTAATGACTCCTCCCTACCTCCCCCCTTGGTTGACAATGAAATTAATTACAACAAAAAGGATAGCTTGTGGTTTTTGTTTGTTAGAATCTTTTTCAAAGTTTTCTTCTTTCACCGATGAGCCATTATTTTCCTCTTATATTTCAAAACAGGTTTCTGAAGTTGCTTTTGGTGAAGGTGTTTTATTACAGCAATAGAGACCCTAAGACAGCTTCTCAGCAATTACTCCCTGACTGGCTTGTAGGGAGCATTGATTTGTCAGACACAAAACTGACTTTCTGCTGTTGGGTTAGGGTTTTTGTCTCATGAATAAAAATTGTTTCATAATTATATTTTATTCTTATATTTTTTTTGGTAGTGGGGGAAAGGAAAACCAAAACTATTCCTTTTTTATAAAAGAAAATCCATATCATCCTATATGATATAAAGAAGCAAAACACATCCTTAGGAGAAGCCAGGGTCCAAGTTCAAGTTGTAAACTGTGAGGAGCAGCATAGTTCAGTCATTCATTTGGTTGAGTGCCAGTTCCTGCATCTAGAAAGTGAGAGAGCATGTGAGGGAGCTGGTAATTTTCCAGTGGCCAGTCGTGGGAACATTCCAGAAATAGACATTGGGAAGCTCTCTCAGCTGAACATGTTTAGGCGAGTGGGTATAGACATTCCATATCTAGGTCCTGTCTTCACTTCCGTCACTGAGTTTGTTCTGGGTCGCGGGCCATCCCCTCTTTATCTGCTCATCCATTTGTCCCTTCACATTCAACAAGCATCCCCTAAGTGTCTCTGTCCTAGGCTCTGAGATCACCAGACTTCAGAAAAGTGGGGCTGCTGCTCTCAGAAGCCGAGAGCCAGTAGAAGACGTGAGCAGTAAACACAGAAACAAATAAGAACACGATAGCCAAGGCTTATGAGAAGCGGTATGAAAAAAGCTATCAACAGGAGAAAGCTTGGGAAAGTTCCCAGGGCAGCTGATTTTAGGGAGAAGCTTCCTGAGGTGCCTGTCATCCAAGCCAAGACTTAACAAAATGAGGATGACCTCAGCTTCCAGCTTCCAAAGCAATTATTAGGAATTTGCGAAAGTGACTCATCCAGGCTGCTTCCGACACATATTATCATCTGTTGACAAATGCCTCTAAGAAAAATGCATTACATCAGCCTCAGTTTGTAGGTTCCCATAGCATCTTCCAATGGGTTGGTCCTGAGTGTAACCAACCACTCCCTCAATTTGGAGGGAGGATGCAGGGAGTCCTTTGACTCTGTGGTTTGTACACTGGCTTTTTGTTTCAGACCAGGCTGCAGGCGAGGAAGAAACACCCACTTAGTCACAGCTATAATGCCCTAGCAAAGTATAGCCACCTGGTTCTTCCAGTTCTGCCCGAGCTGGCCAGGGAGCTCCTGAGCCCATTTGCCACCCCCTGGAGATGGAGCTGACTCAGAACACTAGCAAGTCATTTTGACCTGGGATGGGTGGGAAATGGAAGGCTTGGGTGGCAAGCACATGGAGCTGGTGGCTGTCTACGTAAGATGTTTGGAATTTTTCTCTACTGGCTAGTTCCCAGTGCTGGGAATTCTACTAAAGGTTAGCGTTCTGTGTCTTCTTTTTGGTGGGTGGGGAGCTCTGTTCTTCCGTTAGTGTACAATTTTGGTGAAGACCATCTTTTAACACTGTAACTGTTGTTATATAAATTATTTACATGTAGTTCAAGATAGACTCATGAGCTGGGGGTGGAGACACATCCGTAGGATAGGAGCTGAAGATTGCTATAAGCTGGAAGTCAGCTTGGGTTACATAGTGAGTAGGCTAGAGAGCGGGACCTGTCTCAAACCAAACCAAACCTAACCAAATAAACAAAGCAAACCCAAGCTACTCAAGAGTCAGGTTGTAGTTAATGCTGGCCTTAGACCAAATCTTACCCAGAATTGCCTGCCACAATCCAAAGGACCTAAGAGAAGTGTCAGTCAAGGTAGAAAGCTCTCTCTCTCTCTCTCTCTCTCTCTCTCTCTCTCTCTCTCTCTCTTTCTCTCTCTCTCTCTCTCCTTCCCCTTGCCCTTTGTGTATGTATGTGCGAGAGCACACACATACACGCTTGTGAACACACATGTGTAATTTAGTAATTATTTGATAATCAGTATTTTTCTAGTTTCAGTCTTTGCTTTGACAAACACTATGAAGCAGACACTATGGCCCAAAGCAATTTAGGGGAGAAATTTTGGGGAGAAAAGGTTTCACTTGGTTCACAGTTTCATCATGGAGGAAGTTAGGGCAGGAGCTCAAACAGGAACCTGAAGCAGGAACAACAGAGCAATGCTACTGGATGGGCTACTCAAATCATCAGGTATCTCTAGTTTTCCTATACAGCCTAGGACTGCCTGCCCAGAGAACTGTGCTGCACTTGAAGGACGAGTCCTCCTGTATCCAGCAGTAATCTACACACTCTCGCCCCTTCCCACGTATACCCTGAGGCCAATCTGATCTATGCAGTTCCTTAATTGAGTTTCCTCTCTGATGACTCTAGGCTGTGCCAAGTTGACAATGAACGCTGACTTAGACAGATGTGTTACTTCCTTTAAATGGTCACAGGTAGCTGTGTAATAAGTGCACAGTGCTTGCTTGCATCTTTATCCTTATGTTTTCTGGACAAGCACGCACTTGTATGGGACATTTTTTATTCCTTTAGCCCAGCTAGCTCCATTGAGCCTGGTAACCACACATACTTCTGTAGGCATATCCTGATGAATGTTGATTTGACACCTTCTGTATGCGTATCCTGATGAATGTTGATGGTGTATTCTTGGGTCACCAGCTCAGGGATCCTTCTGTTTCTGTGGAAGAGATTTGTGGATAAAGTTTCCATTCTTGGCCACAGGGCGTCATTGAACGCTAGCATCAGGTAGCTCTGATCTTCCATCTTTACTGATAGTCATTTCGGAGCTGAATGAACTATTGCTGTCTCTGGGTTTCTGGGTGCACTGAAGAGGCTGAAGAGTTGGCTTCATGGGGCTGAAAGGGGAAGATTGCTCAATGGTTAAGAGTCTTTGTTGGGCAACCATGAGGTCCTGGGTTCAAATCCTGACACCTATGCAGCAACCTCAGTACTGAGTGACAGTGACAAGAGACTTGCTGGGGCTTGTAGGCTGCCAGTCTGGTTAAAGACCATGAGCTTCAGGTAAAGGAAAAGACCCTGCCTTGGTGGAAAAAGGCAGAGAATAATGTTTCATGAGTCAAGGTCTCACTGTGTAGCCTAGGCTAGCCTTGATCCACCCACCTCAGCCTACCCAGGGCTGGTATTACAGACACGTGTCTGGTAGTTATTTCATAAATATGTTGGGATTATTGCTTCTACAAAAAGTATAGGTGTTCCCTCAGCAACAATAATTTTCTTATTATTCTTGTATAAAACCATAATACTGTAGGGGAATCCTTAGAGAATATGCTGGACTAAGGAGTTAAGACCATCAATCCCCAACCCTCTACCCCATACAATCACCCCTGCCCAATGGTTCTGCCATTCCTAATAAGCTCACATTACCTTTCTGTGGGAAGATATTGTATAACCTGTGAGTTATACAATATTTTACAACACAACTAAGCAAAACACTGATTTTGAGCATAAAACTGCCCATATTTAACATATATTGAAAACCTCCACTTACTCATAATTATCAAGGTAAGATGGTTCCTTTGGGGAAGTTCATTACAAAAACAAAATAAAACACAACAAAAACAAACAAACAAAAAAAAAAACGGTACTAAGCCACTTTATGGAATTAAAAACTGTCTAAATTACTTGACATCTCCCTTTAGGTCATCTAGAACTGAACAGGGGTCCTTGGAGGTAGTAAATAATAATTGCTTTACTTAATGAAAAAATTAAATATAACATATCCTATACTGACGAATAACTCAGAAATACAAGGATATTCCTGGAAGGCCTCCCTCTAAGAGGCACCTCTGGAAAGAGAAGGCCCGTTTGGGGCTTTGACACTATGCTGCCCAGAGGTCACGTTAAACTACAAGTCTTAGGGTTTGTATGCATCTTAGGGCTTCCACTACAAAAAGCAGCTGCAAAAATAAGAAAAGGAAAATCACCCATAATTCTACCATCCTAACACAATAATTGCTTTCATTTTCTTTGTTCACTTTTAGTACTTGATTTAATGCCATTATTCCATGCAGCTATAAATACAACACAGTTAAAATGCTATGTTCTTTTCTCCCCACTCAACATTATATTATGAACTCTTTTGTCTTGGGGCTATTTTGGTTTCAAGGAACATTTACTCAGTTAAGTCAAATTATCTCAGGATAAAAAAGGTAGGGGAGCGCATGTGTGTGTGTGTGTGTGTGTGTGTGTGTGTGTGTGTCTGTGTCTGTCTGTCTGTCTGTCTGTCTGTGTATGTGTCTGTTATGTCTGTGTGTTTATGTGTGTATCTATGTGTGTGTGAATGTGTGTATCTGTTTCTGTGTGTGTGTCTGTGTGTGCATTGCAAGGAACATGTACTCAGTTAAATCAAATTATTTCAGAATAGAAAGGTAGGGTAGTGTGTGTGTCTGTGTCTGTGTCTGTGTTTCTGTGTGTCTGAGTATGTCTGTGTGTCTGTGTGTCTATGTGTCCACTCAGGCAGACAGACATTCTTTGGCTCATCTGAGTGTGGCTACGAGTTAGAGTCACATGCTCTGTCATCAGGGACCCCTCCCCCATCCCCAGAGCAGCAACTCCCTTATGACTTGGTCATTCTCACGGCTTCATGAACGTGTGACATGGTATCAAACAGCTTCTCTAAAACCTGGGGTCTCATTCTCTAGCTTTTCATCTGGGGCTGCCATAAATAAAACCACAGTGAACATTTCTGTACATACATCTTCCATTTCACCTAAACTATGTACAATCTGGGGCTGCCACAAATAAAACCTCAGTAAACATTTATCAACACATATCTCCCCTGTGGCCTAGATTATGTAAAATATTCTTTAAGCTACATAGAGATTACATTTTCTGAATACCTCCAGGACATAAGCTGTAACTTGCAATATTTTTATTGTACACATACCTATATCTACAGAGATATCTAGTTAGGTAGTCATAGGCCAAGTAATGATCTGTGATATCTGGCATTTGCTTTCTAAACACTCCGAAGGAAGGGCATGTTGCTGATGGAAATTCAGTGAGCCTGGTGATGTATGTGTTGAGGACTATGGAGCTCCTAATGGCTATGCAGGGCTTCTTATGTGCCGTGTCTTTACTTTGCTACATACTTCCTACTGTCCTCTTCTCTCTGGTTTCTTTCCCTGTATACTCTGTTCCCACGTACTGCCCTCTCCAAATCTCTCAGGAATTTACTCAGGTAAATGTTACTAGGGAGTGTCTAAAAAGAAAGAAATCACAGCTTATTTTCACATGACTTATGTGTGTGTGTGTGTGTGTGTGTGTGTATCTTTGTGTTTGTATGTAGGCAGGTGCATTCCACAGTAGGTATATGGAGGTCAGAGGGCAACCTGCTGGAGTGGGTCCCAGGATCAAACTGGGGTCTTTGGCTTTGGTGGCAGGCCTCAAACCCAGGACAAATGGAGGAGGTGCCTATTTAACATATCGAAGTGGACCTGGCCACCAGGTTCTCTCTGCATCCCTCTCCCTGCATCTAGGTTCTCTTGGATGGGGCACCCTTCTGTACCCTGAGTTCTCCCACCCAGGGGGGCTTGCTGCCTTTCCCTACTAACCCAATCCTTTTGGTTCCCTGCCCTCTGTGTACCTTTGTCCCTCCTGGCTGCAGCACTCCCTTCCCCTCCCCCTCTCCTAAATGGGCTAGCTCAGGGTCATGTCCACTCTGAACTCTCAGAGAGGTTCCTGCCTCTGGCCATGCTCTCCCACACGTCTAGAACTAACCCTCTCCATACCTAGGAGCTGTCACATTCCTTTCTTTTCCTTTCTATTTCTTTTATTCATCCATTTAGCAGCTGAGACATATCACTGGCTACACAATTTAATTTTTACCACGACATGACCGATGGTTGGAAACAGCTCTCTGAGGAATCACTGTATTCTCAAAGCATAGCCAAGGTTCCTCTGGTGGGGTGGTCAGTGCAGTCACATACACAGGACGCACAGGCAGAGCTGAGGGTAGCTCTTAACCACATACAAGCCCTGTACTAAGCTTTTGCCCTGTGGTTTTTCAGACTTTTTAAATTGTAAATTGGAAGCTACATTTTGAGGGCTTTTTGTTTGTTTGTTTGATTGATTGATTGATTGATTGATTAAATGAAAACTGTATACATTAACAGACACAATATATACTATACACAGGAACTAAGTGAACTCCTGAGGTCAGAAAGCACAACAGCAGGTGGTTCCTGCCTTGCTACTGCAGCAGGGGCATGGGAACGCTGAGGCTTGAAGACAGACTGGAAAAGCTCGAGCCTGTGTCTAGAACGGGGTGGGATGTTCTCCGATTTCCCATGATGCCCTCTGCCTTCTTTCTATCACTGGGCTGGGTGGACGCTTAGGGCTGGGATAGAGGGGAGGGCGGTGGTCAGGGAAGGATTCTAGATTTTTCTTTTTCAGTAACTAGAATGCAATTAGACCTAAGTAAATTCCAAGTGAAGGAGACCAAAAATTTCGTATCCTTAAAAAAAAAAATTTTTTTTTCTTTCTCGGAGACTGTCTGCTTTTCCAGATCGTCTCGGGACGCTCCTTCTTCGGCCCTGTCCCGAAGATTTCCTGATGACAAAGTAAAAGCTTCAAGGAAGCCTCCAGATAGAAATTCAGAATGTCCCAGAATTCCCTCCCGAGAAGCATCTGCTGTGGAGTGGGACCCTGGATCCGAGTCACCAGGATATGACTTGGCCACCAACTTTCTCCTACTTTTAAACCACGGCCGAGGGGTTTCCAATCATCTGCAGATCAAGACTCTTGAACAATAAACATAGCTCAGGACCCAATGGGAACACAGCTGATCAGCAAAATGTTTATTATTGGGCTAGCAGGATATAACAGTGTGTGGGGGAGCGTCTGGTTGGGTTTGGGCCAACTTTGCATGAGTCCCCTACCTCCACTGACTTCCCTCTATTGCTGGGCGCTCTTGCTTGGTCCTTATGAGGAGTGGGGGTGGGGCCAGGGAACGCAAAGCGAAGAAATAACCTGGGTTGGATTTTCCACCCCCTTTACAGGAAGTCCGGGCAGTTTGCTTGATCGGTTGTTGTTATTTTTTCGATGTCGATGTCATTAGAAGTAAGGATATCTTTTAGGTAGGTTATTGTTTCTGGAGGGAGGTAAGGATTTCTTCCCAGGATCCACACATAATCCACGTGGAAGAGCCAGAAGAAGGTGGTGCAGGAGTACACGAGGGCATAGTGCTCATAATCGGTGGCCAGGATCCAGTAGGGTGCCGGCGGCATCACTGAGAACCAGAAAGAACCGCATGAGGAAGAACCAGGGCAAGGGAAGCCTCCTCTCCAGGGCTCTGGGGACCCAATCTCTAAATCGAGGCTGAAACATGGGGGCCGTGAAGGCACTAAGCACCCCTTCCCCCCACCCTTCAGCTTCAACCTTCAGGTGGTTGGCTTCTTTTTAGAAAGTTTTTGCACATGAGTGCGTGTGTGTGCAAGCACACAAGTGCTGGGCACAGTGGTACATGCCATGGTATATGCATATGTGTGGAGGTCAGGTGGGTTCTAGGGTTCAAACTCGAGTCCTTAGACTGGAAGGGCAAGTGCTTTATCCACAGAGCCATGGCACCTTTTACTCTTGAGATGGAACCTCACCCTATAGCTCCGGTTGACCTGTGACTAGCATTCTTCCTACCTTAGTCTCCCCGGTGTTGGGATTACAGGTCTGTCTCACAGCGTTTGGTATTGAAAACCCAGAACAAACCTCCTGGACGATCATAGTGTGTGTCAATAGCCAAGACCCATTTTTATGCCCTCCTCTTTAACAGCAACACAGAAGAGGTGCAGCGGATGGCTGGTGATTCACACGCCTCCTTGGGCTGACTGAGTGCACCAGCACCAATGTGCACAGAGAATGCTTGTGTGGAGAATGCATAGCAAGGGGCTGGGGTCCACCATTCAACAGCCAGCCGGTGTGAAGAAGCAGAGGCTGGTGTGTTTGAGTGTTTCCTCCTCTGCAATCTCAGCAAACCACTGAGCTTTAAGAATGAGGTGTGGTAAAGATGGTGGTGGTTCACACTCTTAATCCCAGCACCCGGGAGGTAAAGGCAGGCAGATCTCTATGAGTTCAAGGCCAGCCAAGGCTACACAGAGAAACCCTGACTTGAGACAACAGCCCTCCAAAAAGATGAGGTAAGTCTTGCAAGCTTTTCTTTTATTGTCTTTCTTTTCCTTCCTTCCTTTCTTCTTGATTTGTTTACTTATGATATGCTTGACTGACAGAAGAGAGGGCATCAGATCCATGTGGTTGCTGGGAATTGAACTCAGGACCTCAGGAAGAGCAGTCAGTGCTCTTAACCACTGAACCATCTCTCCAGTCTGAGGACTACAAGCTTTTCCTACCAGAGGGTTCACAAAGGCCCAGTGACCGGCATCTGTAGATGGAAGGGGCCTCCACCAAGACTCTTCCTACCTTTGAGCCTCTTTTTATAAGATATGAAAGTAGAGGGATGCTGAGGAGGTGGACAGAGGTCTGGATGGATAGTTGGTGCTGACTTGGCATTTCACACTTGGGGTCCTTACATGTGACACACACATATGCGCACACACACCCATGGGGATATCATCGTGTGTCCACGGTCTGTGAAGTTAGTCACTCTGCATTTGAGTTTTGGGAAAATGTGTCTCCCGCCTCTTTGGCAGCATCAAAGGGTCTTAAATCCACGCAGGCATAAACATTCTATCTTTCTCACATAGTGTCTGTCTCTCGAGGATAAGCTTACCCAGCGTTTCCTCTTACCACAGACAACTTCCGCATCTCTCTCTATTGGAAAGTATTGCCATTGCTCCCGTGTGTGTGGAAACTAGGGTGCAAACTCCATTTGGGGGCCTCCTGAATTGCATCCTGTACTGGAGGTTCCTTCCTGTGTGCTAGACATTTCTGTGGGCATCTCCCATGCCATCCTCTCTATTTGGAACATTCATCTTTCCCATAACCTCCCAAATATCCTAGAAGGTCCCCCACAACCACTTATTAGAGTTATCTTGGAAGGAGAGCCCCTCATTTGAGGAACTGCCTCTATTAGATTGGCCTGTGGGACATTCTCTTGATTAATAATGAATGTGGCATGCTCAGCCCACCGTGGGTGGTGTTAGCCTTGGCAGGTGGTCCTGAGTTATATAAAAAACATCAAGCTGAATGAGTTACAGGGAGTAAGCCAGTAATCGGTGTCCCTGCATGATCTTGACTTCCGTTTCCGCCCTGGCTTCCCTCAGTGATGGATGATAACCTGTAAACTGAACAACCCCACCCTCCATAGCAACAGAAAGCAACCTACAACACCCTGTATTCCAAATGAGCCTCTTGGTCCTCAACTTTCCCAACAAACAGCTTCTGCCTCTAGTCCCAGGGATCCTTCAGTAGCCTGTGCATATAATACTTCACTTGGTGAAGGTACAGCCTTGGTTGCCATGGAGACCGCAGAATCGAAAGGCTGATAAAACTAAGTCTTATCACCTTCACTCCCATCCCCACTCCTTTCCCATCCATATCATGCGAGTTCAGAGAGTCAGGCTCCAATGAGCTCAGCGTCTATGCATCTTACTCAGATTTCCTGCAACCCAACGTCCTTGTTTGTAAAAATGAGGAGGGAAACAAACACCACAGGGCCCCTGACACTGCACGGAGCACGTCTAGTCTGGTTTCTGAAATGCTGGGCAGCTCGTTCAGCTGAAGGTATTTGCTCACAGCTGCATGTGCAGGAAGAACGGCTTTACCCTTGCAGCATTCCTTTCTCAGTTTATAAGAACTTGTCTCTGCTCTACTCTAGGGACTTGACTGGCAGGGAGTTGGGGTCTGGGGATAGAAGCAGGGAGATGTTGGCAGGAAGGGGAAGGATGGTGCTTTCTTTTGCAGGGACTGAGTGACTTTAGTGTCTACCCTGTAGGTAGGGAGAGGGACTCTAAGCATTTCTAGCATGAGAAAACCTCACAGGTCTGAGTTGAATTCTCCGATATATCTACAATGCAAAAATTATTTTCTCCGCTGCCTGCATGCATCCCTAAGGTCGCCCAGAACTCACTGGCAGGCAGAGTGCAGCGGAGTCAGGCCTCTGAAGTGCCTTCACTCTTGTCTCTCACCCGTAAGCTTTTGCACAGGCCAATTGTTCTCTTAATATCTAGTAGTTTGGGAGCTTCTGTTTCCCAGGCTTTTCTGTGAGCCTTGTCTGCTGAAATGCCAATAAGTTTCCTGCTTTCTCCTCAGTGTTCACATCGTTGTCAGGCTCTGTCTTGCCTGTCATTGCATCCCTGTGCATCCTAGTGCCTAGCCCAGGGAAGAGCACACAGTAGGTGCACAGAAAATAATTGTGCATGGAGTTGAACCTTGGTGACAGGACTCAGATGTGTTTGGGCCCAGGGTTCCTGCTTCCCACCTGCATGTCTCCCTCCCCCAAGGCTTCCTGAAGGAGGTGGATACTTACACGCAGAGAACTGGACCTCCAGCTTGGCTGGCTCTGAGACGTTGCTCTGTTTGGCTTCACCTGTAATTTGGTTCACGGTTCCATCAGGACTTCAGTGAGTGAAAAAAAAAAAGAGAAAAGAAACAAGAAAAGGAAGGGAAGGGAATGAAAAAGAGGTATGGAAAAGACATGATATACAACTAATTAAAAACAAAAGATCGATGAAATTTGAGCTTTGTATCCTAAGAGTTTCAGTGGCCGGCCTGGTGGTGTCTGCTGTGGGCGGTTCTTCCCACTGTGACCAAGACTCAACTGGGAAAAGATCACATCAGTGGACAAGAAGCAGCCACGGCAATGCTCAGGACCCTGGTTCTATGCTAGACCCTTGCATTTCAACACTGTTTTTGGGACTGTCTGCCATTTGCCTTCTGGTATTTCTTATTCCTAGGCTTCAAAGAGAGGGAATAAAGAGGAATGGGAAAATTCACAAAACACCCCTCCCCCCTCCATCTCTTTACACAAAGGAGGAACTAGGTCACTGGAAGCAATGCAGAGCCATCTTCCCATCCCCCCCCCCCCCCCCCCGTGTCCCACTTAGGGGCCTGAGTTCTAACCCCTCCTCCAGTTTGGATAATGTCCAAGTGAATGTGGGAGATTCTGAGGCAGAACAGGTTGGCACAGAGGCAATGAAGCGACCCAGCCACTGGTTCTAAGAGAAAAATTGGGAAGAACCACGGATTTTATCATTGATATCCCTATAGCTAACTTTGGCAGAACTGTTTGTTCATAGCGGCATATTAAATGGTGGCCTATCTTAGGTGTGCTGGTCTTAGTACTAAGGGTGTTCTCTGACCCTTCACAAGGATCTGGTCCATTTCCAGCTAACTGGCAAAGATTCCACTTTTAGATCTCAAGCCTGGGACAAAAGGCTAAGGTGCTGAACTGACTGGTTTTGTGTCAACTTGACACAAGCTGGAGTTATCACAGAGAAAGAAGCCTCCGTTGAGGAAATGCCTCCATGAGATCCAGCTGTAAGGCATTTTATCAACTAGTGATCAAGGATGGGAGGGTCCAGCCCATTGTGGGTGGTGACATCCCTGGGCTGGTGTCCTGGATTCTATAAGAAAGCAGGCTGAGCAAGCCAGGAGAAGCAAGCCAGTAAGTAACATCCCTCCATGGCTTCTGCATCAGCTCCTGCTTCCTGGCCTGCTTGAGCTCCAGTCCTTATTTCCTTTGGTGATGAACAGCAATGTGGAAGTGTAAGCTGAATAAACCCTTTGCTCCCCAACTTGCTTCTTGGTCATGATGTCTGTGTAGGAATAGAAACCCTGACTAAGATAGGTTAGCGTGATTGTGACTGGCGGTGAGGAAATGCTATAAAATCCAGTTCCTTAGCAGCAGGTAAGGGAGGCTAGGGTAGGTACTCTCATATTCCTAATTGCATTGTCTGTCACCATGTAGGGCCAGGCACTATGCCCTGCTGTCTCTGTGGAAGATGGTCTGTTTCCATCCACAAATGGTAACTTAGCAACAAGCTAGGTTCTTTTCCTCAGCACTATCATTTGTGTCTTGTTCCAAAATAGTTGTCAAAACACCAGTCTCTGACTATAAATGCACAATGTGTCATGGTGAAATGCATGGGTATTTTCTTTTGAATATTATTTCATTACATTTATTCCGTGTGTGTGTGTGTGTGTGTGTGTGTGTGTGTGTGTGTGTGTGTGTGTGCCTGCCTACTCCTATCATGTGTGCAGGTCGGTGGCTAACTTGTGAGAATCTGCTTGGTGACAGGTCATCTACGCCCTGAGCCACCTCACCGGCTCCCACCTGTGTTTTCAGAAAATGAGAGTTCAGCCATAAAAAGGTCATGTTTAACTAACTCGCCAAACACTGTTGCAAGAGCTTTTACCTCACTTGATACACAGTTGGCCTCAGGGATGCTAGCTCTATTGCTACTGGCTACAGAACATCATAGCTAACCTAAGAGCACATTCTTATATCTGATGAAACCAGGCAGCCAAGTACCCAAGCCTGATTCCTCCTCACTTCCAGCTCCTGGCCAGACCGCTTGGGTCCTAAATTCTTGAGCACAGGCTGAGAGAATTCCCCAGTTTCCGCTCCTTGGATGGATATCATGGGTTCAGGATCTCATGGGACATAATATTTCATTGAAAACAGGTCATTACTGCCAGGCATTGGTGGCACATGCATTTCATCCCAGAACTCAGGAAGCAGAGGCAGGTGTATCTCCGAATTCAGGGCCAGCCTGGTCTACAGAGGGAGGGAGTCCCAGTAAAACCAGGGCTACACAGAGAAATCCTGTCTTGAAAAACTAAAATAAAATAAAATAAAGCAAAATAAAAATTACAGCTCTCCTGCCTGCTCCGATCTGGATAAATGTTCTCCAGAGGACATGGTAAAGGTTTGATCCCTGGGTGGTACTGTTATGGTCCACAGGAGATGAGAAAGATGTTAGGATCACTGGGAATGAGCCTTCAAAGAAGATTGTGGGAGCCTATTCTCTTCCTGTTTCTCTTTCCTCCCTCTTGGGATGTTTTGTTTTTAACCTCCCACCTTCATCAGAGGTCCTTTGATTCCAGATAGGGACTTCCTGAATTTAAGTGTGAATGAACCTTATTTCTGGATTCCATAGTGAGGAGAGGCTGACGACTAATATAAGGCCTGTAAAATTCCTGGGAGATTCCTGGCAAAAACAAGTCAATTCCTGCCTTCAGCCCTTCCTGCAGCCCTTCCCTGGGGCTCCAGATGCATGCTGGGAGTCAGCTCTGTACTCTGGCCCACAGTGGGGTTGGTGGATGGTGTGAGGGCACCCAGCATTTCTGTGAGCCTAGTACTTCTGAGCACGGAGTACAGTTGTTTTCTTGGAGTTGACGACCATCCTTGGATGTTGTAGCTAACGGAAAGAACAGCTCTTCACCCGCAGCCCATTTTCACTTGTTCCCTCGCCTGGGCTTGAATCTAGGCTTCCTCCTGTATCAGTTATAAGGCCCTGGAGCAAGCTGCTTAACTTCTGTTTCTATATGGATGGGCACTTTCCACCCACAATAATAGTATCTACTTTTGCTACATCATGGGGATTAAGTAAATACATTTTCAGAGTATGGGGGTGGTGAGTGCCTGGCATATAGGAAATATTTATTTAGATGTATTTGGTGCTGCAACCTTTGTTGGTAGACACTAAGCAAGTAGGACCTCATCCGGGGTCTCATCATGTCTGTTCCCCAGAGTGCAAAGATGTGGTGTTCAGTGAGCTTAGAGACAGAAGTACCAACTTCTAGAAGAGATCCTACTGACATGAGCTAGAGAGTTCATGTCTCTGTTCAGATACGTGATGCTTGCCTAGCACAAAAAGAAGGTGTCTGGGGCTGGAGATGTGTCTCAGTTGGTAGAGACTTGCTTAACATGCAAAAGGCTCTGGATTCAATCATCAGTACAGAACAAACTAGGCTCGGTGGTGCACATTTGTAATCCCAGCACCGAGGAGGAGCAAATTCCAGGACCTTGGCTATATAGTAGGTCGGAAGCCAGCCTGGGCTGTGCAGGATCCTTTGTCAAAAGAAAAGACACAGCAAACAGAGGGAATGGGGGTTCCTAACAGGGAAGTGAGACAAATCACCATGGGACAGGGTGAGCACCCAGTTCACAGATGTGTTCAACAACACTTGACAGCCCCTGTGAGTAAGTGGACAGAATGGGTTTCTCTCTCCATTTAGAGACCAGACAAAGTAGCCTAATGTCCTTTGCTACGAGAGCCTCCATCTTGGAATGAGAGCAGGGGCACTGACTGGTACTCTCTCCCCACTGGCTGTTGCCTCTCTCTGTGTCTGGTATTCAGCAGGTGCTCAGTGGTGGTTAAAGGCGAAAGCACATGCTTCCGGACCATCCTGCCTAGCTTGAGTAGTACGCATGCGCACGCTCTCCGTGACCCTGCCTGGCGGAGCACAGATCGAGGTCATCCCAGGCAGGCCAGCGGAGTCACTCACCTCAGCTCCTTGTTTAGCACTTTGATGTTTCCATTCTCCATCAGCGAGTAGTTGGCTTGAATGCAGTTTCCTTTCTCAAAGCTCGCTGGGCTCTTCTCGATTTCGTACCACCTTCCAAGATACTGCACAGACAAGAAGCAGAGGCAAAACCCAAGGGCTCTCTGGGGACCTGCTGACTCGTCCCCATTGTTGCCTTAGAAGCAGAGCCCTTTGCAGGGGAAACTAGGCCAAATGGACTGCATCCTTCCCAGCCAACTGGGCAAGATACTGTTTCAAACGGGAATAAATGATTCGGATGTGCGGGCAATGGTTGTATGCCACGTTCTATTCCTAAAGGGCTCTTTATTTGGATATGTTCTCAGAGTTCTCTTTAGTCAGAACTCGTGTGAAATTCCAGCCTCTGTGAAAAGAAAAGATTGTCCGGTTGATGGAAAATACCTTTTACCTCCAACAGCTGGTACTTCTACAGGGCATCTTGAATTTTGTGTAACTCGGACATGCTGACTGTGGGGCACTTCTGCTTGGAGTTGGTTACTGTACCAATTTATAACCTTCTGCAGAGGACAGTTTGGTAATATTGAGAGACTAAAAATATACGTTATTTTAGCCCAGCAATTTAACTTCTGGGAATGTCCTCCTGTTGTAAAGAAATGACGTGTAAGTATGAGGTTTTTTGGTTGCAGGTCTGTCTATAACAGTAAGAGGCAGGAAACAGTCTAGAGAGGGGCTGGAGAAATAAACTATCCTCTCTGATGACATTTACACACCTCTGGTTAAGCAGTTATATGCAATGATCTCCAAGGCTATCTAAAGAATAAAGAACAATCATAGTGTTGGATTGGGGGTAGGAGGGCTGTGTCTGTCTTGGACTCTGCTGTTTGCCTTTGGATCCCCTTTTTTTCTAGTTGAGCTGTCTTGTCTGGCCTCAGTGGGTGCACTGGCTGGTTTTGTATGTCAACTTGACACAAGCTGGAATTATCACAGAGAAAGGAACCTCAGTTGAGGAAATGCCTCCCTGAGATCCAGCTGTAAGGCATTTTATCAACTAGTGATCAAGGGGGGGAGGGCCCAGACCATTGTGGGTGGTGCCATCCCTGGGCTGGTAGACCTGGGTTCTATAAGAAAGCAGGCTGAGCGAGCCAGGGGAAGCAAGCCAGTAAGTAACATCCCTCCATGGCCTCTGCATCAGCTCCTGCTTCCTGACCTGCTTGAGTTCCAGTCCTGACTTCCCTTGGTGATGAACAGCAATGTGGAAGTGTAAGCTGAATAAACCCTTTCCTCCCCAACTTGCTTCTTGGTCATGATGTCTGTGTAGGAATGGAGACCCTGACTGAGACAGTGGGAGAGCATGCACTCAGTCCTAATGAGATTTGATGTGCCAGGGGAGGTTGTTTTGGTGGTGGTGGGGTGCTCCCCTCCTCTAAGAAGGGGAGGGGGAAATAAAAGAAAGAAGGTGGGACTGGGTAGAGAGAAGGGAGAGGGAGTGTGATTAGGATAGAAAGTAAATAATAAATTAAAAAATAAATAACTAAAAAAGAGTAAAGAGCAAAGAGCGGGTTTGATGTGAGGTATGTGCTTAAGCTGCCGTTGGCATGACAGCAGTGAAAAGCTTATTGTATGGGTCTCTGTGCTGCTCTGATGAGCTGCAAGCTTTATCTGGCATAGATTAATTCATTTACGGTTTTATAAGTCAGACTTTGATCCTAATGTTATGAGGCTAAAACTGAAATTCGGGCTTCCTCCCTTTCCTGAGGCTCTGAGGGAGACTGGGTGTCTCTGTTTCCCTGTGTTACATATAACACCTGCTTTCTGGACTCAAGTCCCATGTTTGAGATCATCTAATGCCGAGCAGACCCTTGACAGCACCTCCACAGCACCTTTAAGACTCACTTGTTCACCAAACCTCTCTGTCTCTGACCACAGCAAGGAAAGAGTTTCTGCTTTTAGCATTTCTAAAAATATGGTTAAATCGGGTCTGGAAAACCAGGTTAATCCAGCCATCTCAGGTCACCGCTCTAGACTCCCTCCATTCCTTGGAAGGTAGTATGTTCACAGGTTAGAAAACAGGCCATGAACATCTGGGAGCTTTTATTTTGGCTACCACAGTCTTATACGTATTTGTTTATATGTGTATACATTGTCTTAAAAAAGACATACAATATGTTGTTTTTGCTGGCTGCTCCTGGGATAGGAAACTGAGTAGACTAAAGGAAATGTCACTGAATGCTCCACTGGACCTTTGGGGTTTGGGCTTTGTCCTCCCCCCTCCCCCACACTCTCCGTAGTGCTAGCGATGGAACAAAGACTGGGCAGAAATGCTATCACTGAGCTATCTATACATCTTTTCTCACCATCAGCATTTTAAACTACCTGAGTGTATTTGTCTAGTCAAAATATTAATTATAGTTGTTTTACAGGTTTGAAAATCTGTCACCCAACCGAGCAAGTAAAGTGTGCATTCACCTCCAAACCCCCAGAAGCATCCTGAAAACCAAGTGACAATACCATTGCCATCACATGACCACTTGAGCACATACCCACATCTTGGATCATCCTTTGGCCATCCTTTCAGTAAACTCCAACAGTTACTTAAAAACCACTGAAATTTAGCAGAGGCCTCTAATCCCAGAACCTGGCATGTGCACAAAGCAGGAAAATCAGGAATTCAAGGTCAGCATTAGATACATAGAGAGTTCAAGGTCAGCCTGGGTTACAGTGAGAACCTGTCTCAGAAGGAAACAAAACAGAACACTAACAAAAAAACAAAAACAAAAAAACCCCAAATCCATTAAATGTGACTTTCATTGAAAGTACCAAAGAATGAGGCTAAAAGGTTTCATAAGTATGCTCAGAAACAAAAATCCATCTTATAATATGTTTGAAAGAGTTCTTGACTATTCAAATGGCCTTAGTGACCCACAGTTAAGAGCAAGGAAGTGTGACTTTCCAGAAACAAGGGAACTCAGAAGTTAGAGGTCGACCTGCTCTGTTTCCTCTCAGTTCCGTGTTCCTTTGTAAACCCTTCTCAGTGAAGTTTCTATACAAGGGCAACTCACTGTCTAAAGAAGAAAACTGGAAAAGAGGCAAAGTCATTCTTATTTGGAGATGATATATTCCTCCGTGTAGAAAGTCCCAAGGGACTGGTTGAGAGGCTTTGAACTTGTTCTCTTGCCTTCACTTGCCCTCATCCAATAGTAGAGATGTGTCTGGCCATGCTTAGTTTATTTGGTAACAGAAATCAAACTTGATTTTGTGTACAATATGCAAGCATTCTACCAACTAAACTATAACTTCAGCCTTCCTAAGGGATCTTAAACACACACACATACACATACACACAATTGAAAAAATGTTATACAAATTTAAAAGATTCAAGAGCAATATACAAGGATATTTCTATGCATGTGATAAAAAAATCTGCCAATGAAATTAAGAAAATTCCATTAATAATAACATAAAAAGAAAAAAAATATTTAGTAATAAATTTGTCTCAAGACATGTAGGAACTTATATTTTTGAAAACTACAAAATATTGTTAAGACAAGAAGGCACACAGGAAGTAAATAGGTAGCTTCTGTTTATGGACAAGAAGGGTCAAAGTGGTCATATTCTTCAAATGTTTCTTTATATTCACTGCAGAAATGGGCAAACATCATAAAATCTATAGGAAAATACAAGGGACACAGACAGAAAAAAGCTGGAGGAATCCTACATTTTGATTCAAAACTGTGGTGGTTTGAATAAAATAACTAAATTAAATAATAGAAGCACTATTAAGAGGTGTGGCCTTGTTGGAGGAAGAGTGTCACTGTGGGGGTGGGCTTTGATCCCTCCTCCTAGCTGCCTGGAAGTAGTCTTCTCCTGGCTGCCTTCGGAACAAGATATTAAACTCTCAGCTCCTCCAGCACCCTGCCTGTCTGGATGCTGCCATGCTTCCCACCATGATGATAACAGACTGAACCTCTGAAACTGTAAGCCAGCCCCAATTAAATGTTTGCCTTTATAAGAGTTGCCTTGGTCATGCTGTCTCTTCGCAGCAATGGAAACCCTAACTTAGATAAAAACTTGGAACAAATTTTAATCAAAAGTGAAGACATATAGATAGAATAGAATTGAGATTTAGACAAATAAAACCTCATCTACATGACCAATTGATTTTCACTGTGGATATTAAGACTATCATCAGACAACTGGCCTTTTAAACAAATGGCCAACAACTGGAAAGTCCCATTAAATGAAGTTGGATCCTTCTAGGACACAATTTTTAACTTAAAATAAACCAAAGGCTTCAGTGTGGGAGCTTATGTTAGAAAACTGAGAACAGAGAGGGGTAAATCATTTTCGTCTTGGATTAGGCTCTGAATCTCTAGATATGAGACTGAGTGTTACCTGCTACACTAATGAGATACTCATCAGATGTTGAGTATGTGGGTATCAAATTAAAAGATAAAGCACCCATTTTCTTAAAGGCAGAGATTTGAATGGAAGAGTTACACATGTTTCATAAGTATGAGAAAAGACACTCGATTCAGCCATTAGGAGATTATGTCATTTAACAACACCATGAAGCTCGAAATAAAAGAAAATATGGTACTGCTGGAGGAAATGCAGAGAAATTAGAGTCAGGGGATGTTTGTGAGACTTTGGAGTGATGTGACTCTTCTAACAAAACTTGTCAAAAATTAAACATGGTTGTGGGAGTGGCTCAGCAGTGGGGAGCACTGACTGCTCTTCCAGGGGTCCTGAGTTCAATTCCCAGCAACCATCTGGTGACTCACAACCATCTGTAGTGGGATCTGATTCCCACTTCTGACATGCATGAAGACAGACTCTTGAAAACATTGCCTTCAGCCACAAAAGGCTAATGTTGTGTATTCCATAGACAAATTCATATGGACAGAAAGTAAAATATTGGATCAGAGTCCAGGCCATCCTTAGCCATGGAGCTGCCAGGTTCTGACATCTAATATCTGTCCCTTTTTTGCTGCCACCTTTGCCTGGTTCCAGGAAGAAGAAGCCTTTATCGGGAGCTGGTTATACTGTAGGTAACAAGAAAGCGCGCCTGGGGGACTTCTGGGTTTTCCCAGGTCCTGTCTTGAGTTCTCTGTATTGAATCCTATGTGCATGTTCTAACTGAGCCACCTGAGGGACACCCAGCTTCTGTCTCTGTAGGACAAGAGTAGTGAATCGGCCACAGTTAACGCCCCTACCCACATCCCCTAACCTCACCCTCACCTCCCCATAGCCTGTGGAGTGTTCTGGTTTGGAGGTAAAGCTCCCCTTGTTTGGTTCTGATGTAACCAGAGCTCAGATGTGGGAAGTGATTGGATTCTAAGGGCTCTGACCTAATCAATAGATTAATTCCTTGATAGATTCACAATATGATGTATTTGGAGGTGGTGAAATTGGGAGGGTGTAGTTAGGGAAAGCAGGCCAGTGAAAACATGCCTGGGAGAGGTGTATCTTGTGCACGATCTCTTTTCTCCCTCTGCACGCACTGGCTGTCTTAAGCTAAGCTGCCTGCCTTCTGTGCCGCACATCCTAAGATGTTCTGCATCCTCATATGCCTATGGGCCATATAAACTGTGGACTGAAACCAGGAGCTGGAATAGATATTCCCTCTTTCAAATTGTCTCTTTTAGGCATTTGTCACAGCGGCGAAAAGTCTGAGCAATGCAGATGGAGAGACTGTTAGTGGGTTTGTGGTTTCTTCTTGAGATAATAAAAATGTTCTAAAATTGATTTAATGGTGGTTGCATAACAGTGAATATATTAAAAATCCTTGAAATAAAATCCTTTTGAACAAGCCAGTGATATAATATATAAACTAATCTTAACAGTTTTTTTTTTTTTAATTCTGTTTTAGGGCTGGAGAGATGGCTCTGCAGTTGAGAGTGTTTGATGCTCTTGAAGAGGGCTGGAGTTGGAGTCCCTGAATACACACTGGACAGCTCACAGCTCTACCTGTGACCGCAGCTCTGGGAGACCCAACGCTCTTCCCCCCCGGGCACCTGGGCGCCTATGCACATGCGCACACAGACACACACTGAAGAAAATAATCTTTTAAAGATATTCTCCTTCAGTTCTCAAAGAACTTCTTTACGTGGAGATACCAGTTATAATTTCCAAGATATTTTGGAATGTTTACTCCTAAACTAAAATCTAAATTGAATTCTCCATCTTGAAGTTTTTGTTTGTTTAGTTGGTTGATTTTTTTTTTTTTTTTTTGCTTGTTTGTTTGTGGTTTTTTATGTTTACTCAACTAAAGGGAATCCTTAAAACCTTAATAAGGAATGTCAGTGCAGGCCTTAGTGTGTGGCTTCTCCTTCCTCACCTGGGGCACTGCCTGCCCTCTTTTCCCACCCTTCTCTTAGAGTCTCTAAGCTCTCTCTTCCCTGCTCTGCCTAACCCACTCTCTAACATCCCCTACACCCACTCTGAGCTCCAAAGACTGATCATTTCAGTGTTTTTCAAACCAACTGTGCCGCCTCCTAAAAGCGATTAAAAACTTTTTAATTTTTTTAATTAAAAAAGAGGGGGCCTAGGATCAGAGTCCAGGTCATCCCTAGCTGTAGAGCTGCTGAGTTCTGACATCTGATATCTGACCCTTTCTGTTGCTGCCTTTGCCTGATTCCAGGATGAAGAAGCTTTCATGAGGGGCTAGTTATATTGTAGCACCCCTGGGGGACTTCTGGCTTTTCCTAGGTCCTGTCTTGAATTCTCTGTATTGATAGGAAGCCTAGTTTTGAGCTCTGTGTGCATGTTTTAGCTGTGACACCTAAGGAGCTTCTGTCTCTGTAGGACAATGGTAGTGAATCAGTCACAGTTAACGCCCTTCCCCACATCCCCCCTTACCCTCACCTCCCCATAGCTATGGGGACCATTCCTATACACTGACAGCTCTTACCATCCTGTGCCCTCCCCTACCAGGGCCATGGGAGCACCTGTTGGCATCCATCTACGGGACAAGTTGAGGTACCAAAGACTTCCCTTATCCTCTTTCTAGCCTCAGAGAGTGCTTTAGGGAAAACCCAAAAATAAGATAAATGCTTTCCCTGCCGGGAGCAACGGTTTCTGAGCTCACAAATAGCACTAGGGCAGCTTGGCCATTTTAAAAACCCAGGGTTGTCTTTTCAAGGGAAAAGATGTATAACCTGTTTTCCGCCCGGAAGGCTGGTAATGGAGGTGGCTGATGGCCCAGGTAGCCCTGTGTTATCTGTAGAGCCAAGCTATACCTAGCTTCTTCCAAGCTCCTACAACCAGGATCAGGGTGATTAATAGTATAGATGACCTGTATGCTCTCTGTATGACCTGGACCACACCAGATCCTCCCCTAGGCCCATGATAACACATGTAGCCTAGCTGTAGAACCCACCTTCAAGGAAGAAGTAGCATGTGCTTTGAGAGAGTTTCAACGTTTTTATGCCTCCGTGTGCCCAGGCGATTGTGTTACACCAGAACCCCCTCCCCCCAAATTAAGTATCTAAATATGCCTAAAATAAACTGTCCAATGTCAGGTGTTTGAACGAGCTATGCTGGCTGCACTGAATTGGATTTCCTTCTCAGCTCATGCAGCTGCCCCTGATGTCTGCAGAGACCCCCAACACTTCCCCAAGTGGGAAGAGATTTGCTCTGAAGATTAAAAAAAGAATAACATGAACCTCCCGGCATGTTCGAAACAAAAGGGAAGTCTGAGTTACCACACCTTTTTCACATCAAAATTCTCTTGCACCGGAGGAGATGGGCATTTCCCAAGATGGAAGCGTTGTCCTTCGGCTGTGGTGAAGAGACCTGCTGCCAGTGTGACCAGGAGCAACAGCATGGTCACCATCTTCCGGTTGGGTGGCTGCAGGAAAGGCCTGGGGAGAAACAATGCAAGTGTAGGTGTCTCACAGTGACGGAGTCTTTGTGGACTAGGTCTTTCCGTCAGTGTTCTCCTCGCCACTGAGACGATGCATCCCGCAGCTGCTGCCAGCCTGGCTGTCCGGCGGCAGTAAGGCCTTGGTATTTCATTTAGAACATCTCTTGTTGGGTTAGCTTCCTTCATGGATCCACACCCTCCCCTGCCCCACTGCGTATCTCTCCAGGGTGGGAACCCTGTCTGACTCTCCTCAGAATCATCCCTTGGAAATGCCAGGCTCAGCAGGGACTTGTTTCTGAAATAAAAATAGTATGCATACAGGGAATGGGCACCAAAGACTCAAAAGGTTTGCAGATGGAAAAACAGAGCCCGCATCCAAATCATGCACAACATTAAGTGACCTGTAAGATTTATAAGGAAATGCTTCCCAGAGCCTCATGTTTTGTTCCTTGCCAACGTCTTGCTGGGCTGTCCTACCAACCTGAGCTCAGTCTGAGAACCTTAACAAGGAGCAGCAGTTGGGGGTTGGGGGGAGAGGGGGAGACCCCAGCATTACACCCATGGAGTTCCACATCTGGCTCTGTCACCTACTAAGTGTAACTGTACAAAGTAGGCTGTTTCTTCTTGGCCTATAAAGTAGAACTAAGAGTCATGCCTATCTCACGAATCTTTGTAAAAACAAAACAGGCTGAAATAAAGCCAGGGGTGGTAGCAAAGGGAGCTACTAGGGAGGCTTAGGAAGGACAATTCTGGATTCCCCCAATTCATGACCAGCTCCAGTAAAAGCTGACACACACACACACCCAATAAAAGAGAGAGAAAGTGGGATTATTCAGAGGAGTACCTGACACCAGGCTCAAAAAATGTTAGGTTTTGTTTATTTTATTTATTTAACTTTTTTGAAATAGCATCCCATTAGTCCTGGCTAGACAACATGCTTTGTAGACTAGGGTGGTCTTGAACTCACAGAGATCTTCTGTCTCTGCCTCCCATGTGCTAGGAACTAAAGACACAAGCTACTTTGCCTAGCTAAGTATTCGCATTGCTATTATAAGAAGTAGAACTAGGGCTGTATTTCCCAAATGTTTTTCCCATTTGCTGATAGTGTTTTTCTTAGAGGACGTGCATTTAACCAGAGAGGAGCTATCAGCTCATGTGTGTGGGTCCTCTGATGGCCACAACTCTGGAGGGGGGAGGGGGAATGAGATGGCGGTCAGTCAGGCTATGGATGGAGACTTTGTGCTTCTCTCTGCCTCTCTCTCTCTGACTTGCCTTCCCTCTGTTCCCTTTTTGTGACTCCTTGCCTCTCACTGCACACGAGCTATTTCCAGCTCGCTGCCTTTCCCTCTGTGATGACTGAGTCAATGCAAGCAAGACGTTCTCAGATCTGAGCATTTAAAAGGATGTGTCATAACAGGAACAATTATAACCACTTTATTACGAGTCTCTGAACCTCCAAATAACTTTACTAATCAATAGCCTTTTCTTCTGAAGGTTTTGTTGCCTGGTTTTCAAAAAGAACAGTTACGTAAGGAGCGAGAGCTGCCAGCAGGGGCGGGTTGGGGATGGGGGGCGGGGGGTTGCCAAGGTTCTCTGGAGCAAATCTGGGTTGGGACCACCATCTTGAGTCCTGGAGGTCTATCAACAACACCCATCTTTTGACATTTCAGAGGGTGGTATGTTTGTAGAAGCCCAGCCTAAACTGATAAAAACTTTGGACCCATTTTTAAGGGCTCCTGGAATCCCCATAGCTCTACCTAACAGGCCTGAACCAATGGCCTTTCCCACACACTGAACTTTAAATTGTGGTTCCACTCTACTGTATGCACACTCTACTGCATTTCAGAAATAGGCATGACCTCAGCCCCTGCCCCAGCTCCTGCCAGATGTGCAGCTGAGGAAACTGAGGCCTGGAAGAGACCAGGACTATGGCAGGGCTAGCTCTCCACCCAGAGCCTCTATGACATGTTCCTGTGGGCGCCCGGATTTGTGCCTATGAGACCCAATGAGCTCTGTCTCACCACGTACCAGCAATTACCAGTCAGCCCATGTCTTACTCTGACAAATGTCTCATTACAAGATGTTCTCTTGTGGACTGAAACATACCCTTGAATTCTGAGGGAAGATTCAGAACAAGGCTGACTCCCCTTGACACCGTCCGGTTGTTTTGAGTTTTCTTCCTATAGCTAAAAGTCCTGGAGAGGAGAGAAGTGGATAACATCACATTCTCCATGATCTGTCCATTTGGATTCATTTAACACAGTCAGAACATGCTATTGATGTTCATATATAACTCTGGGGAAAATGCATGCTTTATGATGCATAATTTCCTGTCTTCTGATATCACAGGAAGATCATCAAGGTGAATTTTCTTTTTGAAATAAGTATAATTTTAACAACTACCAAATAAAAATAAGGTAATTCTTCCAAGACTGGTGCATCCTGGACCAGGCAGTGATTGTGGGCACACTGAGGGTCAGGCACACTGAGCTTCTTGGGAAGCACCGGTCTGGGTACCCACTATGTGCTCTGCATCGAAGCCACCTGTGCTGAAATCGACCCTGTTCTCTGTCATGATCAGTTTGCTCAGCGTCAGCCCAGGTCTGCAGGAGCACGGGTGTCCCTTTAGCCACAGTCCCTAATCTCAAGAAGCTCTCCAACATCAAGTAGATGTCACATGGCAAAATAAAAAGGTTGCACAGGTAAATGGATCTTAAAAGCAAACAAACACATGTAGCTTTGAATGAACAGGAGCCATATTTTTTTTTTTTTAATTTCTTTTCTTCCCCTCTACATAGTCCCCTGTCCTAATAACTTTAGGCTGTCCTACAGTTTGTGATCTCTGCTTCCCCAGGGCTAGGGCTGAACCATTACACCGCTATGCCCAGCAAACTGCACATGCTAAACAAAATCGTTTCGTGTCCAGCCATTCAGTACTCTGCTCACACAAATAATCCCAGTTCTCAGTTGGCCACACTAGAAAGCTCACCTGGTGCTGTCTCACCACACAGGCAACGTTCTCATGGTCTCCTTTTTGATAGGGGGAGGGTGTGGAGCAGAGGCAGCAGCCGGACAAGCACAGGTTCAGCCACCTTTCCACCTCCTCACCTGAAAACAGGTGCCAGTAGCACTTACCCGGAAAGTCTGAGGGAAATGAGCTGGAGCCAGTGGAAGCCCTCAGTGGGTGCTCACAGAGAGTTTGTAAGGGACAGGAGGGCAGTGGGAAACAGGGCGGCCTCTGCTTTAACCACCATTTATCCTAACTGCAAGCTCAAACTATGAACATACCTCTCGGATCAGACGCAGGCAGTATCCACCCAGAATCCTCCAAGTGCTGTGCCTGGCTTCTCCCAAGTCATTTATAGGCTCCTACCAGACCATTGCTCTTTGATAGCCAGGCACGTCACACCCCCCACAGCTCCGGGAGGCTGGCCTCAAAGCTGAGCTCTGTATGAGGCACAAAGATGGGATGCTGTGTCTGTCCCCTCCCTTAATTGCCTTCACAGCTGCTCCCAAAGGAAGAAACAATGACTTATTGTTTGTATGGGTGAGAGAGAGAAAGACAAAGTTGCATTTTTCGTTCAAAACATCTTTTTCCCCCCTTTGTGGATTTTTCTACTTATTTTTTTTTTCTCTCAGAATGAGCTCCTAAGTTCCAGCAAGATGGGCTGAACTATGTTTCCAAACATCTGGTATTTATTTATTTAGTTTTTCATTTTTGGGTAAATGAAAAACCAACAGTTTCATTTCCTAGAGTGGAACAGGAACACTGCACACCCATGGAGCCCCGGGCAGGAATGTGGGGATCCGAATTATGAGATCCAGGGTGGGTCCCTACTCCAGTGAGCTTCAGTCTCCACTGTGAAGTAAAGACAGACATTATGGTCTTCACTAGAAAGGGGCACGAAAGGGACACAGCGGTTCTGTACCAGGTGGGGTCAATACCGGGAGCATCCAAGCATCTTCTGCAGTCCCTCTCTGCACCGTTTGCAACACACCCACCTCCGTCACACGGTTTGTACAAATTGACAGCGGGGACTTCTGGTTCAGTCACATTAGGGCATTCTGCAGGTACCCCCAGATGATGGAAACCAATGAGCAGACAGTCGTTTCTAATAGCTCCCCTGTACTGTGGGCTGCCAAATGAATGAATCGAAGAGGGAGGCTGAGCAGCCCAGCTTAAGTCACACAGCTTAGCTGCTAACTGTCTACATTCATACTCAGATCTTCAGCCTCAAAGGTGCCTGTAGAGCAATGGAGCAGCCTCTGCTTTTAATGTTCAGCTGATAGGGCAGCTGCACGCTCCACGAGGACCTTCCCTTCCCGCATATCTACAATTTTATAATAATCTTCAGCCAAATGGTGCTAGGGACAAATCTTACTATAGATGGGTGGCAGTAGAGGAAGGAAGAGCTCAGGAATTGGACAAACCCACAGGGTTCTACACACTGTTCAGACCTCCTGAGACCTCAGGGGCGAGGCACTTAGTGGTTTCTGTGTGGATGCATCCAGGTGAGATATGTCTAACCTCTGTTCTGATGGTCCTTAGTGTTCACATCCAGAGACTTGAATCTGTGACATGGAGGAGTGAAGCTCAGGAGGCCTCTTGGCTGTTTTTTTTTTGTCTGAGAAGGGCACAGGGCTATGAAACAAGGCAAGAGGTCTACCTATGTCAGATAGTGTGCCTCAGGCCTTGGCTATGCTCCCTTCCTGTACCTGGTTCCAGGTGTACCCTCCTCCACGTTAGCATCCTGTGGCCAGATCATAGTTTTTAATTCAGGAAGAGAAGCCAGGACCAAGCAAGGCAGATATGAGAAAGGAAGCTAGAGGAGGGTCCTACCAGCCTGGGGACCATCCAACCCCTTGGATCTTCTTGGGTCACAGCTCAGCTGACATCAGTCAGTACCAGGAGACCCCTGGCTACTCCCTGCCTCCCACACTACCAGCCTCCACCAAGCCCCAGGGCCTCCTGGGCAGCAGCAGGACTCACAGGTTGCCACCTCTCACTGTGTGTCCTCACCACAGGGAAGGAGAGACAGAGAACCAGTGTTCTCAGGGAGGGAGGAAGGCAGGAGGCTCAGGACACAGAGGGAACACATCCTGGATGTAGGACATGGGCTGGGGGCTATTTTCAGATGAGGCTGTTCATCCTGAATCAGGATAGGATGAACACAGGTTCTCTTCTGTGCTCTGATGGGAACAATGTGAACTGTGCTGCCCAACATGTGGTTATGAAATCCAAAGAAGCCAAGAAGCATGTGCTCCCCAAGGCAGGCTTTGGAGCCTTTACAGAGTCCAAACAATTCCTAGTGAACTATAGTAACCCAGACCCAGGCAAAGGAGACAGCCACCTCGAAGTGCATCCTGCCCTCGAAGCTTGTTTTGATTCAAGAAGAATTTCCTCTGTGTGTTGTTTTCAGGGTCTGTTCTCAAGGGCTAGCCCGTCACTCAGCCAAGTGGACACTGGTGACTAGGAGGGCTGTCTTCCAACATCAGATTACTGGTTTAGAAAAGAACATTGCCTGATTTTTTCCTGACAATTTAATTACCTGATTCAAGTGGTTTGCTGAACCTTCCAAGAAACTGCCCTACTGTGTTTACATTCTCTCCCTTTTCCCTCCTTCCCTCCATGCTCCTTTGTGTGTGTGTGTGTGTGTGTGTGTGTGTGTGTGTATGAGAGAGAGCGAGAAATCTGTTGTGTATGTGTGTGTGTGTATAAGAAAGATGTGTGTAATGTGTGACTATTAGTGTGTTTGATGTATTGGGTGCAGATGAGTATTGTGTGTGTTGTATTATGCATGGTGTGTGTTATATGTGTGGTGTGTGTGATGTGTATGGTTTGTGTATGTGTTCGTGGTGTTTGTATATATGTGGTGTGTGTGTCTCTATGTGTGTGGGGTGTATATGTATATTGTGTGTTGTATGTATTTGGTATCTGTGTGTTGTATATATATATGTATGTGTTGTATGTGTGTGTTGTATATGTGTATGGTGTGTGTTATATGTTTATAGTGTACCTGTATGTGGTGTATGTATATGGTGTGTGTGTGTGTGTGTGTGTGTGTGTGTGTTGGAAAGCCCACTGATCAGCTGAAATCCTGCAACACCCGTTCTATGATGTGCCCATCCCTTCCTTCCTCCTACCATGTCCCTGTCCCTTCCTCATGCCGTGACCTTTCTTAGATGTAACGTTTCTTTAAAATGCCTTCCCGGTCTTTCAAAAACAACACTCATGCCACTTGCACCACATCCTTATTAGACCCTCACCTGACACTGTAATGGATTCATGTTTTCTTGCTTACTGCGTCCCCCTGACAAACAGTGTGCTCTGAAAGTATGGGGCATTTATCTCCTTGGCCCATGGCTACACAGCACATAGTGGGTGCTTCATAAAATGTCCTTGAATGGCTACTACCCCAAGATTTCAATGTACATTCAAAGACATAAAACAAAGAACTAGAGGCAATATTCTAGAAGCTTCTATTATAACTAATTTGTCAGAAAAGCACTAACCTCTTGGTTTCCATCTGAATTATGTTTTTCCTAGGAACTGTTGATCATTGAACATAATTAGCTTTTCTTCAGCATCACAGAAGGAATGTCTCCTTTTACTCCCTCAGAGGACAGAATTGCAACATAAAGACCTCAGCGGCTTTTAGCTACAATTCTATTGTGCCTGAAGTGGTTTCAGGATGCTGGGCAGGGCAGAGGTTAGCTTTCTCCACAGAGAAGGCCAGATAAAGCAGATAAAACAAAGCTGCTGTTTCAAAGTGACTTTCTGAGGCAAGAAGGCAGGGGAAATGAAGGAGACAGAAAGAAATCTGGCTTAGGTCTCTCGCTGGCAGAGTCAAATAATTTTGACTTACTGACCAAGCCATTTCGAGACTGCCTGCAAAGATGTCTACTCCCTTTTTGTTTTGAGAAGGTTCTGTAGCAAAAGTATTAAACAGCAGAGAGGCCGTGTGGAAGTTTGAATATGCTTGGCCCAGGGAATGGCACTATTATGAGGTGTGCCGCTGTGGGGGAGGGCTTTGAGGTCCTATGCTCAGGCTCAGCCCAGTGTGGAATGAAAGGCTTCTCCTGGCTGCCTTCTTATCAAGATGTAGAACTCTCAGCTCAGTACCATGCCTGCCTGGACACTGTCCTGCCGTGATGATAATGAACTGAACCTCTAAAGTCTATTAAAGCCAGTCCTAATTAAATGTTGTTCTTTATAAGAGTTGCCTTGGTCATGGTGTCTGCTCACAGCAATGCAACCCTAACTAAGACAGGTCATGTTTAAGATCAAGGCATGTGCCTGAATTTTATGACCTTTGATTTTTAATATTCTTTCTTTCTCATCTATAAACCTACACAACGCCTCTCATCAAATCACCTTGATTCTCTATTCAAGAGAAACAAACAAGCCAGATAATCTTTGTTTAATTTTAAAACTTTACTTGATCCTTAAACTTAGTTATAAATGACATCCTTAGAATAATATAATTTCAGAAGCTGCGAATCACATATGTAGCACTGCTAATCACATATGTAGCACTACTAGGTGCACAGCTTGTTTTATGCCCACTGTGTCCCTGCATGTCTTCCCCTTGCTTAATGAATTCTAACTTAGCTCCACACTCACTCACCCTGAAGTCCTTTCTCCAGTGATAACATCATGGCTTCCCCAGAGTAGACAAGACGGGGATATGCTTTGGGCTACACAGTGAACAGCAGAGTTGTGTCTCTTGCTGCTTTGACATCTTCTCTGTCAACACTTTAGCTGTGAAATTTCCTCATGCTCAAACTGGCCATTGTGTGTGTGTGTGTGTGTGTGTGTGTGTGTGTGTGTAGGGGGGCATTGTGTTTTGCTCTAACTCTTGCTTGCCCTGCTCCCTTCCTTTTAGATAAACTACTTAGTTCAGCTTGCATAGGGCCTAGTATAAGAGCTCAGTCCAAACCAATGCTTCCTCTACATCTTATTTTGATAACTTGTACATAGGTTATTGATGTATCTCTCCACTCTACCCATGAGTGTTGAGTCAGGAACAAGGGAACTGAAGGTTAGCTAAGTCCTGGACTTTTCCTCCTGTAAGCAGTCTCAAACCATTCTCCCTCACTCGTCAAAGGTTTTTAAAACCAAAGGACACATACTTTTTAAATATATATTTGAACATTTAAAATTTATTCAGTTACAATTTAAATGAGTAATATATATAATATTATATATATATAATGTACTCTGGTCATGTTCCCCTGCACTATCCCCTCTTACTCACCTCCTGCCCTCACCAAACCTTTCTTACCTTCAGGTCCTTCCTGCTTTCATCACTTCCTCCCTGTTAGTGGCTCTTAATAAGTGTGTGTTGCAGTTTCTCTCTTTTACCCCACCAGTCCCCAAATAATTAAGACTGGACTATTATATTTATTTAACAAGCTTTTAGGGCACAACAACTGAGCAGTATTACTCTATTTTAATCCTCTATGCTAATCTGGCTGCCTCCCAGATCTAATCCCTGAGATACTTGCATTTGATGACTTTCTCTCCTCTGTTTTTTCCTAATGTCTCCAGAATTCTCTTCCTGTGGCTAACCACCACCCCCAGACCCCCATCTCTCCATCTCCTACCCCTTCCCCTGGCTTGGAGGAAGTCTAATCCTATGGTCTTTCTTGCTCAGTCATTGAAGGATCCACTAGCTTTATTGGCCAGTCAGGGAATAACTGGGGAGCAAGGTTTACACAAGCTGGCACAGGAGACTCTTAGAATAAGAATCTTAATCAGATAAGGGGGACACAGAAATCAATATTTGAGTAATAGGAGAATAATCTTTACACAATGCACACTAACATTTTGCCTACACCTCTGCCCCTTCCTCTTCCCCTCCCTCCTGTTCTTCTTCCAGTGGGTAATCAGGACTGTCTGCATGAGCATGGGTGGGGGTTATCTACTTGAGTGAGGGTAATTTACCATTGGATACACCACTGGAAAGGACAACTCATTCTCCTGGACACCTAGAGCTCCTCGGGGGATGGGAGTTTTGTGGACCTTGTTTCCTTCCTAGTCCATGATGAAAAGTTGAAGGTCCCAGTCTTAAAGAGCACTTCCTTTCTTTTGAACCCCAGAGAAACCAGAATAAACTGTTTTGGGGAGTGATTTACTTGAACAGTGAACAGACAAACCTCTACTAGCTTGACTACCAATAGCACCTTTGTTCTGTGTTCGCTTTGGTAATGAACTAGCTTTCATGCTTCTTTGTTTTAGAGATGATCAGGACTTCTTCCAGGTCACAGAAGTTGAAACCTCCAACATCTTCAATCTGGGCTGACACAAGTGTCCAATAGGAGATGTTAGAAACCGGGCTTTTGTCTCTGGTCAGGAAGCTGAAGAAGAAGTCAGCCATCTTTATCACCTAGTCATGGCCCCATCCCTGTCTCTCTAACTCCTAGTCTCTCATAAGTGCCTCATAATCCCACAGTTTGGATCTAAGCATTACTGTGTCATTTCCTCTCCTAGATCTTTCTATGTAAAGCCGAATACTGTCTGGTATTCTGAAACAAGCCTTGGTAAGGTCTCCGCATATCTCTACACTAATGCACAAAGATCTGCTTCACTCACCTGCTGCAAATGCTGGTGCGTCCCCCATCACACCCATCCCCCATCACACCCATCCCCCATCACACCCATCCCCCATCACACCCATCCCCCAAACCCCATGCCCCTAGTCCCCTCAGACCTGCCCCTTAACCCAATACATTTCTTTACAAATATTGCCTGTGGTTTTAAAGGAAAACAGTTCTCTGGTTGGGTGATCAGTCATCACACAGGTGACTGCTTTAGTGTTCCCAGTACAAAACCCTCAGCAAAAATAATAAAATCATATCCGGTGAACACTTCGTGGCAAGAAATAAAGAACCATCTTATGTCTTGAAAAGAATGTCTCCCGGGTGAAAATATCTCCGTTTCTTAGTAAGTGGGTAAGTGGCTCTCTCAATTAGCAGAGTCTCCCTGTTTGTCCTGCTAAAGTAATTTTTCTTTCACCGGCTAAAATGTAGGTGTAATTGTACTGTTCATGTGAAAGCCAGTTCCTTTGCTGTCATGAATCTCAACCCACCCCACACAGTGTCACTTTATGCTCTGTGTTTCCACAGCTCATCTTACTGTGCCCTCAAGCCATGACAGTTATCACCTGCGTGTCCCTTTCTTCCTCAAGTGTGTCCAGTCCCTCAAACAGGGACACCGGGCACATGCCCCGTGTTTGCTAAGTGATACTGCATACTGCAGACATGATAGAATGGGTACTGGAATGCTTAATTCTCAGTACTTGCAGGGTTGGTTTTTTAGGAAAGACAATGAAGAAGTAATCCAGATGTGATGACATTCCCAGCTGCTCAGGAGGCTAAGGCAAGAGGATCTCTTGAACCCCAAAGTTCAAGACTATGAAGAATCTAGGGAGATCTGGTCTTAAGAAGAAGAGAAAGCATGAAAAGAAAAAGAGGGAGAGGAGGAGAAGGAAGAGGAAGGAAGGAGGAAGAAAGAGAAGAAGAAAGGAGGGAGAAGAAACAATGCTAAGTGTTCCAAGTGAAGCTGGAAACTTGGAAGATGACACTCATACCTGCTATGATTAAACTATTAAACACCTTCACAAACAAACAACAAAAAAAAAAGGCCAGTGTCCTCTAATGTCACGTCTCTTGGCTAGAGTGTCATCATTGTCTGCTGCCTGTGCCCTGGACTACTCACTGCCCGACCCTACCTGCTCTTGGGGGTTAGAGGTGAGGTGGCAGAGAGTCAGTGACACAGACTTGGGGAGCGGGTGAGAAATCTGCAGCAGGCTCCTCTGAACACTGCTGCCAGCTCCTTTAATACCCCCCACCCACGCCCCATTGTTCCCAAGAAAGCATCTCTTCTAAACAGCAGTTCCTGATTGGCTGGCATTGTCTGCATCAGCAATCCTTGGTCTCTCAGGCAGTCCTCATTGAGGTCCTCCTTCAGGAGATGCTTTTGCTGCAGCCCCTGGTGTTTACATAGAAGTGGCCCCACCATCCCTACTACAACTGCTGAGTTCACCCCACCCCACCCCAGTGGTAGTGCTGGTAACATTGTTCTGAATGGAAGGACTCTGGTAGAGTAATCTGAGGACTTGTTATTGGGTGATCAAGCCTAATGGTTTCTGGTTACTTGAAAAGGGTCAGAGATGGCTCTGGAAGTTTGGTCCCCAATAAATCTTTCTTACTGCCCATGGAGTGATCTAGTCCAGTAGTCTCTCTACGCTATCAACTATGATCAATAGCTAAGTAATAAAAATGAGTTTGCTGTTTAGGTCTTCACAGACAATGAACTGCTTACAAACACACCAGCTCTGAGTCTCCTACAGAAACCCAGTCCATGTTTGCTATGCTCGGCACGGTGACTCTTAGGGCTGCCCCAACTAAGCCCGCTACAACTGCAGCTTCCTGCTTCCCAGATCCCTGTCACACTGACATTCGATGGTGTCAATCCCTGCTCGGTTAGGATGCTTCCCTTAGATACTTCATGATTTACTCGTGATGTCTCTTCCTTCTCTTTTTCTACCCCTTTGGTCATTCTCTTTATGTGTAGGAGTTGAGACCGGTTGACACCACGGATATCAATCTCGAACTAAAACTTCTGTGTGTGCGTGTGTGTGTGTGTGTGTGTGTGTGTGTGTGTGTCTGTGTGTGTGTTTGTGTGTTTGTGTGTGTGTGTTTGTGTGTGTGTGTGTGTGTGTGTGTGTGTGTGTGTGTTTCAAGACAGGATTCTCTGTGTAATCCTGGCTGACCCTCTCTGTAGGCCAGGCTAGCCTCAAACTCAGAGATCTGCCTACCTCTGCCTCCCAGTGCTGGAATTAAAGGCATCATCACCACCTGGAAACTTCTTGAAAGAATCAACTGATTAGATTCTCAGTGCTGTGCAGAGGTCGGGATGCTGCAGCTCTAGCGGGATGTTGCCTTATCTCGGGCTAGTCTCAGCCCTCGGAACAGCCGTTCCTTGCTCACCTCTGTGGCAGAACGAATGTCCTATGACTAATAGAGACTCTTTGGTGTCTACTAACTTAGCAAACTGTTAGCTTCCACCAGACTATCATCAGAAAGCTACTTGAACCCGTAGAAAAGCTTTCCTATTCTCAGTGCATGCACACACACCAATGTACTTTGAATTTGCCTTGATCAGTGACAACCTTTGTTCTGTAAAACTATGAAAGCTTCATGGAACTGCTTCCACATTAGAACGTGGAGGTTATGGTTGACCTAAATCTGTGTTCCTGGGGCCACTGTCACTCAAATCGGCTCCAGCAATAACCGTTTCTTATTCCCTTTAAGACAAAAATGTCGGTCGGGTAAAACATGAAGAGGCCATGAACGTCAGGCTATCTGGAAGACAGGAGGCCTGGGTTTGGTCCTAGCTTTATTCACTTAGTCACATATTCCACAACAAACACTAATGTGTGAAAGACAGCAACATACTCAGGAACTACAGCAGTCCCTCCACAACCCCTGCCATGGGCTCATGGTCTGAGTTCTTGGCCCCTAGCTTGTGACAGTATTTGAAGGCTATGGAGCCTTTAGGAGCCCGTGCCTGGATTGTGGTTGACTAATGCTGGGCCTAGAAGGCCGTATCTCTCTCTGAACCTGCTCTGTATCTGTCTCTGCTTCTTGGTTTGTGACCATGTGAACTGTAAAGGCTAATCGTGGTTAGCAACCAATCTACATCTAGAATCAGCCAAAACCTAAGCTGCTGGGCACTCCAGTGAGGGGTTTTTCTTTATGGGGTTATGCGAAGCAGACCCACCAGACACTTAGAACACATCTTCTGATAGCAGTCCACAGAGAGGGGCACAGAGGGAAACTTTGCTTTTTGCCCACTTAGCCTCACTCTTGCTGGCATGTTCACCCATCCTGCTGCTGAGACAGATCTTAAGTCCAACTCGTTCAGCATTCCAACCCGAACAAGCAGCTCTCGAAGAATTTCCAGGACTTCAGCCTCAGATTGGGACTACAAAGAACCCAGTTTCAGGGACAGAACAACTACTGAGTCTGTGGGGTTTTTTTTTTCCATCCCAAGACGGCCATTGTTGCTACACAGGCCACCATACTCTATGACCTAGTCTAATAATTTGTTTAGTTTATAAGTTCTGTTCCTTTAAAAAACCTGATCTAATACATTCCCATAGCCATAGATGGAACTCCTCTGCCAAACCTTCCCTCAGCAATGGACTGAGCTTCTGAAACTGAGACAGAATAAGCATTTCCTTTCTTTCATCCGCCACTTTATCAAAGTGATTTGGAAAGTGACTAGAGTACCCACCCGCCTTGCTCGGATGAGTTGGAGACCCCGAGACCGCTAGAGAAGCAGATGTGCTCCGCTCATGGCGGACCACTGCTCTGAACACATCCTCCTGAGCACACCTGCTGACACAGGAACTTGTCTCCTTGACTGAACCTGTTAGAGTAACAGCCCTGACTACAGGCCGCTGCACTTCGGTGCTGGCCCAGAGCCTTTTGAATGTTGTCTCCATGCATGTCACATCCTAAAAGCAGGTGTGACTACAACCCCCCTGAGAGAGACAAACAACTGAGAAACAGTGAGGGGGCTTAATCACCGTGACTTTTCTAAAGAGATGAAGTGAGAATCCAAGCCTGGGTCCACACTCACATAGCTAACCATGTTTTGCAGGGAAGGAAAGAAGGGGGAAGCAGCGGTCAGAATTCATCACCCTCGAGTTGCATTTTCTCTTTTCTTTTTCTCAATATTACTTTATTAATGCATTGAGGGTTTCCAACAATGTATTTTGATCATATTCACCTGTCACCCCAACTCTTCCCGGATCCCCCATCTTCATCCTCACTTCATCCTACTAACCCATCTTTGAGTCCTACCCCATCCGGTCCAGTTTGTTTTGCCAAACTACTCCTGGAAGTGGGGCCTGCCCTGACATGTGGCTGACCTACCAAGGGGTCACATCATTAAAGAAAGCTGATTTGTCCTCTCCCAGCTGGTGGCAGGATTTTGAGCCCACTTCTTGCCTCCTGCTGGAATTTTGTTGGGTTTATTGTTTCTTTCTCAGCAGAGTAAGGGTGACACCGATAACTTCCTAGTCCAGGGCCCCTTCTTTAATGGAAGCCAGACCTTCCACCAAGCTAAGTGCTCTGCCACTGAGCTATGTCTCCTGGCCCTAACCCGTTCCCAAGAGGGCTGTGAAAGACAAAGGCCACTTACTGGACTCTAGAATTAAACCCATCCATTCAGGGCTTCCACCCTGCCCAGAATCAAGCTTCAAGAGCCACGACTCCTGGAGCTGGCTACTGGTATGCTGACTGAATCCTCGGTTCTTCCAGATGTTTTCTGGGAAATACTTATCTGTGTTTGCAATCCTCTATGATGCAAAGTCACTTCCTGTGTAAACGCAGCTTCATGGTGGGTTACCACACACCTTCCCCCGTGGAAACCAGTGACGGCTTTGGCAGTGCAGGAGCAGTCAGGTGTGACTTTAGTTTCTCTGAACTTCCTAAAACAATAAACCAGTTGGTTCCTGACATGTCCGGGAATAAGGAGACGGCTTGTTCTGGCTCTTTTACTTATCTGGAGGACCCTAGAGGTATTCTAAAGATTTCTGTGAAAGATTTTATTATTGTGTATTTATAATCTGGAACTCATGATCCTCATGGGAAGTTAGGTAAAGCTTTGATCCTGAATCATCATAGTCTTTGTTGTCATCATTATCACTGGTGCCAAATGAATCCATGGCACAGAACTCGTAGGAACCCTGCCAGCGAATCTTTAGGCTCCCGGTTGATTTGACAATTTATGATGTACACTCCGCTGCACGCTAGAAGTTCATCTCCCCGCCCCCACCCCAAGTCCTTCTGAGTGTGAAACTTGCCTTTGTCCAAATTATGGACTTGCCACTTGGATCCACAAGGAAAAACCAGGCCTCCCAGGCAGGAAGTCTACTCCCTCCATGATGGAGCAGATGATCTTGTAGATTTCATTAGCATAAAAACAAAGTGCACTTCCTGACCAGAAGAGTCATCTCCTGTTGTGAAGGGGTTGAGGGATGGGACCACCGTGCAGCACTAAAGCCACAAGACAGGCGGGATCCTTCCCTACCCCAGTACTTTCTTTTTTCAAATCTAAAGCTCAAACCAGCATCTCAAAGATGACTGTGGAGCGCCTTCATCCGTTTCTCCTCTGTTTTGGTCTGTTAGAGCTGCTGAATACAGAATTTTGCCCTAACACTCTGGTTACAGTGTCTCTGGCTGACTAGTCTTAGTACTTGCTTCTATGTAGGTATGCACGTTCCACAAATCGCTTCTCTTAAGCTGGTGGGGACTACATTGGGTCAGTTATGTCACCAGCTGTGGGAGAGAGAACAGGATCATGGAGGCTGCTTTGTCCAACACGACACAGTGAGTTGCCCTGGGACATCATTTCTGACCCCTCCCAGGGATTTCCAACCCATTGTCTTGTACAGTGAAGGAGGTCTGCAAATGTTTGTGGAATAAACAAGATTGCATTAGATGTATGCAAATCAAAGAATCAGAAATGAGGCCTGACTCAGTTCTTGCCAGATCTTCCAGCTCCCAAAGCAGTCCCAGAAAAAAGATCTCAGTTTGTGTATATCCAAGGAAGAATGAGGTTGCCCATGAACCTGACATTTGGAGGTTCATGCATTCTGATTTAGAGAAAAAAAAAAAATAACCACATGATGTCACTGTTAGGGGAAGGATGAAGAGAGTGGGGGGCATATGGCCCATGGAGGTGCGGCGAGGCCTGAGGGCAAGGGAGATACCTCTGAGGGGTCCATGTTGGGAATCCCTTCCCTGAGGGACCAGCCACACAACAGTTTAGTACGGAATAGAGTTTATTCAGGTCATGGGAGAGTTAAGAGGGTGGTAGAGGCAGAGAGAGAGAGAAGTAGAGGAGTAGAGGAGTAGAGGCCGGCCATGAGCACGTGGGACAGAGGGGGGGGAGGGAAAAGGGAGAGCAAGGCTGCAAGAGCACAAGGGCAAGAGAGGCCAAGAGAGAGAGGAAGAGTCAAGCAGCTCTTTTATAGTGTCAGGTCACTGGGGCGGAGCATACCTGGCCACTGCTGGGTAATTGAGGAGTGGGGTATACCTGGCTGTTGCTAGGTAACTGAGAGGTGGGGTTTACAGAATCCCAACATTCCCCCATTTTTGTTTAATTAAAAAAGAAAAATTAGAGGCGATGGTGGACCAGGAATAGGGTCGTTGTGATCTCTTGACTGCTTCATGCTTGTTTGGGGCGATGTTTTTAGAGTCCAGAAAAGTGGGGGTAGGGATGTTTGTCCAGTCTTAAGAGTTGGCTGTTTTCTTGTTGTCCAGGGTCTGTGGAACCCTCTGAGGATAGGCCAGAAGTAACAGGTCCAGTGGAAGCATCTGTGTCTGTGAGAGAAGGCTGAAGCATCTGTAGGTTGCTTCTCTGAAGCTGTTCTAGATGTAATAAACACCTGGACTTGACAAGATGCTGGAACACACATATGTATACATTATAGGTAGAGATTAAGTACATTTGGTTTGGAAGAAAGATTTTTCAGGAGCAGTCCTAATGCTGCCATTCCTCCCCTTTTCTCATTATAAAAAGGAGAAAAAACGGGAGGGGGAGGCAGATGGTGAAAGGGGAATAGGGGTGTCGAGTCTCATTGGCTACTTCCTGCTGTCTTGGGGCGTTGTAAGGGGGTGCAGCTGGCTTTCACCATCGGGATCCACCTGGCAGATGTTCACATCAGGCTCCTCTATGGACAGTGGCTCGTAATCCTGTAACAGGAACTAACTAATAGTTTGAGTAGAAATTTTTTGTCTGTCGTTGAAGTAGACAGAAGATTGATAAGGTTTGGAGCAAATTACTATAATGTGTCCCGGATATTTTAAAATGGTTTGCCATACCATGAAGAGGGATAGGGGAAAGGTGTGGAGTCATGGCAACGTCAGAGTCAGGGCAGCTGAATGTTGATAGTACTTACAGGGGGGACTCTGGCTGGTTTTTTACAGTAGAGGTTACCAACAACTTCTGTCTCCCACCTGGGATCTCATGGATCTTGTATGTGATAAAAGAGCTGCAGGCATTTCGAGAATCACCTTAAAAGGGTCCTGGTAGGGTCTAGTAATTGGATTACAACAGAAGAGTGTTTATAACAGACTCGGGGGTCTACCTGAGAAGCTGGTAAAGGAAACATGTTTGTGTTAGTAGGTTGACTGGATAGAAGAAGCAGAGGGGTTGCTAGCGAGCTTGGGTTCAGGCAAATGGGGGGGAGCAAAGGAAATAGAGGCTCCCAACTTAGCTAGATCTCTTCTCTAATAAAGGGACAGGACATGTTGGCACTAAACTACCAAAAGGAATGACTGAGAGGTACACCCCTAAAAATGTAAGTGAGTGCTGGAATCTGGTGAGGAAGGTAAGGTGTCTTCTTACCCGACAATAGGAAAATGAGAGAGAAAAGTAGGTCCCCAAAACTCCGTCAGAACCGAGTAAGTGGCCCCAGTGTCCAAGGGGAAGGAGATGGGCTGCTCACATACCATGAGAGCTACCAGTGGCTCCCTGTTCGTGATGGCAGTGGTCAGGTCAAGGGAGCCTGGGCCTCTTCAGTTGTCCATAGCCAAGCCTAGAAGGCTGGAGGGTTATTTGGGCATGATGTCCCTCTGTCTTGCGTGACACAGGGAAATCGACAGCCCAATCTTCTTCTGAATCATACTTAGGACATGGCTCCTTGGCTTGTGAGGGCTGGAGCGAGCTATCACCCAATGACCTATTGACCACATCTGTAGCAGGGGCCCGGTGGTGTAGCAGTGACTGGGGCTGGTCGGGAAGCCTTTGCCAGCATATGGTATTTGTGAGCCTTTTTACCTTTCCCATGGTACACTTTAAAGGCCAGCACCAAGACTTCTGCCTGTGGAGTTAGGGGTCCCCTCTCAAGCTTTTAAGCTAGTCTCTTATGTCAGGGTAGTTCTGGGAAAAGAAATAGGTCATTAGAAGTTGTTTACCTTTTGGGTTTTTAGGGTCTAAGTTAGTGTCTATCTGTTTGATGGATCTCGTCTGCATGCATTTTTTCTGCTCCCAAACTCACTGGCTTTCCTCAGGAAGTAAATTATTAATGAGTCTCATAGTAAAGCATAGAACATCAGACTATAAGATTGCGGCACAGAAGAGGACAGAAAGGGAGGAAAGGGGCACCGGCAGTGGTGCTTGAGGCCGGGTGGTGTGTCCACGTCCACATGTGAGTCTGGCTGTGGAGGGGAGTTTTGAAAAGCTTAGAATAACATGAATAGAAGCTGAGGTAGAGGTTTGGATTTTGCGGCGATGGCTCGTTGGCTGGATCAAGAGCTGTGGTGTCATCTGCCTTATTGCCTCATTGCTAAAAGGAGGTGGGTGGGATTACAAGAACACAGAGAAGGATTAGAGCGGAGATAGATAAATGCCTGTACACAGGGAACCTCTTTCCATTTACCAGATCTTTGGCAGTATGAGTGAAGGTCTCATAAAATTAATGAGTCTAGGGTGCCATTTTGAGTCATTATCTAGTGGATACTGAGTCCAAACATTGTTGTAGAGGTGTACCAATTTAGATGTCTTTAGCTGAGGTGTCAGTTTTAGAGATTCGGAATTTTCCAGGAGACATCCCAGTGGGGAGCCTGGTGACCCGTTTTGAGACATTGAGTTGTCCATTGGGAAGGTACAGGGAGGGGGCTATGGAGCCATCCAATCCAGCGTCCCAGTGGATGAAACTCGGTAGAAAAAAGTTTCGCCTATGCGCAGGGGTCGTCACTCGGACTCCTGGTGGCTTCGCCAGATCTCGGATCTGGCAGAGAGTGCCCTCGCCAGGCCTGGACTTCGGCTGAGTGAACCGGCTGCTTAGAGCCCTGGGGGAAGGGATAAAGAGTGAAGGGCTCTCCTGACGGGACCTTCTCAATGGTCAATGTCTGTCTCAAAACTGTGGCTATAGAGAAGTAACCCTCTTTGCCCGCAAAGGCTGGCCAGGCCTTTTTGGGAAATCGGGGATTCTCTCCGCCAACTGGAGTGACAATCCCTACCAATTTGCCAATGTTTGTGCGGGAATCTTAGCCATGATCTGGTATCAGGAAAAGTGAAACCATGTGGTGTGTGGCTGATCTATCTCAGCGGCCCACGTGGTGGGAGCTATTGGCACACGTGGCGGAGCAGTGGCCAGCAAGTGTCTAGAGCTTCAGTAATGGCGACAACTCACGTGCTGGAAGTCTGTGAGTTGGGCAGCTGTGGCACATGGCGGCGGCAGCGGCGGCAGGGAGACAGTCACTGCAGCAGTGAGTGGACCGAGAAACAGTATGGGAACTCGAGGCAGTGGCGTCGGTTAAGAGGAATAGGCAACCGCAGCGCCAGCCATGCAGTCAAGGCTATGCCGAGCCCGATGGGGTGGGCCGGGGTGGTCGGCAAGGACTGGTCACGAGAAAATCTAGGTCCCTGCGCAGGTTTGGCTTAACTATCTCAGTAAAGCAAGAAAAATTTTAGATGTACATTTGAAACCCACATTTGAAATCTAGAGGAATCCCACCCTTTAGAATAGGTAGTGAGCTTTAGGCAGATGTACTTATCTGGGTGGAGTCTTATTTGGTCTATTGGAGGTAGATCTGATTGGGTTTCCTATAGCTTATAAGTTTATAAGAGATAACAACATGAGTTAACAACATAAACATTTTTAAGATGAGCCTTTATGGAGCAGAAGGAGCAAGAATTGTATGTAGTGGAAAAGGAAGTTTAGCAAGAGGAAACATGAAGCATTAATGGAACCAGAGCTTACTTAAGTAACCATATATCTGAGCTACTTGTTAGAAAATAGAAATCTTTTTTTTTTTTTTTTTTTTTTTTTTTTTTTTTTTTAGTTGTTAAACTGCAGTTACCTTAGCTGTCAATGTAGTCAGAAATCTGGCTTAGAATAAATAAAACTTTAATCTAGCAAGCAGAATAAGATTGAAAGTAATAAAGGGAAACAAAACATGCACGAGACAGGCACTATTGCACACAGGTGAGAAAGTGCAGTTGGGGCACTGGAGGCACTCACATACAGGGAGGGGGTTTGGTACTGTGGCAGCAGGGCTAGGCTAGAGGTTCTGGCCAGGGGGGCGCACCACCCCGCCCCTCGGTGGGCGGGGAGTACCTGTGCTGCCGCCGTGGCAGGGGACCACGAGTGTGATCTGCTAGGCAGGAGGCTGCTTACTAGGAGGCCGGCTTTCATGGTTTCCCTAGGGACTGCCAGCAGGGACAGGGTCCCTGCAGAAACCCAATCGCCACCCTTCTGCTCGCTGCCCGAGCGGCCGGAACCTGGGGCACTAGGCCCACAGCACATCAGCCTGCTCTGAAGCTCCTGCGGGAGCAGTGTTGCTGGCTGCTGCCCCTTTCAGGAAGCCCACCTGCGGGCAGGCTCTACTAGCTCCGGATTCCTGCTGCAGGCCCAAGCAACCAAGGCTGAACCTTCCGCAGGACAGGATACCTGCTCACTGGGTCCCAGCGGACAAAGAGTCTGGGACAGAAACCAGGATGGAGAAAGCACATGTGGGATGGGAACAGCTAGGTCTAGCAAACAGTCTCAAGCAGAGGCTAGGAGCAGGGCCAGACCTTCACACAGAACAGATAGCTAGAAAGGGAGTGCAGTTTATTGGTTTCTGATCACTGTAAATTAAGCTAAAGCATCCCAGGAAATAGGGACAAAGGCGGCGAAAACAATCCCATGGCTGAGGGTAGGTATAGTTTTTGGGGGCGCAAAACTCGGAGGCTGTTCTCCACGGAGGTGGCCCATGGGTGAGAGTCAGCAATGGGGTTAAAGGGGAGGAGGTGCTCCAGAATGAGATCCAGGCCTGGCCTGGGTCTAGTAAAAAGAGGAGGGGGGTCCCAAGGGAAAAAGTCCTAGAATGAGGGTCAGTAAAAGCATCTGTCCTCAGAGGTAGTTTAGGAACATTTCCCTGGGACCTCTTGGATGCTTACTCTGACCGATGTGGGGAGGGAGCTTACCGGGTCTTGGGCTAGTGAGCGTCGGGATGCGAACCTGCATTTTCTTGAGGCGCCGGCACCAATCCAAGGTTGTTAAAAGTCACGGAAAGGAAAGAGATTATCTGGTCGTGAGGAAATCTAACATCCTCACACGGGGCACCAATGTAAGGAAAAGATGGCAGGGCACCAATGAAAGGAAAAGTCACAGGGCACCAATGTTGTGAAAGGATAACGATCCGAGTCACGGCACCAATTTTAGGGGAAGGATGAAGAGAGTGGGGGGCATATGGCCCATGGAGGTGCGGCGAGGCCTGAGGGCAACGGAGATGCCTCTGAGGGGTCCATGTTGGGAATCCCTTCCCTGAGGGACCAGCCACACAACAGTTTAGTACGGAATAGAGTTTATTCAGGTCATGGGAGAGTTAAGAGGGTGGTAGAGGCAGAGAGAGAGAGAAGTAGAGGAGTAGAGGAGTAGAGGCCGGCCATGAGCACGTGGGATGGGGGGGGGGGAAGGGAGAGCAAGGCTGCAAGAGCACAAGGGCAAGAGAGGCCAAGAGAGAGAGGAGGAGTCAAGCAGCTCTTTTATAGTGTCAGGTCACTGGGGCAGAGCATACCTGGCCACTGCTGGGTAATTGAGGGGTGGGGTATACCTGGCTGTTGCTAGGTAACTGAGAGGTGGGGTTTACAGAATCCCAACAGTCACAGTCAGAACCACAAGGACTAGAGTCTTAGTGGCCACAGTCTTGACTGCCATGGTAACCATCACACTCCCATAGTGACTGTTTGACTGTGATTTGGGCTGTCTTTATGATTCCCAGAGTTGTCAGTTTTGTGTCAGATGAACAAAGAAACATTCTGTCCACAAGATGATGGCTTTCAGGACTTTCCCTACACGGTACTAGAGAGGACATGGTCTATTTCCAACTGTTTTGTGGAAGCTGGCCACACTTCAGCTGTGACAGTCATAGAAAGATGGAGATGAAGCCCTACTTTAATGAGGATGAGAGAGGAAAGAAGCAAGGAGAAATTGGCTTCGGTTAAGAACCTAGCAAATGGCCCTCAAATGCTGGCAGGGATCTGGGCTACTTAACTTCTTGCAGCATCCCTGAGATGAAGGTGTGGTCCCTGCGCATGCTCACCTCCGCCAACATCAGCGAACCATCAGAATCTACATTCATTTATTGAGGGTCCTAAATTTTTACTTCCTTCACTCTGCTTTTCTGGTGGCAGTGCCTCAACTCGGGCCACCATCTTGCTGGATGTGAGCTGGACAGGTACCAGTGTCACAAAACTGGTACCAAGTGTCACAACCATGGCTGGAATGGCATTTGACCTGAGTCTTGGATAGTAACTTTCTCTGTGAGACACAAATTTTGAGACCTGAGGCTTCCCCTTGTCTCATCTACCACTTGGCCTATTTTCAAAATCCATGGCCACTTTAACAAGCATATCCCCTAAGAGTCACTCGTTAGACACCAGGAGAATGTACTATGCCATTCTGGCTTCTCCCTTTGAAGAGCCACCCTATTTTCTTGCCTTCGGCATAAGTAATGACCCTGTTCATCTGGTTGCCAAATAACACATGTACCAGATGACATGGCCACTATCCAAGCAGAATCCTGAAGAGTCAGCAGTTGTGCATCTGACCCCACCCCACCTAGAGAGCTCTGCTGTCTCATCACACCTCAGACACATAACGTCAAAGTCTGGGTGACTTGGGGCCATTGGTGGGTCTTGGACTCCAGAAGGAGAAAACAGAGCAAAACATAAAACCATTTTACTTCAGGTAGGCCAGGGAGGGCACTTCTAATTTGGGTATATTGGATTTTAAGCACATACAACTTACATACCCCTCATAATGACCAGTGTTTCCTTTTCAGTGTTTTTTTTTTTTTTTTTTTTTTGAGTTGGATTGTTTTGCTATGACTAGAAATTGTAGGGCCAGGAGAGTTGTGGAGCTGTGAGGAGAAGGTCTGGAGCAGGAGTGGGGTGGAGGTGTGTCCAAATCACAGACAGCTCATCCTGAGATCGGCAGGAGAAGGGTCACGTCCCCTCTGCCCTGGGCCTTTGTGTCCTGGTGCACAGACCAGTGTCCCCACCTTTGCCCCACAGGAGGAGCAAAGGTTAAACCTCTTTTCCTCATATAAGGTCAAGTCCATCGCACCAGGAATTCCTTCTTATGCTAATGAGGCATCCCTAGCACCCTGGCCCCAGAGGGCTCCGCTGATCAAAGGTTAAAATAGGCTTTGTCCCCCCAACCCCTGCCCATTAAAAGGAACTGAATTCTGTCTCCCAAGAGTCTGTTCTGGGGTCTCCATCCCCTGGCTGCTGACCATTTCCTGCCTTGCTTCCTTCCACCCACCCACCCCTCACCCCTCACCCTACAATTCACCACCCCTCGCAGGTGGTCATGTCATTATAGTGCAGACATGAAAATAACAAGAATTAATTCATGGAAGCAAACAAATTCAGCTTTCGAAAGAAAGCTATGCCTCGGCACAGCTGCTTCAACCAGGAGCATTTCAACTGTGGGTAGACCATTGACGTAAGTTAGGGGGACCAAAGAAACACCATTCTGAGCCTGAGGGGGGATGGTCCAGGATCATGTGGCCTAGGGAAAGGACTGAGAGGTAAACGACCATTTGGAAAGCTCAGAGATAAATACAAGATTATGGACTTGGAGCTCTCCATGAGGCGCTGAGTGAAGAGTACAGCACAGGTTCCTGTAGGAGCTCTGGATAGAAGCTGCCAAATGAATGGATTCAACACGTACCACGAACACCCCAGCTTAGATTACCCCAGCTCCGCTGCTGACGATCAAACCGATGACCTGGTAACTGCCAGGTCTTCCTGCCCCAGGCAGATCTGCAGACACAGCTGTGGTTGAATTCTAAGAGGCTCTCCCAACTGCTCTGCTTCCAACACACAGCCTCCCGGGCACTCAGAGAGCTGACTGCATGTCCTGCCTTTTCTCGGCATCTGTGACTTTACAGTGGCACACAGCCAAGCAGGGCTGAAGACAAAAGGTGCTGTGAATGAACAGCAGAGGAAGGAAAAGCTATAGAAATCAATAGAAGGTGCCCACTAGGAGCCAGACCCTACACACACTAGGACACTGGTGACCTATGCGAGATGTAGAAGAGGAGGCAATGCCATGTTTCGCCTTATTTTACTTTTTGTACTTTGGCAAGTCATGATGTATACACAGGGTTGGGGTGATGGCTAGTTTAATGTCAACTTGACACAAGCTAGAGAGCCATCTGAGAAGAGGGAGCCTCAACAGAAAAAGCATCTCCCTAAGATCCAGCTATAGGCAAGCCTGTAATGCACCATCTTAATTAGTGATTGATGGGGGAGGGCCCAGCCCATTGTCCTGAGTTCTATAAGAAGACAGGCTGAGCAAGTCAAGAGGAGCAAGTCAATAAGCAGCATTCCTCCATGACCTCTGCATCAGCTCTGTCTCCTGGTTCACACCCTGCTTGAGTTCCTGTCCTGACTTGCTTTGATGATGATCAGTGATATAGAGAAATGTAAGCCAGATTAACCCTTTCCTCCCCAAGTTGCTTATTGGTTTCACCACCAAAATAGTAACTCTAAATAATACAGCTGAAGTATTTTCCCATCAGCTTAGCTAAGACATATTCCTTTTAGGTCCTGTACAAGCACGCAGATCTGTGACCTAAGATACAGTGGGTCTCAGCCAAGCACTGTTACCACCTCAACACTGCCCTTGGCAATGCTCCCTTCCTGTACCAATTGCACTCTCCTTCCATGTTGACATCCTGTGATATGGTGGGAGCATGGCTTTTACTCCAGGAGGAGAAAACAGGACCAAGCAAGGCAGATATGAGAAAGGAAGCTAGAGAAGCGTCCTACCAGCCTGGGGACCATCCTACCCCTTGGATCTTCTTGGGTCATAGCTCAGCTGACATCAGTCAGTACCAGGAGACCCCTGGCTACTCCCTGCCTCCCACACTACCAGCCTCCACCAGGCCCCAGGGCCTCCTGGGCAGCAGCAGGACTCACAGGTTGCCACCTCTCACTGTGTGTCCTCACCACAGGGAAGGAGAGACAGAGAACCAGTGTTCTCAGGGAGGGAGGAAGGCAGGAGGCTCAGGACACAGAGGGAACACATCCTGGATGTAGGACATGGGCTGGGGGCTATTTTCAGATGAGGCTGTTCATCCTGAATCAGGATAGGATGAACACAGGTTCTCTTCTGTGCTCTGATGGGAACAATGTGAACTGTGCTGCCCAACATGTGGTTATGAAATCCAAAGAAGCCAAGAAGCATGTGCTCCCCAAGGCAGGCTTTGGAGCCTTTACAGAGTCCAAACAATTCCTAGTGAACTATAGTAACCCAGACCCAGGCAAAGGAGACAGCCACCTCTAAGTGCATCCTGCCCTCGAAGCTTGTTTTGATTCAAGAAGAATTTCCTCTGTTTTCAGGGTTTGTTTTCAAGGGCTAGCCCAGCACTCAGTTCAGTTTGCACTAAATAACTGGGGAAAAAAACCTATGATTTTACTGAATGGCATAATTACCTGGTACATGTGGTCTCAATGGTCTGATTGGTCTGATGAGTTTAACTCTAACCCTAACCCTAACCCATCCCAATCATATCTGGAAAAGGAACCTCTTCCTTTGAGTTCATTTAAATGTTGTTAGAGATTAGGGCCTAGCCAAGGAAAAATATGCTAAAATTCGTTCTTCTTAATTAGACAAATTCAAAATTTTTAGAATTTTATTTTAAATTAACAAATAATCATATATATATATATATATATATATATATATATATATATATATATAGTACAACAGTATTTTGATACATGTTTATGATGTACGGCGATTAAGTTAGGCTGGTTAACAAATTCATTACCCCCATGTAATTATAATTTTGTGGTAAAACATTTAAAACCTGATTTTTTTTTGGCAATTTTGAAGTATAAGTTACATTATTACTTATTGTAGTCACTGTTCTATGCTGGTCATATAAACTAATTCCTCCTAACTGCAACATTGTGCCCTTATCCAACTGTTACCCTCTCCTTATGTGCCCTCCCTACCAATCATCGTTCCGAATTGGTTATTGTACTGAATTTACCAAAATTCACCACTACATTTAAGGAAATCCAGTCGCTATCCCTAAAATTATGGGAGAGTAATTTCTTAGTTAGTTTTCTGTCAACTTGGCAGAAGCTAGAGTCATCTAAGAGGAAAGAACCGCAACTGAGAAAATGCCACCATAAAAATCTGACTGTAGAATGTTTTCATAATTAATGACCAATGGAGGAGGGCCCAGCCCACTATGAATGGTGACATCCCTGGGATAGTGGTCCTGGGTTTTATAGGAAAGCAGACTGAGCAAGCCAGTAAGCAGCACCTCTCCATGGCCTCTACATCAGCTTCTGCCTCCAGGTTCCCACCTTGCTTGAGTTCCTGTTTCTGACTTGTTTTGGTATATCTTTCAACAAAGATATGGAAGTGTAAGCCAAATAAATTCTTTTCTCTTTTTTGATTATAGTGTTTCATCACAGCAATAGTGACTCTAACTAAGGCAGGTATGTTAAAAAAAAAAAAAACTGAGCAAGAAATGCTACAATTTCATTAGGTTTTCTCGAGAAACAAAATGAGACAAGAGCTAGCTGAGGTAGCTAAGCCTAGAGACTGAGTTCAAGGATGTGGGCTTTCTAACCACATGGTCTGGCTTTAATGGTCTTCTGGTTCTAGAATACCTTACTCCTCCAGATGTCCCAGAAGCCAGTGCTATCTAAAGTTGTATGGTTCCCCAACTTTAACCTTGATCTTCCCTTTTTATTCTCTCAGCTAGAAGTTATGGCTGAAAACATTCCTCTCAATAGCTAAGAGATTCTGTGTAATTGATTTGCTATTCATAATTGTTAAGGCCTAGGTAACAGTTACCTGGCCAGCCTGCCATTACTAGGAAACTTTCTAATGCCAAGATTGATTACATGTTCTGTTATATTCTGTGCCCTTGGAAACCAATCACAATAGAACCAGTAGAATAGTTTTGTATAGTTATCCACAACAAGCTTGGACTCAAACCAACCACCCAACAGCACTTCCTACACCTATGTATAAGCTTTCATGGTATTTGTCTTTATAAGATGCCCCTGGCATGGACCCCAACATAAGTGAGGCAACTACACCAATATAAGAAACTATTTGGAATAAGACTTCCATTTTGAGTAGTGGTCTAGTGAAGTTTAAGTTCCCAAGTTCTCCTTGGGAACTCAAATCCTGCTTTGCAGAAAGAGACATGTACATGAGTAACTGACATCCTGGTTGGCAACTTAAGACATGAATGTTGGACAAGTCCCATCCTGGTAGACAAGATTAGGATATGAATATTAGACTGGACAAGTCCCCTGTAATAATTGAATACCCCAACCAATGGAATCAAGATAAATGTACAACAAAGGCATGTTCCTAAGGAAATCCTCTATTCCTCAATTCTGATTGGTGAAATAACTTGGCACAGATGTTTATGGATTTGGGGCTTAAAAACCCTGTAGGATTTTAACTGGTCATGGTTCAGTCCTGAGGCATATGCTCAAGAAACTATCTCTGTCTGACTGAGATCGGAGTTCGAATGATTTGTGAGGTGGTTCCTGGAGCCCAACAATATCATTTGTTCTAATGTCACTGTTGTGATTATATTAGGAGTGAGGGAAGTATGGTTTTGCGTTTTTTCCACTTTATAGCTTTGTGTGTCTCATATTGTACCATCCAGAGACAACCATAGAGTGGGAAGATATGTCTTGCTCAGTTTCAGAATTGTTGGGAGGATGTGGTGGAGAATTTCACATGACAATGAGCCAAAACCAGAGAAATCACTAGAAATGGCAAGGACAAGATGTGGGCCCCAAAGCACTCTTAGAGACCTACTTCCTTCAACGAGGCTCTGCCCCTCACAGTTTTGACACCCTCCCAATGGTCTACTTAAACTTGGGCTCCAGCAGTGGGTTAAACCTTCCACTGGGTTGGGACCACCATGCTTGAATCTCTGCAAACGCCCTAATGGGGCACCAAAGGTATGCATACTCATCTCCTAGGCATTCTGAGTCCAGGCAACTGATAATCAAGATTAGCCAGCAGAGCCCTTTGTGCCAAATGTATAAGATTACTCCTGACTCCATTCCCGAAATACCATACAAAAGAAACATTTTTGTTCTCTCTCCTAATGATCTCATTTAGGTTCCCCCGACTTTGTGCAAGATCCATCAGCATTTACTCTATGAAAGTTAAACACCTACTTACACCAGGCACCATACACCTGTGTTGGGGATGCAGCAACATCTCAGACAACCCTCATGGAGCTTTCACAGTAGGGGATGGTTACATGAATAGTGGTCTTGGCAGCTGGTCCAGTACATCCATGTATTAATGGAGGCATTCATTAAGCAGTGCTGGATGCCTACTGGAGTGGCTTTGCCAGGTGTCCTCGATGACAAGGTGGACATTGTCATTGGGCTACTGATCTGCTTTGTTAGCATGAAACAGTGGTCTGAAGCTGCTCTGGATGTAAACCACCCTGGCCAGCCTTGGGCAATCATATCGATAATTGGGGATGCTGTTGTTGGCTAGCTAAGCCCATTGCTTCCTTCCCATTGCTTCCTCCCCATCTTGCTACCTCAGTATACCACTTATCATGAATGTTCTACTGCATGTATCTACTTAATGCCTGCTTTAACAATGTCTCTCTAGGACACACACTCTTCTATGTACTTCGGACACCATCAAGCAGCCATGGTTTCTCCCTGAATGCAGCTCACAGACTGAAGATCTATAACAGGTAAAAACCCAGAGCCTGCAAGTGAATAAATCCAGAAATAAAGGCAGAATTTAAAATGCAAGCAGGATTGGGGCTCATTGGTTAAGACCATACACTACTCTTGCAAGTGAAACTGGCACCTCAGTCCTCCACAGGCGCACACGCACACACACACACACACACACACACACACACACACACACACACACACCTTAAAATGATAAAGAACAAACAAACAAGTGAGTGATGTGAAATTTAAAGTGAGGCAGGGTGAGAGAATGGTAGAACCTAGACAGATAAACTGGGCAGGAGAGGCCTTCCTTTCCAAATGCATTCTTAATTATTAGCATATTTAATGAACCCATTAAGAAGTTGTGTTTTTTAAAAGAAACGTTTGTCTGTTTAGAAAACACTCTGGAGAATCTCTTCAGAGAAAATATGAGAAGAAGTGGAATCTAGCAGTCTGAGAGATCTGTTCTCAAGGGGAAAGAGTCAATTAGACAAGACTCAGTAAAGTGGTCCAAGGCACATGCCTGTAATCCCATACTCTCAGGAGGCTGAGACTGGAGGATTGCTGAGCCTGGGAGTTCAGGGCCAGCTGGCCCAGTGAAAATGGGAGGTGTTTGTTCTGAGGTTGAAAGGGAAATGTATAGAAATCACCTCATTTGCCCTTACAGAGACTAATGAGTTATTTGAGAGGGAGCACAGATCATCCCATTGAAACCTTTCAGTAAGGAGCAGGCTTCAGGGTCAAGTGAAAGGGTGGGTTTCCCCGTGGATCTTAGCATTATGAACACTCCCTTCTTCTCTCTCTCTCTCTCTCTCTCTCTCTCTCTCTCTCTCTCTCTCTCTCTCTCTGTGTGTGTGTGTGTGTGTGTGTGTGTGTGTGTGTGTTTGAGTGCTTGTGCAGGTCAAAGCTAAACCTTGGAAGCCACTCCTCAGGGGCTATTCATCTTAGTTTTTGAGACAGGGTCTCTTGCTGATCTGAGGCTCACAGAGTAGGCTAGGTTGACCAGCAAGCCCTAAACCTGCTTGTCTCTACCTCTCCAGTGCTGCGATTACAAATAAGCACATGCTACTCTGTCCACTGTGTAAGCATGTGTGTGAGCACGTGTGAGCATGCATGCAGAGGCTAGAGGAGAGTGTCCTCCTCTATCACACTCGGACTTAATGAGACGAAGTCTCTCAATGAGCCTGGGGCCTTTAGATTTGTGCCGGATGACTGCTCAGTAAACCCCTGCCATCCTCCCGTCTCCAACCTTCCCTCCACAGAACTGGGTCTGCCACAGTCCCTCCTGGCTTTTCACATGGGGCACTAGGGAGCAAATGCTCTTTCTGTGGCCCACTAACCCGGCTCCCTGGACCTACGCCCAACTTTCTATGTGGGTTGTGGGGACTCAACTCAGGCCTCCAGCATTCAAACCAAGCACTTTACTGACTGATCCACTTCCCCAGCCTTATTTTCAGAGCTTTAAAGGCAAAAGCCAGGGTTCTAGCAGCCTCCAGGGGCTAGATTCGGCTACTCATCCCCCTGGCAGCGAAAGAGTCAGGAAATGGTGAAAGCAGAAAACAAACATCCATTCAATGTGGCCACCTTCGAAAGAGGAGAAAATAGAAGAGCCCAGTGACCTCAGGTCCATCCTTGGGTCTGAGGTCAGCCGAACTTCAAAGCTCTTCTCCTTCAAGGTGTTGTCCCTGCATAAATGGTTGGCCTTCATTTGCCGGTCTCTAATGTGATAGCCTCTTCCTCACTGATAAATGTTCTCGTGAGAGAACGGCAGGGGTGGGGAGGACCTATCCTGCTAAGGCTTGCTCTTTCTAGAAGTCATGGTGACTCAAGAGAAAAGATTAAGATTAAGGGCAGTAACTTATCTCTGTGCCTTCAACCACAGCACAGTCACAAGGTAAAGACTGAGGTTGTTGGTGTCAGGAACCAACCCATTTTACGTTCAGTTGCAGATTGGGGTCACCCATAGGTGACAGGGACCTGTACATCTGTTGCCATGGCAATTGTCATACATTCCCAGCATCCATTTGGTTTACCTCCCACCTTTACCGGTGAGTGGTTATGTCACAGCCCATATAAAAGGCAGACCTTTTTCCTGACCTTTGCCCCTTCTTCTTCTCCTCCCCCTTTGTTTCTGTTGCTCCCTTCCCCCACAATAAACCTCTCTCACGTGGAACTGCATTGGCCTGGTGTGGTCTGTCCAGATGCAGGACGGGAGACACGAGCTGTGAGCCACGATTTTATTATAACAGAGGTGCCAGCCTTTGCTCCTGCTTTTAGCTGCCTTGCTGGCTCAAGTGGGGAGGGAGTGCCTGTGCCTAAGTGACTATGTCAGAGGGTCATGTTGAACAGGGCTGGGACAAACATCTTCATGCATGGGAGAGCATGTGTGTATGTATGAGAGAAAAACAAAACCAAAAACATTAGACTAGCCTATTTAGGGGGAAATAGTTGGGGTGATTGCTCTGTGAACTCCATTATGTGACACTAGAACTCAGGGTAAATCTACCGAGACATATGGCCTCCTGAGTAAGAGTTGAAACCACTCTTCCATAAAGCCAGGTCCTGATGAGGTCTTCCTGATGACATTGGACTATTCTATATCTGTCACTAGATTGTAAGGACAGCAGACCCATTCTTTTTGGGTCAGCTGAGAGGGCCAGGAGAAGGGCTGTGCACCCAGTAAGAGACTCATGGAGCCCATCTACAGAACCTTCTGTTTGAGCTCCCTTCTGATGCTACCAGGGTTGGACTGAAACATGTCTTGGTACAGAAACCAGACAGGAAACAGTGATTCTTCTAATGTTTCTTAAAATGGGTCTGGCTCCATTTACTAGTCTTGGATGTTTGAGGAATTATGACCTTCAAAATTTCTCAAGAGGAAGAATTGAGACAACAGGACAGAGCCAGTGTGAGGAGGACAGTTACAGGACTTTGCAGGAGAGGACACTGCCTTCAGAACGAACAGTTTTGAAACTCCGAGTTCTTGCTATTTCACTTGATACAAAGTATCAATTAAAAAGAACCCCCTCACCCCCACACACACCTGTTGTCTTCTCCGGTTTCAAGGAGAGCTATGCAAGTTTAACATCTTGAAAGTTTGTGACTATCACGAGCCTTCCCTCCATGGGTCAGCACACTTAAGAGTTCTCATGGTCCACTTCCTCCAGGGAGACTAGATTCCCAAGATTTCATGGCTTCTAATTACAAAGGATTTCACACACTGGAACCCTGGCAAAAGGCACAATCTCTAAACTAACGGTAGTGTTGCTGAAGTCTTCTGTTGGTCTCTGGTATGTTAGTGTTACAATATATTCATCTTGGCTATCAGTGGCCTTTATTTACCTAATAAAAAGTTGCCTGTTATGTGTTGACAGAAGAAGTGACAGAGTCAAGCAGAAGAAACAAGCAGATACCTGTGTCAAGGCTTAACAAAGGCTACTCAGTAAAGTTCTTAGCCAGAGGCATGGTAGAGTACACCTCTTAACCCCAACCCCCACTGATGGTACTTGAGTGTTTCCATCCAGTTAAATCAATCCAGGAGAGCTTTCCCACAATTCCATTGTAGAAGACCCTCTTAAAATCAAGCCTCTGGCACGGAGGTAAACCTGTATCTGCCTCTACTGGTCATGGCCAGTAGCTACCCGGATATACCATACTTTTCTCTGTGTAACAGGAGTAAGGGAGTGTTTAGTCAGAAGTTCAAGGTGTTGGGATTCTGTAAACCCCACCCCTCAGTTACCTAACAACAACAAGGTATACCCCATCCCTCGATTACCGGACAGTAGCCAGGTATGCTCCGACCCAGTGACCTGACACTATAAAAGAGGCTACTTGACCTCTTGCCTCTTGGCCTCTTGTGGTCTTGCAGCCTTGTTCTCCCCTCCTTACCCCTCCTCTTCCCCTTCCCTCCCTCCCCCACGTGCTCATGGCCAGCCTCTACTCTTATACGCCTCTATCCCCCCCCCTTTCTGCCTCTACTACCCTCTTAACTCTTTCATGACTTGAATAAACTCTATTCTGTACTATACCATCGTGTGGCTGGTCCCTCAGGAGGAAGGGATTCCCAACATGGGCCCCCAGAGGCATCTCTCTTGGCCCCAGGCCTCGCTGCACCTCCATGGGCCATATCCCCTCACTTTCTTCATCCTTTTCCTAATACAAGGTTCATTGCAAAAAACACTTTAAACTTTCTTTGTCAAATCTTTTGAGACTTGGAGGGGATCACAGGGCAAAGCTTTTATGTTCCAGTTTACCTATTAGCAGTCACTCCAGCTCTGAGTAGAGCTCAGAGACTGCAGGGCTTTCTTGGTGCCTCCAGGGATGGGCTATTTAGATTTCCCATGTGAGTTCTTCCTCTCTCATTTCCTAAAGAGGAAATGGAAGCTCTGGAAAAGAGAGAAATCCTTCCCTGCCTCCCCCCCCCCCACTTGCCTTAATGGAAAGGCATTAATCTCCAGTTCCAGGAACACTGCCTAGGGCTGTGAGCAGACCAGTCACTCCCTTTCCACCTTCTCACTTTGTGGGGCCACCTGACCAGTCCCTGAAAGACTTAAAGTGAGCCTTGGCTACCGGGAGACCCCCAAATGAAACGTGAGAACGGAGTTCAAAGCAAAAGCAAGAGATTTGTTGTTCCAGCGTGTTGGGGTGTCTTGCACCCAGAGGAGAAACAACCCCTTCTCTTTCTTTCATAAGCTTTTTATATAATTTTTGAGGGCAAATTATTGGCATATGATGATTGGTGGTCCTGGTGACCTTTACTTTATTTGGCTGGGCAGGAAGGGGGTCCAAGGATCTTCCATATCTGCAGGTGGCCAGATAATTGGCTGGCCAGGGATAGACTCAAGGACCTACCCTAAGGCTTGGTGGGAAGTTCCAAATTGGGGCTCTCTCTCATCCCCATATACCCTGATAGCCACAGACTCACTATCCAGGTGCTTTGCTTGCTGTCTGGACATTCTGCTTTCATTTTTACTAGCTCATTTTTCCTCTTCTTTTGTCTTTCTCCCATCTATCTACCAAATATTCATTCTTTAGCTGCCATTCATCCATCTGTCCATCTAGTCCTCTACCTGTCAGGTCATCTTTGTGCTCATTCATCCACAAGCAATTACCAAACTATTAGAAACTGACATTAAAGATAAGCAATTCAGGGGTAATGCCAGGGGAGTAGATTAAAATGTTATCGGTTTTTGCTGGTCTGGGTTTCCAACCCAGAGCCTTATGCATATGAGGTTACCACTCAGCTATGTTCCCAGTTTTAAATTTTCTAACAGGTGGTCCACACTGGTGTTTTAGTTTATCTCTCGTGACTGTAACAAAACACTCAAGACCGGGTAGTTGATAAAGAACGGCAATTTATTCTTCACAGATTTGTAGGTTAAGAAATCCAAGACCATGGTGCTGCAGATATAGTTGTCTTGCAAGGACTGCTCTCTGCTTCCCAAATGGTGCTTGAGGGACAATCACTTGCCCTCTGTTCCCACTTGGCAGAGGAGACAGAGGACAAGAGAACATCTAGGTACTTTCCTTGAGCTCTTCTATAAGGCATTAATCCATCTTTTCTCTTGACTAACTCATTTTCTAAAGGTCTTGCCTCTTAAAACCATCAGACCGGGGATTAAGCATAAGGACGCATCCGGGACAGGGCGTGAACATCCAACCCACAGGAACAGGGCCTGCCTGAGGAGACAGCACAAGAGCAGAACCTGAAAGAAGTGAACAAATATTACACACCCGGTGCAAAGCAAAACATCGAGGTCTGAACCCATCCTGGGAATGTGGTCCCTTCCAATCTCATCTTTGCTGTGACCCCTCCACTGCCCACTTGATTCCTCAGCTCCAAAGAACCACCCCTCCCCACGCATATTCTCTCTGCTGGAACTTTTTTTCTTCATTTGTTCACCTGAAAAAATGTCCTCATTCTCCTCAACAGTTATGTCCCTTCAGGGTGCCCTCCCTCCTCTCCTCTGTGCCCCATCCAGCACTCTTTGTTTTACTGTGAGCTTTTACATGAGTTACAGACACTGCCTTGTCCATCTGCTGGGGAGCGAGTAGGGTCACTGCACAGAGTCCTTGGGGAGAGAGTAGGGTCACTGCACAGAGTCCTTGGGGAGAGAGTAGGGTCGCTGCACAGAGTCCTTGGGGAGAGAGTAGGGTCACTGCGCACAGAGTCCTTGGGGAGAGAGTAGGGTCGCTGCACACAAGGTCCTTGGGGAGCGAGTAGGGTTGCTGCACACAGGGTCCTTGACATTTTGATGACTAAATTTTCAGACTCTGGCATAAGTGGCATCTAAAATATTTTAATTGGAGTCAGGCATGATAGCACACACCTTTTATCACAGAGTTTGGGAGGCAGAGGCAGAGGCAGAGGCAGGATGGTCTCTGTGAATCTGATCTGAGTCCAGTCTACATAGAGAGTTTCAGACCAGTTACAAAGGTAGACCCTGTATACACTTTTCCCCCCTTTTCGCTGGACAGAGTGCTTGTTCATTATGTTAACTTGATACGAGCTAGTGTCGCTAGGAAAGAGAGAACTTTACATGAGAAGTTGTCTTCATCAGGATGGCCTGTGAGCATGTGGACATTTTCTTGATTAATGGTGACCCACTGTGAGTGGTGGCATCCCTGGGCAGGTGGTCCTGTGTATGAAAGCAGCCTGAGATACTATGGAAAACAAGCTAAGAAGCAGCCTTCCTCCATGGTCTCTGCTTAAGTTCCTGCCTCCAGATTCCTGCCTTAAGTTCCTTCCATAATGAAGTGTGATCAGGATGTGAAACCAAATAAGCCCTTTTCTCCCTAAGTTGCTTTGCTCACGGGGTTAGGTGACAGTCCTCTATTTTTTATTTCCCTTTTCTTTTTTATCTTTCTCCCTCTCTCCCTCCCCTTTTCCCTTTCCTCCCTCTTCTCTTCATCCCTTTCCTGTCTTCCTTTTTCTTTCCTTCTTTTTTGTCCATCTGTCCTCTCATCTTTTTGTCTGTCTGTCTTGTCATTCTTCTCTGCATCTCGGAGTCTTTCTTCTGTTTCTCAGTCTCCTCTTGCTTATACACATAACACATAACTACCCACACATACAAGCACTCTCTAAAACACATAGTTTCTCTTGAGCATTTGCCTTGGCAGAGCAAGGGGGTGGGGGGGACACGCTGGGAAGAAAGTTAAGTTCCGATTGAGGTAGGACAGGAGTTTAACAGGAGCCTTTGTTTGCCTCGAGGGAAAAAAAAATCTAAACTCTGTAGGTGGCTCCTCACAAATTAACAACCATGCTACTCTCTAGATGTCAAGCAATTAAAGCGGAAACCAATTAAAGACAAGCTTTGAGTGTTGTGGGGGGGGGGGGCAGGGTGGCAGGGTCTCATTCTGTAGCCCAGGCTGGAATAGAACCTACTGTGTACTAAGGGGCCTCAAACTCCCAGCAATCTTTTAGCCTCAGCCCTGCCTTCCAAGCGTTACTATTAGAGGTGCAGGCAACCATGTCGACTGCTGTTTAAAATAAGATCTTTAGCTGGAGAACGTTCCGTGTATTGTAGGCTGATGAGCAGCAAACCATGTCTCTTCCTGACTAATAGCAACCCTCATGGTAAGAGCAAGGTCTTCACATATCCTTTTGGAAACAGGTCCTCCCTTCACCCCTCCAGGATCACAGCCCTGGCGAAGCCCAGCTCTCCCAGGACCTGAAAACTCTCTGTGGTTTTTCAGGCGGCGTATCAACCCTTACCTCTGTCAGAACACGGCAGAGCATCTCTTTTGCAGCTTGGTCCTGACACCCCCTCCCCCACCTCGTGCAGTCAGTAATGCTGTAGGCATGAGACGATCACCGTGATATAGAAGTTCTAAAGGTCACAAGAGACAGTTATGCCATTTCTTTTTGCTTTGTTGCTGAGAAAAAAAAAAGTGTTTAAATAAGGTTTTGTTTTCCAGACTCTACTTTGGGACCAGTGACTTCCCTAGTCCAGGTCTGACCCCTCACCAGATTGTACACTGGATCCCAGCTGCAGCCTCGGACACTAAAGGACATGAGAAAGACAGGATTAGAGCAACTCTGAAAGACTCCCAATACCTTAAGGAGAAAATGGACCCACCCTCTTCTTGAGTACAGGGTCCCATGTCGGGTGATACCCAAGTTTTATTAGTGACTGAAATGAAAAAACGAAGCAAACACTAAAAAGTCTTGACGAGGGCAGTTTCTTCACGCTCACAGCTCCCGGCAGGCCAAGGAGGAAAGTTTACCCCCGGTTACCTGTGATTGCGATCAGTGATGGCAGCGGGCAAGGTAGAAAGGCCAAAGAAAACCTGTGGGAAGCTCTGTGGAGGGCCTGGGAACAGTTTTCAACTGAGGATGTGTAGATGGAAAAGTCAGATAGACGGCAAAGGGCCTGAACTCAGTCAGGCAGTGCACATTAAAATAACAAAGAACCCACTCAGGCAAGGTCAGGAAGCACTTGGGCGGAGGGATCCAGGAAACTCCCCCATGTGGAGGTGGAGTAGAACTGCAGCGATTCGGAAGAAGCTGAGGGTTTGGTGAGATCATATACCGCAGGGTGCAGCAACCTGTGTTAGTATGGCTCTCGAAGCACATTTGACAGAGGTCCCCGGGGAACTGTCCACAGCATGTACCTCAGCATTCTTGGTTGGTATTGGAGGAGATCTGGTACCCATCTCCGGGAGAATTACAGTCAACACACAGCCCAAAGGGGTGTGTAACAGAAGTAAAAGATTAGTTACATAATCAATGGTTTGGATAGGCCTTTAAAATATGGTGCTAAGTTTAAATGTGTGTGTGCCTGTGTGTGTGTGTGTTACTTATTTTTATGTATATGTGTGAGTGCACCCTGTGCATGACTGGTGGTGTCCTCAGAGGTCAGAACACATCAGACCCCCAGCCACGGAACTTATAAGCAGCTGTGGGATGCTAGGAACTGAATCTGGATCCTTAACCACTGAGCCAGGCTTTTTCCAGCTCCCAGTGCTGAGCCAAAGGAGTAAGAGAAGGCGTGAGATAGAAACCACAATGCTTTTCATGTAAAGTATGTGTGTGTCTGTCAAGCAACAGAGCACATTCAAAACACATGCACACACAAAAGAACCCACATAGAACATTTTATGTACCTAGGGGAAGAAAACAGACACAAGAGTTGGAATTAAAGGGAAGACACAAACAAAGAGAACTCACATAAACCACTAGCAAGTATTCTATGAATTGAAGGGAATCTAGCCCTGCAGACACCTCTATTTTATCCCCAGAAGGCCAATTTTAGATCACTTTCAGAAGTATAATAACATTACACGGTTTCAAGCCATTAAGCTTATAGTGATTTGTTGCAATGGCAACAAAAAGCTAACACGAAACTATAATTACCTCCTCAAAGTAAACCTGAGGGACATGGACAGCATGTAAGAAGAATCCTAGCAATGGGATAAAATGTCAAAGTTATTCAGTTAGAAATGTTTTGGCAATCCTCCGCACCTGTCCTTTCCAACTTGGGTCTGGCAGAACGGCTCCCACAAAGAAGGGTGGCGAGAAGGGCCATCTACCATCAGCGAGGAGAGCAAACCATCAACATTCACAAGCACATCCCCGGGGTGCTCTTCAAGAAGCACGCCCCTCGGTCACTCAGAGAAGTCTGGCAATTTGCCATGGACATGGGCACTCCAGATGTGTGTGTTGATGCCAGGCTCAATAAAGCCATCTGGGCCAAAGGAATGTGGAAAGTTTCAGATTACATCTGAGTATGCTTGTCCAGAAAATGTACTGAGGATGAGGATTCGCCAAGCAATCCTTACACATTGGTAACTGATGTGCCTGTCACCACATTCAAAATGTTACCTACAGACCAGTCATCAATGTAGATGAGAACCAACCTGCTGAATGTCAAATAGAGTTTCAGAACTGCCAAAAGAAAGAAATATCGTGAAGGAAATCAGAGAAAGCATAACAAATGCAAAAGATTAGAGGCGAAGGTGACCACAGGTTTCTCATCACGGATGTTGCAGCCCAGAAACAAGGAAGTTGAACCTTCGGTAATGAAAGACAAATCTGTCAACCAAGATTATTTACCCAATGCTGACACTTTAAAATGCATATCTAGGCTTTACTGCAGTTAAATCTTCTAACTGCTTATCTATCCTTCATTCTGGTCTCTCTTCCTGGCTTCCTGGTTTTTGTTGTATTGCATCTTTACATTTTTTATCATTTATATACTTATTTAATCTGAATGTATAGCTCAAGGTAACCTGGAACTCACTATGTAGCACAGGCTGGCCTTAAACTCATGATCCTTCTGCCTCTGTCAACTGAGTCCTGGAACTATAGGTGTTTTTTCCCATGCTTGACTTCTTAGTGTCTTCTTTTAGATAAAATATTTTTTTAAGTTCCATTGAATTGGCTTATCATATTGAAAATTACATTAAATATAAATTGCCCTAGACACTAATTAAAATCCAAAGGTTGCAAAATTGTATTTATATTGTTTTTTCAATTAATAGTTAATTATATTTATTTAATTGTGCATGGAGGTCAGAGGATGCTCAGCTTTCAGGAGCTAATTCTCTCCTTCTTTTATTTGGTCTTGGGAGATTGAATTTAGGCCCTTAGAACCACCAAAAGTGCCTTTACCTATTTAGCCGTTTCATGTTCATCCTCCCTCTTCCTGTTTTTGAGACAGGGTTTCTTGCATAGTGCTGGATGTCCTGAAACCCACTTTGTAGGCCAGGCTGGCCTCAAACTCAAAGATCTGCCTCCCAAATGCTGGGATTAAATATAATAACATTTATTATATTTAATATAATAAGGAAGGAAGAAAGAACAAAAGAAAGAAAGAAAGAAAGAAGGAAGGAAGAAAAAAAGAAAAAAATGAAATGAAAAGAGGGGTCTAGAGAGACAGCTCGGCAGTTAAGACCACTGGCTGCTCATCCAGAGAACCTGGATTCAGTTCTTAGAACCCACATGGTGGCTCACGATTATCTGTAACTCAGCTACCAGGGAGCCAGGGTGTCTTAGTTAGAGTTTGCATTGCTGTAAAGAGACACCATGACCAAGGCAACTCTTATAAGGCCAACATTTAATTGGGGCTGGCTTACAGGTTCTGAGGTACAGTCCCATTATCATCAAAGTGGGAACATGGCAACATCCAGGCAGGCATGGTGCAGGAGGAGCTCAGAGTTCTGCTTCTTGTTCTGAAGCCAAACAGTCAAAGACTAACTTCCAGGCAGCTAGGAGAAGAATCTCAAAGCCCACCCCGACAGAGACACACTTCCTCCAACAAGGTCAACTCCCTGGGCCAAGTACATTCAAACCACCACACAGGGTAAAATATCACTATCCATCCACTGAGAGTTGAAGTTGGAAGACTGATCATTCAAAGTGTCAGCAAGGATTAACACAGCAGGGGTGCTCATGGTGAAAATGCAGGGTAGTTTAACAGTTCCTTCTGAAGTTAAACACACAAGAACTGTTTAACATAGCAACTTTACTCTTTTGACATTTCCCTAAGAGAAATAAAAAATGTGTCTATCTAAATCTCTGTTCCACACTATTATTGATCCAAATGAGAATATCCATCAATCAGTGTCTAGATAAAAAAAAAAAAAGTAAGCCATGCGTAATCCATATAACGAGTGGCTTACTTAATACCCAGTGGAAAACAGTGTGAAAGGCAGGACCTAAGCATAATGACGAATTAACATAAAAAACATGAACAGCTTATGTTAAGGGTAAAGACAAACACGGGTGAGCTTGTATTGTGCGATGATGTCTTAGAAAAATCAAAACGGTGGAAATAAAACACACTTGTGGTTGTGGGGTGCCCAAGGACAGAGAGGGGACCGGAGACAGGGAGGTGATATTCAGAATGACTGAACCACTGTATTTATTGGTCATGCTTTTGGCCCCTATGTGAATACATTTTATCTTTAAAGTGGGTGGATTTTATCCTACGTAAACAATGCCTCCCTCGGTAAAGTTGATCATGCATGTTTCTGTGTGATGACCGTTGTCTATCTCAACTCAGGATGTGCAGTTCATCCTGAAATCTGGCAAATATAAACTGTCCGGCTTGTTCTCCTTTTTTCAAAATTGTTTTAATTATTTGTGACATCTACATAAAGTCTTGTTACTTTATCAGTTTGTGTTTTTAACCAGAACAGCTATACAAAATTAAAAAAAAAAAAAAAAAAAAAAAAAAAAAAAAAAAAAAAAAGCTAAAAAGTAAAAACAAAATCCAGAAAGCCCTTTAGGGTTTTGGAGTTGTGTCAGCCTATAGGTGGATTTGGGAGAGAACCTCTGATGAAAGGTCACAAGACCTACTGACCTCCATCCCGGGCAAGCATCCTGTGGCCCCGCAGCCTGGGCCAGCAGCCCCTTCCTCCCTGCTTTTGGGAAGGGTGCGCAGGATTTGCTGAGCAGGTGCTCCGTTAGACTTGAGGGTGTTTGGGTCGGGGGCTCTCACCGCCACCTTCCTACCGGGACCACACTACCCTACTTTGGATGTCCCGAGTCTGTTCTCATTTGCCCTTCTGAACTCTCTCTCTCTCCAAGTTATTCACGTCCTGTGGCAAGAACTGGTCGCTCAGCTCCAGAGGCTGCCTGCGCCCTCCAGAGGCTCCCTGCGGAACCCAGCGCCACCACATGGTCTCTTAAGGACCCTTCTTTCCTAATGCAGCCCAAGCCTCTTCCAAAACCTTTCTTTCTCTTCCTCCTTCTTTCCTTCTTTCCTTCCTTCCTTCCTTCCTTTCGTCCTCCCACCCTCCCTCTCTCTCTCTCCTCCCTTTCTTCCTTCCTTCCTCTTCCTCCTCCTCCTTCTTTTTTCTCTTTCTCCTCTTCTTTCTCTTCCTCCTCATCCTTTTGAGCTGGGGAGAAGTATCTCCAGAAAAAGTTTTCTCCTTGTTAAATAAAGAGCTTTCAAATTTGTGATAACATCAAATATCTAGCCAGCACTGAGATGAAATGATTCCCTAAGAATCCCTCCACCCCATCCCACTCCCTCCTGGTCCACATTTCTATATTTCCTTCATCCCTCCCCATTCCCCCCCAGACCCCTCCATTGCTTCCTGGAAAAGAAGAATCTTGAGTTTGGAGTGTTAGCCTTGCTTGTGGATGTTTTCATTTAAATTTCTGAGCCCTAAAACAAAAGCTAGCAGTGATTTACATGCTTTAAACCTCATGTATGTAACATGCATGGTAACATTCCGACTGTACCTTCCTATAACACCCATTTAAAAAAAAAGATTTATCCCTTCTGGATGGATATGTGCACTTGCCTGTAGAGACCAGATGTTAACATCAGGCATTTCCTCGGCTGTTTTCTGTCAGTGTTTCAGATGGGCTTTCTCACAGAACTTGGAGTCCACCTATCGGCTATACTGGCTGGCTAACGAGCTTCGGGGACACACCTGTTTCTGCTTATCCAAGAACCAAGTGCTAAGACTTAGTTCTTCATGGTTGCCCAGCAGGCACTTTATGAGTAAGTCCTTTCCCCAGCTGCCCATTGCTTTTTATACTGTCTCCCATGGGAGCCAAGAAACAGTGTCCCAGTCACCATTCTCACTGTTGGAACAAAGTAGCCAAGTCTTGGAGGACTGGGAAGTGTTGTACCACATAGAACTAAATGTGGCAGAGCCCAAGCTGGAACTTCACCCAGGCCCTTCCAACCTATCACTGCCTTCTTAGTTGGAGACTTCTGCCACTCCAAGTCAAGCTGAGAGATGGATGTGCAGTTGACAAAAACCTCCCACCTCCCCAACTACTGTGGCTGAGAATGGGGTCAACAGCTAGATCACTACTTTCTATGGCTGCCTTTTTCTTACTCTGAAATCCTGGGTACTCACAAAGCCTGTGGGAAAAATAATTGCATCTGTGGTTAGAAGCATCTGTATCTAGAAAGCACTCTGGTGACATTTACAAAACAGAATGCATAGGGAGGACCCGACACATGGTCCAGGAGGCATTGCCCTTCTCTGGGGAACCTGTCTGAGCAATCTCCACCACTTCTGCCTCACAAAGGTGTAGGGGCAGGTCTGATGCTAAGGTCCTGTTCCCCAATTGGCTCTTGATCTGTCAGTAAAGAAAGCCATGAACTGAAAGTACAGGTGGGACTTCTGGGTCCCTGGAGGATAAGAAACACAAGGGAGAAGAGAAAGAGTTCTCCATGCTTTGGAGAGAAGAGAACCAGGCAAGCATATGAGGTTCCCAGAGGAGGGGTGAGCTGTGACAGCTCCTATAGGCAGGTGGTCAGAGATGTTTAGCAGGGACTAGATTCAACTGACCAACTAAAGTTAGGGCAGGTGGATGTTTGGAGCTAAGAGTACTGATACAGGCATGCTTTTCCAGGCAGAAGATAGTAGCATCAACCAATTGTGCCAAGGAGGCAAGTTGAAAACGAACAACTGTGTGTGTGTCTTTAATCCATGGATTCAAGGGAAGCTGGGAAGGGGCTGGTAGCATCGTCCAAACCCAGAACTAAAGCAGGGTATCAAAAAGCCACCTGTAACACAAAAGCTTACCTGTGCCCAGAATAACCTAGAGAAAAAAAATTCTGTTTTGGACAAGTAGGGGTGGAAATAATGGGAATATACTGTGGATCTCCAGCAACAGCATTAAGTCTAAACTTTCTCTGCAGGCTTAATTGCCACATGTTCTTCAACATCATAGACGGCAAGTGAAGTTTTGAAAAGTATCACTGACCTGCGTTAAGTGGTTCCAGGAGACTGGAAATGAATCCAACTAAGGTTCTCTCAAGGATATCCACGTGTTCTGGGAACAAAGTGGTTACCATGCTGATCCCATGCATGTGGCCCTCAAATGACCTTTCCCCTATGCAGAGATACTGGAAGAAAATCAGAAAGCTCCACCAGTTCCAAAATAGCAACTGCTAATAGAAGGGGAAATAAAAGACAGAAAGGAAAAAGTAAAGGACAAAAGGAAGAAAAGAAAATGTAATTGCCCTAGAATCTGCGTCTCCCAAATTCAGCTGGTTTCCTGAGTGTTTGTCAATTTGACATGACACAAACCAGAGTCATTTGAGAAGAGGAACCTCAAATGAAAAAGAATATCTCCATCAGCTTGGCCTATAGACAAGTCTGTGGGCAGGTTTTTGATTGATGATTGACATGGGGGAATCCAGCCCACTGTGGGCGGGGCCATTCTTGGGGAGGTGGTCTTGGGAAGAATAAGAAAGCAAGCTGAGCAAGCCACGGGGAGCAAGCCAATAGGGAGCATTCCTCCATGGTCTCTGCTTCAGTTCCTGCCTCCAGGATCCTGCTTGAATTTCTGTCCTGGCTTCCTTTCATGATAAACTGTAAACTTACACACACACACACACACACACACACACACACACACACACACACACACTTCCTTTTGATCATGATGTTTTATTATAGTGAATGTCTTAAAAACACTGAGTTCTCCATGTATTGTTTTACTTAGCTAAGTTTATAACATGGAGACCTATTTGTTCAATTGGTTTTGGCTACTTAAATAGATTAGCATTGTCATCTGAGAAGCAATATACTGAAGATGTTAAAATTCAGTAGTATAAAAGTAGAAACACTTTAGTATCACAATTAAGTACAAAATAAATAAATAAGAACACTGACAGTGTTTTGGGCAGTGGTGGCCCATGCCTTTGATCCCAATACTTGGGAGGCAAAGGCAGATGGATCTCTGTAAGTTTGAGGCCAGCCAGGTCTACAGAGGAAGAACAGCTGAAGCTGCACAGAGAAACCCTGTCTTGAAAATCAAAAACAAACAAAACAAAAGAACAGTTAAGTACATGTACAGTGATTTCTTTGAAAGCCTGTCTGTTCATTATCATCAGTGTGGAAATATGACAGCATCCAGGCAGGAGAAAAGGAGAGTTCTACATCTTCATCTGAAAGCTGCTAGGAGAATACTGGCTTCCAGCCAGTTAGGATGAGGGTCTTAAGCCCACACCCACAGTGACACACCTACTCCAATAGGACCACACCTTCTAATAGTGCCACTCCCTAGGTTGAGCATATAAAAGCCATCACAACTACCCTTACTCCTATCCCTGCTCTCAAACTTCTTCCCACCGGCATCCTTCTTAGGTGGGAAACCTTTTTATTGTTTTGTTTTTTGTTTTGAGACAAGATCTCAAAAAAGTAGCTCTGGCTGGCCTAGAATTCATTCTGTAGACCAGACTGGTCTTAAATTCATAGAAACCCACGTGCCTCTGCTTCCTGAATGCTGAAATTAAAGGTGTTCATCGTCATACCCAGGGACTATTTCATTTTTTAATTATGTGTATATTTGTGTGTCTATGCATGGGTATGTGCACATAAATGCAGGTTCCTGCCAAGGCCAAAGGGATCAGATGCCCCTAGGGTCAGAGTTCCAGGCAGTCACAAGTCTCCCAGTATGGGTGCTGGAAATGGCTCTAGCCCTCTACAACAGCGGTCCAGCCTCTTAATTGACAAGCCATGTCTTCAGTCCCTGGTAAGCCATTACTTATTGAATGCTATTAAATAAGGTATTTCATCTCATCAGAGCTGTTACATGGGAAATGTGTTATGTGATGTATGTAGCCTTTAACTGACACACAGGCTCCAAAATTGAAAATTTCAAATGTCAGTCACGGGACACGGAGCTCTGATGTCCTTCCTTGCTTATCACTTTCACACCGTCGTCAGGTCACACTGACCTGTGATCTGGGTGATAGAGTCGCTGTTTATCCAACATGGGACCTGCGGCTGATGCCCACAGCTTTCCTGGTAGCAGGTTTTGATAAAGATACCTGACAAGGTGGAGTGAGTCATTCACTAGGTAGGAAATGTCTCTAGACGCCAGGCCCAGACTAGGTTAGGCAAGTAGGGCATACAGCATGCGACATGAGGCGTCCAAAATTTAGAAGCGGTGTCTCTCTCAGTCTGGCCCTGGTCTTGCACAGTGGTACCCTTAAGAAGCCAAGGTTGCCGCTGGAGATTTAAAGGCTTCCTTTCCCTCAGCACAGACCTGAAAAGAGACTTGTTCCAGGGCTGAGTGCCTTGGCGTAGCAGAATGGAGGGACACCGAGGGAGCAGACACAGAGCATGGGGAAGATGCTCTTGGAGTCCCAGAAATAAACAGAATAGTGGGAGACATTGGGTGGGGACACCAAGATCCCGAATCTGCAGCAGGTGGGGGTGACAGAAAATAATGCGTATGAACAGGTTCTTCTTTAGGTTGCAGATTTGATAAGGAACCTTGCTTCCATTCTCCGGATCCTCTGAGGGATATTTTGTCTCATTCCCCACTCTAACGATTATCTTCAAGGTCGAGAATCCAGTGGCAGCTAATTTGTATTGTTTGCCTCCTTCTCCAGACTCCTAAGGAGTCAAACACTGTTGAAGGTATCACTCTGGAGAAGAAAACTGTTGTTCTTGGGTGACAACAGTTCTAGAAGGGGTAAATGGTGGGCTCCAGGAAGACAGTCCTGCTGGGAAAGCGATTTCCTATGAGTTGCTTGCAAAAAAATAAAAATAAAAATAAAAATAAAAATAAAAAAAGAGTGGTGTTTGTGCTCCAAAATGTCCATTCGTACTTTCTCAGGTTTCTCCCTGTGGTCCAGAGGACAAGCCCTCAGATAAATCCAGCTCAGAGGAGAGCTTAATCTGCATTAGTAAAATGGGCAGATTTTTCTACTACATTTCTCCCTGGGTTTTGGGGGTTCTGGGAGGAGCCAGCCGTGGTCCTGGCCCTGCCCCGGGTGTCTTCTAGTCACCCTAAGAGCTAGTGCACAGCTTGGGGAGCACTTCCAGCTCTGACACCGAGCCACACGTGAAGTGCTGTGGTTTTATGATCTATGCAAACATACTGTGACCTTTGATACCTGGGGCATGTGGCTTTTGTGGCTTGCTGTCACTCCTGTGTTGCTTTCTTCAGCAGGGAGAGGAGGGTTTCTGTGGAGACAGAACTTCGAAGACACAAGCAAACAGCTGCACACTTCACTTAGGTCATATGGACCGCTGGTGTGTGACCAGCCCCTTACATCTGATAATCTGAAAATCTTGGAGTGTTAAGGGTCAGGGTGCTGGCCTCTTCCCAAAAGCCAGGGCAAGAGAACTAATTGTTCTGTTACTGTGAAGAGACGCCATGACCAAGGTAATCTTATAAAAGAATAAAAGAAAGCACTTAATTATGGGCTTGTTTACAGTTTTAGAAGGTTAGGGCATGATCGTCAAGGCAGAAAACAGACAGACATAGTGCTTGAGCAGTACCAGGGAGTCACTTACATTCTGATTCACAGGCATTGGTGGGGGAGGAAGAGGGAGAGAGAGAGAGGTCATGTCATAGACTTTTGAAACCTCAAAGACCACACACACACACACACACACACACACACACACACACCCCAGTGACACTCCTCCTCTAACAAGGCTGCACCTCCTAATCCTTCCCAAACAGTTCCACTGGCTAGGAACCCAGTATCCAAACATGTGAGCCTATGAGAGTCATTTTCAAACCATCGCAGGTATGAAACTTAAAATGAAAAACGGTTTATTTTCACTCACTTTTTTTTTTCTTTTAGGTTTCAGTCTGTAAGGTAACAAAAACGCAGGAGTGTGTGGCAGAGGAAAACTGCTCACACCATATGCCAGGAAACAGAAGACTGGGGTGCCACAATCCCTCTGGGAAGCACACCCACAATGGCCTGAGATCTTGCACACAAAATGCCACCAGCAGTCCCGGACAGTGTCATGGTAGGGACCTCCCTTTATCTCACCAGCCTCTGAAGAACACGGAGCATCCAAACCGGAGCAGGGCCTGTGACTAGCTGCAATTTCCCTCTTTGTGACACCTTTCTTTCCAGCCCTGAGTGGTTCGCTGAGGGAAGTGGGTAGCTCTCCTGTGCGGAGCGGGCATCGTGGTCATACTGCTACTCAGTGAGAAACCTGACTCAGTCTAAAGGGCTTATCGACTTGAACGATTTTTGGCGTTGAACCTGTAAACCTCAGCATTCATGTCCGTCCTCAGAACAAGCCCTTCCGGCTTCCTGCAGAGAAGAGCATCTGAGTAGAGACTAAAGATTACAGTGTTGTTTCCTGAAAATACCCTCGTATTTACACAGACAAATGGGGCTTCCATGAGAAAAGTTTGGCCAAGAATAAAGAGCGACACAAAGGAGACCGACAGAGAAGTCAGGTCCCATCAGCCTCCAGCGCTCATATGAGACCCTTGAGCCTCATTCACACAATGTCTGTGTCTATCTGGCCAGTGAAAAGTGGGGGGCGGGTCCAGCTGTCTGCGCAGTGGCCTGCAGTGGCCTCGGGCCGATGGCACACACTAGGGTGTGCTCTGCAGAGAGCCGGGCCTTTGTTGCTTCTCCAAGATCATTACTAAGGAAAGAATCTTGTCTTTTCCAACCTGCCTGCCACAGACCACAGTGTCCCATGATCTCCATGGAGGTATCTGCTTAGGAGAAGTTGGGCGCTGCTGGGGGTGAGGGGGGTGCGCTGACGGGGTGGGGGTGGGGGAAAAGGACGACCCGCGACAGGACCGACCCATCGCTGTGTCATACTCATCGCCCAAGTCTCCTCAGCAGTCTAGGGCCGTCCTTAGAGACTAAACAACTCCGCCCCACAGCATTGCCTTCCCACCTGCCAAAGCTCGCCTCCCAGGTACCTTTTGAGAACGAGAGTCTAGCCTTCCGCAGAATGTTATCTAATGTTGGGGAAGGACGACCTCTAGTGTCGGGTCGTGGGAGCAGCGTGGTCTCTTCTGTTTCTGTACTCTGAGCTCTTGTCCTGCTTAGTGCGAGCAAGATTGCTCAACTGATACTGTCTAGAGAGAAGAGTGGAGGTCAGTCTTCTTCTGTAGGTTAGAGACAGAGCTTCATGGAGTGTGGGCGAGCAAACGGTGTAGCATGCTGGGCATCTGCATCAACACCATCTCACAATCACTGTTTGGGGTTTGCTTTATTTTGTTTTTAAGATTTACTTTATTCTTAATTACCTGTTGCTGTTGTTCGTGCTGAGTACGTACATGTGACTGCAAGTGCCCACGAGGCCTGAAAAACACTTCAGATGCTGTGGAGCTGGTGTTTGTGACCTGCCCAGTGTGGGTGCTAGGAACCGGACTGGGGTCCGAGGTCGAACTGAGCCACCTCCCCTTCCCCATTTGAACTGGGGCCTTGCTCTGTAGCACAAAGAGAGAGGGAGGGAGGGAGGGAGGGAGGGAGGGAGGGAGGGGGAGGGAGGGAGGGAGGGGGACCTTCCTTGGCCTCTGGGTGCTGAGATTATCTAACAGTGCCTTTGTTAAAAGGTTCTCTGACCTACACCTCTCCTCCTATATGAGACCTGACCACCAGACATGCTGGTGCTGTGTATGAGGTTGCTGTTTTGCAAGTAAAGTGTCTTTTGTCTGAATAACCATAACAGGAGAGGGACATGGCCTTGTCCCTTCTGGATCTGCAAATCCTCTGAAAATCTTTGCAGTGGCTGTTTTTTTGTGACTTACTGTGAATTACTGTCTTGCTCCAACTCTGTGCAGAGTCACTGAGTTTAGTCAGCCCTCTGACCAGCTGCAGCAACAGGGTCAAACCTGTCTGCTTCAAGTTGCAGGCGGGATGGCCACCCGTCTTGGTTTGTCTGGGACAGTTCTAGTTCACACCTGCCACCTCGATCTGATTGTTAAAGTGTTCTTGGAAAGGGGGAGGGTGACATGGTCACTCTGTCCACAAGGACTCTCCACAAGTTTGGGGTTCACAGGTGAGAGAGAATGCTGCCAAGAGCCTGAGGTTTAAATGGCTTTTATAAGCTTGTAGTTAGCGCCAAGCTTCCTGGGAGTCCAGACAAAAGTAAAGGTTTAGAAAGTTAGTTCTGCCTGGCACAATGGCACGTAGTAAGCTTCCGAGGGGACAGTTACCAGGCACTAACTTTTAGGAGAAAAATTTTACTTAACCTATTACATAAGAGACACTAAGTAACGTAGGAAGCTGTCCCTGGCTGTAGTTTCTGCTGAAGTTTCTTAATGGCCATTAAAAAAAGTGTTGTTGTGGTGGTGGTGGTGTGTGTGTTCATGCGTGTGAATATGTGCATGAATTCATGTATGTGCATATTTTCGTGTACATGCTAGTTCATGTTTGTGCCTGTGTTAGTGCATGTGTGTAGAGGTCAGAGAGCTAGCTCCAGTATCCTCAGACAGGTTATCCATATCCTATGAGACAAATTGGGGCCAGCCAACAAGCCCCAAGATCTGCCTTTCTGTCTCTCTACCACACAGCTGACATTTTTATGTAGATCCTGGACATCAAACTCAGGACCTCACGCTTGTAAGTCTAGCATTTTCCTGAGTGTTTTCCTGATCCCCTCTGTGTGACCCTTTTTTATATTAGTCCTCTAAAATGGCTGATTTTTCATTTCTTTTTCCCTGCGATAAATGAGGGTGGAGTAAAAAATATTTCACAGGGGTTGACAGAAATAATGTGTCATCAATCTTACCTCATCCAGACCTTGCCTTTTCTGATGAGGAAACCTAGAGAAAGGGGGCGGGGCATCCTAAGGACAAAAAGCAGGAGCCAGGTAAGTTAAGAGCTTAGAGCTCAGTGGAGCCGCTCAGAGGCAGGCCTCTAGCACTCTGTGAGAACCCTGGTTCTGTCACACCTGGTCAGGGGCGGAGCCCTTCTGTTTTACTCTTAATGCTAATGAGAGCTGCTGTGGGCACTGCTGGTGCTGGCAAAGGTGGGGGAGGAGAGAACATGAAGCAGAAAAAAATTCAGAGGTGAGTACCTTGGACTAAATGTGGGAACTAGAAATAGTAAAAGACTCGGAGAGTCTTTGTATCTGGGAGACCCTTGTCGAAGAGACACAGAGGCAGCAATTGATGCAAAAGCAAGAGGGATGGACCCATGGAGGAGGGTCTGACACCAGATTCTCCCAGATGTAAGGATGATCAGTGTGTCCGCCTGCCCCTGGACCTAAAATTCTCCTCTTCTTAACATCATTCTGCTAATTTAAGCTCAAACTTAAAGGAGTAGAGGTGCTCTCTCTCATGTCCAAAAGTGACATCAGTCCAAGTCCACACACATACACAACAGAAACAAAAATCCTGAGCATCCTGGCCATGTACGCCACAGTCAGCTGCCAAAACTGACTGGGGTGTGGTCTCACAATCTGCAGTCCCCAAAACTGACTAGTGGAGTTCCACTAGAATTCCCCAGAGAATCTGAAGCATCTTCCAGATTCTTCATGGCCGTGTTGTTAAGGTACGTCTGCCCGCTGCTTACTGGTCACAAACAGGTCATAGGATTCACAGATGTTCGAGAACAAACTAATAATGAACAGAACAACACTAACAAACAGCGTACAGACAGAGGACCTGCTCAGGTGTCTCTGCTGACTGCTGGAGTCCGGCTCTGAGAGGGAGTCATTTCTGGCCATTGCACCAAATGAAAGACTCAGAGAGCCTTTGTATCTGGGAGACCTCTCTCAAAGAGACATGGAGGCAGCAATCGATGCAAAAAGCAAGAGGTTTATTAGTCCAGTGCACTGGGGTGGCCTACATCCAGAGGAGAGGTAACCCTGAAAGGCTGTTACGAGCAGTTTTTATACTTTTTAGGGGTACAGGTTACAACAGAGAGGTTATAATTTAAATTCATTGGCTAAGCATATTTGACCTTCAAACCTATTAGTTAGTAAGCATATGTGTCAGGATCCTGTCTGGGACCAGAGGGTCAGATGGCTATTAGTCAGCACATTCTATGATTCTCCTGAGAATTATTTACTCAAGAAAGTCCCTTAGACCGAGGCAGGGTGGGCTGGCTGCTGGGCCATTGTCTTCAAACAGGCGGGGAGAAGAAGGAGAAATTAAGGAATGTGTAGGGCAGGGAAGCCAAAGATAGAAAGTTTCCCCCTTTGACTTCTTCGATAGTATCCATAGTCATCACTGTAAAGAGTTGTTAGCATAATTTTACTTTATAAAATACAGAGATTTTTTTAATGTTTGTTTGAACCACCCATGAATGGAAAGAACAAAGTATCTGAATTCTTGTTCCAATCAGTTTCCAGGGACTCAGACCTTCAGGCTAGTTGAGTTCCAACAGGAAGGCACAACTTTCATTTCAACTTTGCCCTCTCCTGGCCGGTAGATCTCACCAAGGGCCGGGCCTGGCAATAGCCAAAGCTGTTCCCAGAAACTCCTTAGAAAAGCAAACAGCCCTACCTCTGGGAAAGAGAGTGAGTCTGTTGCTCTGAGGACTTGAGACCCTAGTTTCTGGCTGTTCTTTAGGCCCCCTGCCTGGCCTGGAAGAAGCAAACCCAGGACTCAGTTCTCCGTGGCTCCGCCTCCCTTCCCCGGTGAGGTTGTTGGACTTGTACTTTATTTGAATGTGGGGGGGGGTAGGGGGAGGAAACAAAGAAACAAAAAGGAAAGAAAAGGACATGGCTGTTCTTATGGTAGAGGAGGTTTATTGTAGGTATGTGGGAGAGCATAAGCAGAGGAAAGGACATCTGGGAGAGTCCAGAGTGGACATGACCCTAAACCATGTGGGGACATGGGGAGGGGAAGGAAGAGAGAGGAACCAAGTACAGCAGCTAGGAGGACAAAGGTACAGAAAACAAAACAAAACAAAAACAGGTGACCAAAATGTCTGGATTGTATAGTGAGGAGGCTCCGGAAAGAGCAGCCCAGCCACTGGGCTGCAGAGTTCAGGGTAGATGGCATGGTATGCCAGCCACACCTTGTAACAGGTAGGGACTGAGAGGTGCTGGGAGGACATGGAGGCTACATCCAAAGTGATGTATTTAGACACCTCAGCCACTTGTCCCGGGTCTGAAACTTAACAGTCTTTGCCCCGAGAGGCAGAGGCAGGAAGATTAGGCCAGCCTAGGCTATATATTAAAGGCCTGTTTTAAAAAGACAGACAGACATGCTTAAAAATGAAGATGACTTTAAAAATCAGTGCATAATAATTGCCAATATTTGTGCAAATGGGGCAATAATTTAGTGCACACACAGAAGATGTGATCTCGAGTGAGAGAAACTAGCGTGCCTCTCCCCTTCGACAGCAAGTGCCTCTTCTAACTTCGTGTAACATATGTGATAAACTGTTGTGCACCAGTGTCCTGCTGACCTGGGAAACACAGAACTTGATTCCTGGAGAGATGGTTCAGTACTTACCAGCACTGCTTTTTCAGGGGACCCCGGCTCAAATCCCAGCACCCACACATCTAACAAACGAACAATCACAAATGACACTCTTCCAAAACACTGAGCCAAACAAAATGCCCATTAATAGGTGAAGAGATTTTTTTTTTTAAAGAATGTTGAATATTTACAGCAGGATATTAGTCAATCCTAAAAGGGAAATCCTGCCATTAGGAGCAACATGGGTGGTCAAGGTGTTATGTGAACGTCGTAGAAAGGAAGTGGTGCGTGTTCCCAAACTCGGGCAGGGATTTCATAGATGTGGAGAGTATATGCTGGAAATGAGGAAGGGGAGGGGAAGGGGAGGGAGGAGGGGGAGGGAAGGAGAAACTAGAGAGAGGGCAGAAAATCAGTTTATTTTTCTTTGTTTTTTAATTTTACGTGCATTGGTGTTTTGCCTGCATGAATGTCTGTGTGAGGGTGTTGGGTCTCCTGGAACTGGAGTTACAGACGTCACCTTCTTGTGATGGTCACTTCTCTTAACATGGTGTCCTCCTGTGTTGCTCCAAATGACAAGATTTCCTATTTAGAGTTAAATAATATCCTACTGTGAACATTCATATTTCTTCAAAATTACTCACTGGTGGGCATTTGGTTTGGCTCAATGTTTTGGAAGACCGGCGTGACTTGTGTTTGTTTGCATGGGTTGGTAGGGTTTTGCTGTTGAGGAAGTGCTTCTTTGTTTTGTTTTGAGAGAGAGGGTCTCTCCATGTAGTTTAACTTAGCCTTAAACTTGAGCGATCCTCTTGCCTCAGCCCTTCCAGTGCTGGTTTACAGTCCTCGAGCCTTCCTAGCCCTTTTCTTCAGTAGTGTCCCTAGCCAGCACCAATTCTGACACTTTTTACAAGTGCTTCATAGTGCTAGGTTCTAAAACCCTCTGCCACAATCCCACGGTCCACTTTAGTTCGGTTTTTAAAGGAAAAATAATGTTAGCTCTGTGCCTATGATATCTCTGACAGTTTTCAATGAAAGCAAACTAAAAGCACCCATTCAATCTTCAAAAGGGCAATCAGGTTCCCAGGAAATGAATGGCTACAAGCAGTCCAGAAAGACTATGGTGAAGGTTATGCTCTTGAGACTTCACAGGGAACAAAGTCACTATTGGGAACTGGTTAGGGCCACGTGTCACATTCAAAAGAATCAGGCTGCATTCTATGTTCTAAACACTTGATTGAGACGAACTTTAGAAGTAATGAGCTAAGTCGTTTAAAGGATTAAATGTCAAGACAGCGCAGCGTCCAGCCGGCAACATAGTTGCTATTTCTCACTGCTCTGAGCTAAATTTAGAGTGAGAAATAGCAGGAAAAATGTGATCAAAGGGGGCATGGAGGCAGGTAAAGAGGAGGACAGGTTAAAATCAAGAAGGATTCAAGCAAAGAGCTGCACTTACTGAAGGGATTAGTGCAGCCTTAATTGGTTGATTAATTAGTTAATTAATCAGTTTCATTACTTAAAACCCTTAAGTTTTCTGCTGGGACTATAAAATAGCTGCCTGAGAAAGACCCAGTGAAACAAAGCAAACTCATTTGAAAACCTTTCATTCAGGAAGAGCACACATTTGAACAGAGGGGGCCTCTAGGGCACTCTGCCCCAGCAGGCACCCTTAGAAGGGCCAGGAAGACATGTGGATCTGCTGAAGCTGTGGTCCAGAGGGTCCGCGCTACTAGCATTGGCTTCTGTGTGTGCTGCCTTTGTAGGGACCGAGAATGTGGCCCTCACGGGGTGTGCAAGCTTGTATGGGGGGTTCCAGGATATGTGTAGCAGAATGGGATTCCCTGCCCAGAAGTTGTGATTAGACTTTGTGTAAAGATGAAGATGAAGCCCTAAGTTGAAACGGAGACCCTGGGAAAGGGGAGATGAGAGAAACATGGGATGTTTACAGAGGAAATCTGCACTTAAGGCCACTGTGGTACACATAGTGCTCTGCGATGATCCCCAGATGCCAGACACAGACTTTCAGGAACTGGTGTTGCGGGCTGGCTTTCAGTCTGTGTCATCAAACTTCTCTTTCCTATGTCCGAATATTTATCTTGTAGCATCATATTTTGAAGGTAAACTGTTTTTATTTTATTAGCATATATTAGTTATACATAGCAAGTTTTATTATAACAATTTCATACATATAGTTAATAGACCACAGACACATTTGCACACTCTCACTTCCCCTTCGTTTATCCCCTTTCCCAATGAGTCTCTCTTCTACCTTATTTCAGTTTTTTTTTTAAACGACACAATGCATTTTATTAGAATTATTTACAGGCACAGAAGTGAGGCGTAATTACAGGAGCACAGGCACCTTGCCATGGCTACACCACTAAAGAAAATCTGTCTTTTCCCTGGCAGGTCCTTAGAGGGGTAAGGACCTCAACTCCTCTTAACGCCATGAAAGCAGCATTAATCTATGGTCAGAAACAATTCTTAGAGCCCAATTTGGCGAGTGCATTATGTCCATTTATCAAAACACAGGCGACTTTCCTACTAGGGCACATGACTTCACTAGCTATAGGCTTTTACAGTGCTAAATGTGAATGCACTATGCAGCTAGTCTCAAAACCAGTGAGAGATTGGTTGGCTCCTTATTAGACTTGACACTGATGTGCCCATGCATACATGTTACCTGGCTTGTTTTTCTTCTTCTTCTTCTTCTTCTTCTTCTTCTTCTTCTTCTTCTTCTTCTTCTTCTTCTTCTTCTTCTTCTTCTTCTTCTTCTTCGTTTTGTAGAAGGTCACAGTTAAAAGATTACTGTGGGTCTCAGAAAATTCAGACTATGTTAATACTGTTTTGCATTATGAGATGGTGAAGATTCTATGAGGGGCTGGGATGGAATGTTATAATGTGGGTGTGAAATGTCTCCCAGAGGCTCATGAGCTAAAATGCTTGGTCCCTAACAGGGCCACCCACTTTGGGAAGTCAGGGAGACTTGGAATCTATAGGAGGTGAGATCTTGGAGGAGAAACTTGATTGCTGGGGAAAAGGCCTTGAGATTTGTTGTCCAGCTCTACTTCCTGTCCTGTCTCCACTTGAAGAGCCTCAGGCACCTGCCTCCACAGCTGTGAGCCATCGGTGGCACCATGCTCTTAGCTAGAATAGACTGTACCCCCGCCTACTAGGAGCACAAAGCCTTTCTCCCTTAACGTGCTTCCTTCGGGAGGACTAAAGTTATGTTTTAAGTTTTAATTATTGTGCTTAAGAGATCTATAAAACAAAACTACTTCTATCCTGTAAGCCCCACTTGCCCATAGACAGATGACTTCCTGGAACACTGGGGACTGTTGCTTTCATAAGGTTACAAGCCACGTGTTCCCACTTCTGTAAACATGATTGGTTGTCCCAGCTGCCAGGATTTACTTGATCACATGTAGGTGGGTGAGTAGACAGGAAGGAAGTACCTCAGGATATATGCTTGCACTTGATTAGAAAGACTGGAAGTACCTAGCCTTGCTGGTTTTGCCTTTTTAAAGGACCTTGAACAGACATAACTTTCAACCATTCTCTGGGACCCCAATATGGACCTGGCCAGTGCCCATCAGCCTGGCAGCTATTAAGTAACGCTCGCTTCAAATCTGACCCAGAAACGGTGGCAGTGGCCTAATTCTCACCTGGTGAGATTAAATGGGTAATGTGCTAAGTCACAGTAAAGAGGAAAAGAGCTAATATATTCCCTTCCAAAAATCCATTTTAACTTTGAATCCTTTTTCCCTTTCCCAGTGCTGGGAATTAAACCCTGCTACCCAACAGTCATTTAAAGTATGCCAACTTGGGCAAGCAAGGTGGGGCAGCAGGGAAAGGCATTTGCCACCAAGCCTGAAACACACACACACACACACACACACACACACACACACACACACGTACGTATACATCATATGATTAAAAAAATTTTTTTTGAAGTATGGCAATTTGGCAATTTCATTGTTAGAAATGAGTTTAGGGCCTCGTAGAAAGAGACCACCACTCCAAATGGAGGGACGGGCAGACACACCTCACAAACTCAGAAGAGCAAGCACACTGGGCGGCAGGAAGCTCACTTGGTTTTTCCTCTAACACAGCTGGTAACCGGCTCTTCTCCATTGCTTGGTGACTCATAGCTTCTCACGTGGAGTTTAAAAAGAAATCAACAAAAAGAATTGATGGTAAAGGGGAAGGTGTGGGCCAACTAAGTCACAGATTCTGAGAATGCTGCAGGGCCTTTATGTAAACAAAGTTTTACTGGGTAAGCAGGACTTTAAAATTTACATTAAAGCTCGCCTGGAATAATAAACATTTCTTCTCTCTGTTTCTTGGTTATGTTTATTGTGAGCCCATTACATTCTGTTACACCAAAACAAGGCCCTTCCTCTCTGGTAACAAACCATTTTCAGAAGGGTCTGGACCTGAGTTTGTGTGCAAAGAAAGTCCCTGATTTTGAACTTTGAAGAAGTCAGTATATTATGCTTTTTCTTTTTTCCTGGGGCTGGAGAGATGGCTCAGTGGTTAAGAACACCGACTGCTCTTCCAGAGGTCCTGAGTTCAATTCCCAGCAACCACATGGTGGCTCACAACCATCTGTAATGGGATCTGATGCCCTCTTCTGGTGTGTCTGAAAACAGTGTACTCACATACATAAAATAAATAAATCGTAAAAAACAAAACAAACAAACAAAAAGCCAAAGAGTTGGCTCTGTTCCTTTTCCCTCTAACCTACTTCTTTTGGACTCTGACTCTCCTTCAGTGTCAGAACTGGTTTATCAGCTGCTCTGCCTTCCGCTCTCAGCAGAGTCTGGAACATTACGGACTTTGAGATAAACAAAAGTAGATCCCAGGTTCTGAATCAAATAAGCAACTGGTGTCCCCTTATTTCCCCTCTGCTGCCTGGAGGCAACCTAGCTGAGGTGGTGGGGGGTGTTTTAAACCTTCTAAATGTCGATTTAACTTTTATGGTATTGTTCATAACCCTTTACTACATATCTTTCCCTAAAAGTTAGTGTTCTGTTTCCATCTGTAAACTAGATATATTTGTTCCTAGTTCAAGAGTCAGAAACACAGCTCTGTCAGTAGGATGTCTGCCGAGTAGCCCACCCAGGAAACAGCCTGAGACAATGCTTGCTTGTTAAATCTTTACTCGGGTGGTGGGTTGTTCTAGGAAAGTAAGGGTGACGGTAAAAAGGAACCATGTAATGAAGATATAAGGCCTTGCATTAGCAAGTAGTCTGGAATTCTTCAGCAAACACAGCTGGTTGCTTAGGTCCAGGAGGCTGGGGTGGAAGGCCCGGAGAGCAGGCTTGGCTGGGAGCAGCTTCCTCCGGATGATGGCTCTGTTGGCCCCAACAGAGACCTCAGGGTGATGCCAGATCTATTTTAGAGTAGAGCATTTAGAAGCCTGGAGACCGTGTCAAAGCCCTAAACTGCAACTACTGAGTTTAGAAACTTTTTTTTTTTTAATTTAAAAAGGAAAAAAGAAAAAAAAAAACTGTCTTCTGGTTATTCTTTATGTAGCCCAAGCTGTTCTAGGACTATCTCTGTAGACCAGGCTAGTCTTGATGTCATGGAGATCTGCCTCCCAATTGCTGGTACTAAAGGTTGTATGCCACCACTGCCTGGCAAAAAAAAAAAAAAAAAGAAAAAAGAAAAAAGAAAAAAGAAAAAAGAAAAAAAGAAAAGAAAAAAAGAAAAATATGACTGAACTAAATAAATATTGACAATTGCTTTAGTAAAAAAAATAGATTTATTTTATTTTATGTGTATGTGTTTTGCCCATATATATGTATATGTATGTATGTATGTATATATATATGTGTATGTATTTATATTATGTGTGTGTGTGTGTGTGTGTGTGTGTGTGTGTGTGTGACTGAGGTCTTCTGAAAGGACTAAAAGTGAGCATCTCCAGCCTCACTCAGAGTTATGGCTCTTAATTGGCTTTTATTTGCCAGTTCTAGAATTAGATAGATGACACAGCCTTCTTTAAGGGGAGTAAGAGATAAACAAAGAAACTTTTCTCTTATTAAAAATTACAATGTGTGTATATGTGTGTATATGTATGATGTGTATGTGTGTATGTTTGTGTATGTGTGTGTTTATGTGTGTATATATATATATATGCATGTGTGCAAGTGTATATGTATGTGTGTATGTCTGTATATATGTATGTATGAGTGTATACATGCATGCAGCAGAACACATATGGAAGTTAGAGGTATGTATGTATATATACGTATGTGTGTTTGTGTATGCATCTGTGTATGTTTGTATATATGTGTATATATGTATATACATGCTTGTATGTATGTATGTGTATATATGTATATACATGTGTGTATGTGTGTATGTGTGTATATGTGTATACATGTGTGTATGTATATATGTGTGTATATGTATATACATGTGTGTATGTATGTGTATATATGTATGTATGTGTATGTGTGTATATATGTATATACATGTGTGTATGTATGTGTATATATGTATATACATGTGTGTATGTATGTGTATATATGTATATACATGTGTGTATGTATGTATGTGTATATATGTATATACATGTGTGTATGTATGTATGTGTATATATGTATATACATGTGTGTATGTATGTATGTGTGTATATATATATGTATGTGTATGTATGAACCTTTTTGGAAGTGATTCTCTCCTTCCATTTTTACGTAAGTCTCGGAGCTCTAATTGAAGGTGGGTCTTTGGTTTACACTAGTATCTTTACTCACTGAGCCATCTTATAGGCTCTTACTCTGAAAGGTTGGTTTACTAAAGAAAAGGGTTGAAAACAAACCAGACTCAAACCCAAAAACTTGATTGGTCATTTTAAAGTTACTATCTGTACTGGCTGGTTTTGTGTCAACTTGACACAAGTTGGAGTTACCACAGAGAAAGAAACCTCAGTTGAGGCAATGCCTCCATGAGATCCAGCTGTAAGACATTTTCTCAACTAGTGATCAAGGGGGGAGGGCCCAGCCCATTGTGGGTGGTGCCATCCCTGGACTGGTAGACCTGAGTTCTATAAGAAAGCAGGCTGAGCAAGCCAGAGAAAGCAAGCCAGTAAGCAACATCCCTCCATGGCCTCTGCATCAGCTCCAGCTTCCTGACCTGCTTGAGTTCCAGTCCTGACTTCCTTTGGTGATGAACAGCAATGTGGAAGTGTGAGCTGAATAAACCCTTTCCTCCCCAACTTGTTTCCTGGTTATGATGTTTTGTGCAGGAACAGAAACCCTGACTAAGACAAATTGGTACCAGAAGTGGCGTATTTCTGTGACAACCTGACTATATTTTGGGGAGGACTGTGGAAAGACTTTGGAACTTTGAGCTAGAAGAACCATTGGGATATTAAGAGTTCTGTGGGATGTTCAGTAGGAGTTTGGAAGATCATGTTGAGAACAGTGCAGAAGATGGAGGCCTGGCTTGTAAAATTTCAGAGGCAAGATCAAAGACTCTTATTAGGGCTGTTGCGATTTTTACTGTGAAGATTCTATGGTTTTGGTTAGCTAGGGCTGAAGAATCAGCTGTAATAAACAAGATACCAGAACTACTGAAGTGAAACCTTTGCATTACTGGGACTATTGACGCTGGTCAGCTGGAGCTAAGAAATTAATAGTGATTAAGAAGAGGCCAGCAACATGGACATGAAATCTTCTGGAAAGTGTTTCTGAGAGCACAAAGAGGCTGTGTTCCATAGATAGCCAAGGTTGTACCTCTTGCTGTAGCTGGACTTGGTAATGTGTAAGAGTCACCCAGGTGGTACTGGTTTTGGAGGAATGAAAGAGTCATGGAGAGCAACTGAGGCTTGGCATTGTGAGAGGCCATGGAAGGCCATTGGTGAAGGTGCAGACTTGGTTGCAATGAATGCCCTAGGACAGCAGTGTTTTAGAGATGCCAGTTCCATGAGATGACCACCAAGAATAGTATTGGCAGTGGAGAACAGGCAGCTGGAGCCTAGAAGACAAGGCATATGCTACAGAGGTTAGAGCTGGAGAAGTGACCCAAGCCTTGGAGGAACCCAGAAGTTCATGAGTGGATCCCAGACATTGGATGGTGAGAGTTTGATTTTGCTTTTGATTGTGACTGTTCCCTGGTATTTTTCCCTCTCGAAGGAAGAAATAGAGCCTGCAGTTAAGAGACTTTGGATTGTAAAAAGACTGATTTTTAGAAGAGACTGGATATTTTTAAGAGATTGCAATTTTAATATGTAAGAATTTGTAAAGACTGTGGGACTCTTACTGTCCTTGTAAGAAACAGGGACAGAGTCAAAATAGGAAATTGGTAGATTATTTCAGGTTACTTCTTTTGTGTAAGGAATTAGGCAGAAGCACATTCACTATCACATGACTGAAACTGGAAATAATTTCTGTAATCTTGCTTGCATGGAAGATCAGATGCCCAGCTTAGTTTGAGGTTAGTGCTATGAATGATAGCACCGGCCAACCTGTTTTGATGTAGCCAAATCTCTTTAGAAGCTTAGTCAGAAACAGGGACCTGTCATGCTGTTTAACAAAAGTGGCAACCCAGTATCTAGTCCTGAAATGGAAATGCCAACATTGTTCTGACAGATGTTAGAGAAGAAATAAAAAGGTTGAGCAATTGGTGACACTGGAGTAGACAGTCAGGTTAAGTAACTTTGAAATGTCCAGTCTGTGTTTTGCTTTTTGCTGTGTGTGTGTGTGTGTGTGTGTGTTTTAAGCTTCTCTCTGTCTCTGGAGCCAGCTTCTGCCTAGCCCTTCAGAGAACTTTTTCTTTTATGAGAGAAATTGTTTCTCAATTCTAGAATTGAAAAAAGAAGAAGAGGAGGACTCAGTTAAGGTCTCTAACTGGCACACAGTAAGTGGGCAATCCGCTGGAATGGTTAATCTTCAGAGTCACCTGGGAGACACACCTCTGTGTGTACATGTAAGGGTGTTTCCAGAGAGCTTTACCTGAGGAGGGAAGACACACCCTGAATACAGGCCAGCTCATCTGGGTTCAGCCCCAGATGGAAAAGCAGGAAAGGGCACCAGAACTCTTGGCCTCTGCTTCTTCTCTTTCTCAGAAGTGAGAAGTCCCAGCTTCAAGTTCCTGCTGCCAGGAACTCTCCTTTGTCCTGAAGAAGGTCAGCATGCTCTGAAACTGAGCCAGACTCATCATTCTTCTTGTAAAGTATTTTTGTCATAGCAACAAGAAAAGTAATTAACATTCACAGCAAAGATACTATTTAGCTTCTACTGTGGAACAGACAATAATGGGACAGTAGGGGGTGGGGGACCCCAAATCAAAGTCACCATCCCTTGTTTGATATATCAGCCAGAGCCAGTACTCAGAATTGGGTCGCACTACAAGTTAGCTACGGGTAAAGAAGCCTGTGACGTTGTGGCAAGAATAGAATGGAATGCAAACCTGGCTATGAACAGTGAGGAGCATCTATGGTACAATCTGAATGCTATTTTGAAATTTCCTCCACCTAATTATTTATCTATTTATTATATTAAAACTTAGCCTTTGTGGTGATTTGAATGAGAATGTCCCTATGGGCTCATATGTTGAAATGCTCGGTCCCCAGTTAATGGAACTACTTGGAAAGGTTTGGGAGGCATGGCCTTGTTGGAAGAGGTGTGTCATTAGGGGTAGACTTTGAGATTTCAAAAGCTCATTCCAGGCCCGGTCTTTTGCTTTCTGCCTGCTGCCTGCAGACCAGGGTGTAAAGCTCTCAGCTACTGCTCCAGAGCCATGCCTGCCTGCTAACCAGCATGATGATTATGAACTAAACTTCTAAAACCTGTAAGCAAGTCTCCACGCAAATGCTTTCTTTTATAAGAGTTTCTTTGGTCATGGTGTCTGTCTTAGGGTTTCTATTGCTGCAGTGAAACTCCATTAACACAAAGTAAGTAAGAGAGGAAAGGGTTTATTCAGCTTATACTTCCAGAACATAGACCATTATTAGAGGAAGTCAGAACAGGATCTCAAACAGGGCTGGAACCTGGAGGCAGGAACTGATACAGAGGCCATGAAGGGATGTTACTTATTGGCTTACTCCACATGGGTTGCTCAGCCTGCTTTCTTATAGAACTCAGGACCACAGGTCCAGGGATGGCATCACCCACAATGGGCTGGGCCTTCCCCATTGACCACTGGTTGAGAAAATGCCTAACAGCTGGATCTCATAGAGGCCTTTCCTCAACTGAGGCTCCTTCCTCTCTGATGACTCTAGGTTGTGTCAAGTTGACACAAAACTAGCCAGTATAATGTTTTATCCCAGAAATATAACACAACTAAGACAGTGTCCTACACTGTTCCAGATCATACACAAAATGTAGATAAATTCTTTGTCATAATATTGTCTGAATGACATCTAACCAGATTTCTAATGAAAACCATATTTCCATATGAAACCTGATGAGCTGTAAATATTTTTATTTTATTTTACATGTATGAGTGTTGTACCTGCATATATGTATGTGCATGATGATATGCCTAGTGCCTGGCGAGGTCAGAATAAGGTGTCAACTGCCTTGGCCTGGAGTTGCAGAACATTATGAGCTGCCATGTGGACGCAGGGATGGAACCTGGATCCTCTGGAAGAGCAGCCAACACTTTTAACTGGTGAGCCATCTCTCCAGCTCTTAGTCACATTTTAATTGTCACCCTGGTTTTCCAAACACCTACCAGAATTACACAGTCATCTCTGCTTAGAACATTCTATGCCTTCTCTAATGTGCATCTCCATTTTCTTCTGGCCAAGAAGTTCCAAAGATCTCTGAACTGCAAGGAGAGGTTTAGCTCCAGGCACATCCCCACTCCTGATACCAGTTTTCTGTATGGATTACTTTTGCATTGCTGAGGCAAAATTAAAAATTTAAAACTGCGTGAAGAAAAGGTTTATTTTGGTTCACATTTTCAAGGCGTCACTGCATCACAACCAGGGGGGAGTAGAAGAGGGGCTTACAGTGTGATGCAGGAAGCAGAAAGAAGACCAGACTGGGGACCTACTGTTATTTTCAAAGGCGCATCCCCAGTAACTTACTTTTTCAGTTAGATCCATCCACCTTCCAAAGTTTCTACAACTCTCTAAAATAGTTAGAGACTGTCCTAGTCAGGGTTTATATTACTGCACAAAACTTCATGGTCAATAAGCAAGTTGGGGAGGAAAGGGTTTATTCAGCTTATACTTCCACATGGCTGTTCCTCACCAAAGGAAGTCGGGACTGGAACTCACACAGGGCTGAAACTTGGAGTCAGAAGCTGATGCAGAGGCCATTAGGGGTGCTGCTTACTGGACTGGACATTCACAAACAGCCTCTCATAGTCTCTTTTCGTGGTGCTAAGCCTCAACTTCTCTGCATGACCTCTTCAGTCCTAGGCCTCTTATACATTATCAAGTCTGGCTTCCAACATGCGGTACAACCATGTCTGCCTCTGGAACACAGTTTCTCTGTGCTCTCAGAAGTACTTCCCAGAAGATTTTACCTTAGTGATGTTGATCTCTTCTTCATCACTGCTAATTTCTTAGCCCCAGCTCACCAGCATCAATTGTCCCAGTAATGCAAAGGTTTTGCTTTACTAGTCTGATAACTTGTCAATCACAGCTGATTCTTCAGCCCTAGCTAACAAAACCCACAGAATCTTCACAATCAAAACAACAACAGCCCTGATAAGAGTTTTTAATCTTCCCTCTAAAGTTTTGCAAGCCAGGCCTCAATCTTCTGCACTGTTCTCAACATTATCTTCCAAGCTCCTACTGAGCATCCACAGAGCTCTTAACACCCCAATGGCTCTTCTAGCTCAAAATTCTAGTCCTTCCACAGTCCTCCCCAAAATATGGTCAGGTTGTTACAGGAATACCCCACTTCTGGAACCAACTGCTGCACTAGTCAAGGTTCTCAAGTCACCGAACTTATGGAATGTTTCTCTATATTGAGGGACTTTATTGTGATGACTTACAGTCTTTAGTCCAAGTAACCCAACAATGATCAGCTATGAATGGGACATCCAAGAATCTAGTAGTTGTTCAGTCCTACAAGGCTAGTTTTTTTCATCTGGTCTTATGTAGAAGTAGGTTCCACAGATGTGCTGGCAAGCAAGTGCCAGCAGGTGAAGAAGAGTGAACCTTCCTTCTTCCATTGTCCTTATGTTGGCCTCCAGCGAAGGTGTGACCCAGATTAAAGGTGTGTACCATCACACCTGGGTCTGGGACTTACTTTATTCCATGCTGACCGTGAATTCAGAGACCTCCTTGCTTCAGTCTCCTGAGATTAAAGGCATGAACTACTTTGCCTGGCTCTAATATTTTCCTGGCCACCATGCCTCAAGACCTCCATGCCAGGATCCAGGTCAGAAACTTGTATCTTCCAGCCTCAAGATCTGGATCACAGGTGAGCCTTCTAATTCTGGACTGTACTTCATTCCAGATATAGTCAAGTTGACAACCAGGCATAGCTACTGCAGAGACCAAGTGTTCAAGCCACAAGCTCATAAGGGACAGCTCCTATTTAAACCGTAGTACTTATTTTTATTAGCACTCTTGATTTTTCTAAGATTCCTAGAAAGAATAAAAGAAGCAACTGAAGCGATTCCTGTCTTGTCTGTTTTCCTGGATGCAGACCCTGCAAGAGGGTAAACCACCTTTAGAGAGCTGAGCGTTCAAAATTCAAGAGGAAGTCACCAAAAGATGTGGCAGAGGGACAGCACCTCTGATGTCATACCGACAAACAGTACAGCATCACCTACGTTCAAGGAGCTGTGCCAAGTGCCAGGTAGACAGAGATGAATCCAGCCCAGTCTCTGAGGTCTGCGAGCTCCCAGACCAAAAGTCAAGAGCCAGCTGCGGTAGACTTTAAACTAGGATACAGGTCATCTGTAGGCTGCTCCCAAAACTGGGAATATTGATATTTACTTATGGTTGAGTAGCGTTGACCTTTGAGTTGTTTTCTTAGTCAGAGAGAAATCCTCTGATCTACTGCCCACACCTACAAGGCCAGGATGGGTCAGAACTGCCCCAGGGCTGCTACTACCCAAAGGCTGCAGGCCTGGACCAGTCCTGCAAGAGCCCAACAGTCTGAAGGGCTAATGTTCCACTGTCCAGTTGGTAGCCTCCTAAAACCCACCCATGAAGAAAACTCATGAAACTGTTCTAGGGCATCTGACACTCTCACACAGCACACATGCAGTCAAAACACCAATGTACATAAAATAAAAATAAATTGACTATTCAAAAACTGCCCTTTCACCTCTCCTCTTACCAACCAAAGTTATAACACAAAAGTTTCTTGTGATTACTTCTAATAAATTCTTAGCACATTTGAGCATCAATATATACGTCTACAGATACGTGGACCATGTAAATAACCACTTCACATTTCAGATCTCTAATTTCCTTTTCTTATTTAAAAGTGTACATTCCAGATCTTTCCCATCAGCTTCAGCCTGGGTAATGACTGCAAAGATATATTTCCACTGCACGAGTATCCTATAATTTAGTTAATTACCCATTCACCATTTGGTAGCTATTTATATTTTCTGCCATTTTCTTTGATAATACCATGTTGTAGTGAACATAATTATACACCCAGTACTGGGCACTTCTACAAGTAAATCAGATCATGGATTTCTAAAAGTAGAACTACCAGGCTTAATTTGGGAAGATACAGCCAAATTACTGTGCACCTCCTTCCGTTTATTTGAAACTACTAGTATATAAACATGCAGGTTTTCTTATATCTAGGACCACACTTGGGGGCAGGCACCAGGCTGCAGGAAGCCCATCTCTAACTCATCTGGCTGGATGTGTCCTTCTTGCAGGGGCTTCATGAGGTCAAGGAGATATAAATACCCAGATCCTGGACCCTGCTCAACCATGTCATATGTGGCACTCTGTAATTGTTCCTGATACACTACAAGTCTATGTCTGCCTATGCCTCTTCTCAGATTCATCCCCCTGAGTGTAGGTGACTGTCACACTTACTCAGATTCCAGGTAGCCAAGGGGTAATGAGATAGCTTGACAATGGTAAGTTGTACACTCAGAAGAGGCAAATACAGGGCGTAGCCATTGGCTGAGAACTGGCTCTTCATGTCTTACCAAGATCTGAGGAGCCTAAAATGCACAACTTGAGTATTTAGTTCTCTGAGTAGCAAGGCCAAAATTGTCCCAGCTACCCATGACTCCTCCCACTCCTCCTCCTATTCCTTCTCCTCTAGTGATGTGGCTTCTGGCTGGCCTCTAACTTAGTGCACTTGTTCCATCTGCATATGATGATCTACATGAAGAAAAGGCTGAGTTACCCATAAGGCAATGTGCCAGCCCATGTTCGCTTCTCCCTGGGAGTAGTCAGGTCCTTTGCGCACTTGGCTGGACTAGAGGGAGGGAAGCTTAGCATGGAAGGGCGGCGGGTGCAGGCAGGATCTTGGTCTGCAAAGAATTCACACCTGGGAACAGTTCATTTACTGGGAGGAAGGAGGGGTATTTTTGCCCCTGGGGAGGTGGCCAGAGTTTGTGTGGCTGTGCACCATTGGCCAGGGCATGAGTGCTGTTCGATGTTTCATCTGCATATTCTGGGGCTGTAGGGTGGGGGTGGGAAGAATTTATAAGCTCAAAGAAGGAGTGAAGCTGGATAATTGTCAGGATAATAGAGTCTTACTAGGATTGATGCTGGAGCAGCCATTTTTTCGGCACCGGGTTGGGAGGGAGCCGACCGCCTCTATGGTCCCATAGCAAAGAAGATCCTCCCTTTGATCTTAAGATTCCTCTCCAAGGACTTGTACCTAATTTATGTTAGGACTTTAATATTCTCTTCATTTAAAATGTCTTAAAACTAGATACAGAATCCACTCCTGTTCTCCAGGGATAGTCCTGGCCCTCTGCTCCTTTGCCAAATCTTTATCTAAAATGGCGCCACTGTCTTTCATTTATTTATTATGTTTATTTTCTGTCTCCCTCACTAGAGTTTTAGCTGTAGAGAGCAGGGCCTGGAGTGTTTCCTGTATTGATAGCATTTGAAGCAATGCCAGCAAATTAGCAGGTGCTTGGTGAATTTCTGTGGACTGGGCGAAGCTCCATTTAAGATGCAATAAGAGAACTTGGATTTGTAGAGCCCTGAAGAAGGATAGCAGGACTGTGGGGGACTGGGAAGGAAGAAACAGCAAAGGCAGGTGGTTGGGTGTTCCCCCAAGGGCTCCCAGCTTATGAGGCAAGTCCACAGCTAGATTTTGGCTGAGAGCACATTCTGCTGGTAAGGATGAATACCGTGAAACTGGGGCACTAAGTATAGTGGTAAACTATCTTAGCAACAGGTAAAGCAGAGCTAGATTCCACCAAACAGCATAGTTAAGGTGAGAGCCAGGAAGTACTGGGTAGATCAAATAGACGTCCAGATGCACCAAGATTTGTGATCTGCTGAGCACAGTGGCTCACGTCTATAATTCTGGCTACCTGGAATGCAGAGACAGAGAATCACTTTAGCAGGGCTAGCCTGGGCTATATGGAAGACCATCCTCATTCTTGCAACTCAAAACAAACAGATGTGTTACTCTGGACATGAACCACCAGCAGTGTTTGAGGGCACTCAAAGCTCATTGGCAAATGGTACAGGCTGTGAGGTGCTGGGGAACAGGTAGCTGAGACCGGAGTTCCTGTCAGCTGGTCCTGCCAACCAAGGCCTGCTATCATCAGCCAACCCAGCTCTTTGAGAGTGTTCCTGCCTTTTCAGAGCAATCTTTCAACCTGGGTCTCAGTCAAAGACTTTAAAGGTGCACGCGCACGCGTGCACGCGTGTGCGTACCTTTTTAATATCTATTGCTAAAATAGTCTACCACGACATAAACTATCTATTTATTAATTGATTAAGTACACTGTTGCTGTCCTCAGACACACCAGAAAAGGGCATCAGATCTCATTACAGATGGTTGTGAGCAACCATGTGGTTGCTGGGAATTGAACTCAGGACCTCTGGAAGAGCAGTCAGTGTTCTTAACCCCTGAGCCATCTCTCCAGCCCCAAGCTATCCATTTCTTATCCTCTTGCCTCCACCTCCCTGAGGGCTTGAGGGCTTGGATTACAGGCATGTACCATATGCTTAGTTTGCGGGGTACTGGGGTTGAACTCAGGGCCCTGTGTGCTAGGCTAACACTGCCAACTGAACCACATCCTCAACACTCAGAGATTTTTAAAACTCCCCTTAGAGGGCTGGAGACATGACTCACGGCTTAAGAGCACTTGCTGCTCTTGCAGATCATCCGAGTACAGTTCCTAGGTCCCCACAATAGCTCACAATCATCCGTAACTCCAGTTCCAGGTGACCTGATGCCCTTTCCTGGCTTCCATGTGCCCAGAGCATCAGGTCCTTTGCAAGAGCAGTCTTGCAATAGATTTGAGTAGTTGCCTGTGTGAATGTTCACCATGTATGTACCTTGTATACCCGGAGGTCAGAGATGGCATTGGAGTCCCTAGAACTGATGTCACCTTCCTGTTTCCGGTCCAAATGAAGTCGCCACATTCAGACCCTCACATGAAAATTTACTAATATTTTAACATACTACTGATATTTGACAGAATACTATTTGTTTAAAATGCTCAGCAGTATGCTGTTGGCTTGTATTTAAATAGGCTACTAATGCAATATATACAATTATTTCTCAGTTAATGGACAGTGACACCCTCTGGCCAATTTGGTTCACTGCAGTATCTCTTAAGCGTGGGAGCCTGCTGGGCTCCCTCCCAGACTCCCCTGTCTCCTGTCTTCAGGCCCTGGCTTTGCAGCTCTTGAGAACCTGAAAAAGCACCAGACTAGATTAAAAAAAAAAAAAAATAGAAATCAGACTTGAGTGTGTGACTATTAGTGATTAAAAGCTCTGGCTGCTCTTTCAGAGGACCTGGGTTTAGTTCCCAGCACCCACATGGCAACTCACAACTGTCTGTAACTCCTGCTCCAGGCAACCCAACACCCTCACATAGACAAACACCAATGTGCATAAAATAAAGTATATGTATATATATGTATATGTGTATATATGTATATATATATATATATATATATATATATATATATATTCCTTTAATTAAAAACAAAGGAAAATTAGAAGTGCAAGCAATCTCCATTACTACTCATGCCGACTCTGTGCTTCTCTGCCATCTGTATGAACATCCAGGGGAAAGGGCCAAATCATCACTGATGTTTGTTGTCCTTGGCCCTGGGAAGTTCAGGTCACCTGAATATAGGAATATGGGTGTCAGGTAAATCCTTTCCCTTAGAGGACTTAAGAACAGTGTGGAATAGAATGGGGTAGAGGCTCCACAGCCTCCCTGCCCCCACCCCAGTGCCCTCAGGACTAAGGGTAAGAAGCGAGCACATGCTTCTTATCCCACTCACCTCGAGAAGATGCTGGAGAGAAGTGAAGTCGGGCATCTAGAAATGGCTCTCTCCAGGGACCTGTCAAAGCCTGAACGTGGAGGCAGGAGAGATGATGTGGTACTGTAGGGGTAGTGAGAAATCCGCTCTAATCTCTCTGCTGGCCCTGCTGGAGTTCCTCCCTACCCGCCCCAATGCTCTGGATTCTCCAATGAAAGACACACACACACACACACACACACACACACACAGCCTTATATTTAATATGCTTTAAACAGCTCAATGGCTGGTCCACATCAAATCCTCCATGTGGCTAACACACTCTCCCCTCTGATATTCCTAAATTATTACTAAAACCCATATTCAATCCTGGCTGCCCCTTACCCAGGCCTGCAGCCTTCCTGGGCCATGATCCCTGACTCTCACATGTTGACTGTCTCTCTGTCATTCAGCTCTCCAGCCTGATACTTCTGTTTCCTTGGCATGGTGGAACTACCTCCTCCTCCCTCCCCTTGCCTGTGCATCCTAAAGTCCTGCCTCTATCTCTCTGCCCAGCCATTGGCTGCTGGCAATTTTATTTACCATCCAGAACCAACTGGAAACAGGAACCCTCAGCATCTCACATGGAGAATTCTCTTGCAATTCCCAAATAACACAATGCAAACAATAAACTAAATCCATAACATTATACTTCAATTAATTGGGGGAAGGGCAGCCTGGTTAATGCAGGTTGGTCTCAAACTTACTAGATAGTTGAGAATGGCCTTGAACTCCTGGTCTTTCTGCTTCTGGCTCTTGATCTAGGACTACAGGCATGCCGCACCACACTTTTATACAGTGCTGCTGATGAAATGTGGGGCTTAATGCACACTTGGCACCCACTCTACCAACTGGGCCTCATCCCTGAGATGATGACTTTTACATAATATTCTTGTTTATACTTTGAGAATTTTATACACACGTACTGGTGAGTTGTTTCTCCACCAGTGAAATGAGCTAATTCAAGGCAGGTTTATTGGGAAACTTCTCTCAGGCAAGTTCACTGATCCCAAGAAACACTGCCAGGGAAGTCTCCATGGGGAGGAAGACAGGGGGAGCAGAAGAGAAAGAGGAAAAGCTCAAAAGTAAAGAGATGGAGAGTAGGAATCAAAATGTATGAATTATATAGGAAAAATCTTCTGGAGGAGCCCAGCTCCTGGGATGAAAATTTTAAAGTAGAGGTTCAGGTATGCCAGGTAAGGACCGGTTTCTGGGAAAACCTGGAGGCCAGATCCACTCTGATGTGTTTTTTATTTTTTGTTTTTTTATGTAAGTAACTGTAGTTGTTTTCAGACCGACCAGAAGAGAGCATCTGACCCCATTACAGATGGTTGTGAGCCACCATGTGGTTGCTGGGAATTGAATTCAGGACCTCTGGGAGAGCAGTTAGTGCTCTTAACCACTGAGCCAGCTCTCCAGCCCTTGGTGTGTTAAATATGCACCTCGGCTGTTTGTCCAGTGTCTAGAATCCAACACATACAATGTATTTTGATTGTATTCACCTCCCCCACTCCTGCTCTTACTTCCCAGTTCCTCCCTCCTCCCTCCCATCATCATGTCCTTGGCTCTTACAATCTTTCTGGTCCCTGTTTACGGGTTTGAGTATGCTGGGCGCAGGGAGTGATATTATTAGGAGCTGCTTGTTGGAGTAGGTGTGGTCTTGTTGGAGAAAGTGTCACTGTGGAGACAGGCTTTGCCATCTCCTAGTGCTCAAGCTCCACCCACTTTGGAATGAAAGCCTCCTCCTGGCTGCTTTTAGATCCAGATATAGAACTCTCAGGTCCTCCATGTCTGGCTGCACACTGGCATGCTTCCTCCCGCCATAATGATAATGGGTTGAATCTGAAACTGTAAGCCAGCCTCAATTAAATGTTTGCTTTTATAAGAGTTGCCTTGGTCATGGTGTCTCTTCACAGCAATGAGACCCAAACTAAGACACTCTTCTAAAATGGTTCTGAGCCTTGCAGAGAATGAATGTGGCAAAAATGCTCCATTTGTGGCTGCACTCCACAGACACTTACTGCTCACACTTTGATCAACTGTGAGCTTCTGTGTTAGCTGCCATCCAGTGCAGTAGACAAAACTTCTCAGATGAGGTTTGAGAGCTACATCTGTCTATGGTGTCTTAGAGTTTTACTGTTGCAAACAGACACCATGACCAAGACAACTCTTATAAGGACAACATTTAATTGGGGCTGGCTTAAAGGTTCTGAGGTCCAGTCCATTATAGTCAAGGGGAGCATGGCAACACACAAGCAGACCTGGTGCAAGAGGAGCTGAGAGTTCTTCATCTTGTTCTAAAGGCAAACAGACAAAGACTGGCCTCAAGGCAGCTAGGATGAGGATTTTTTTTTTTTAAAGAATTTATTTATTTTACACATACACTGTAGCTGTCTTCAGACACACCAGAAGAGGGCATCAGATCCCATTACAGGTGGTTGTGAGCCACCATGGGGTTGCTGGGAATTGAACCCAGGACCTCTGGAAGAGTAGTCAGTGCTCTTAACCGCTGAGCCACCTCTCCAGACCCATAGGATGAGGGTTTTAAAGCCTATGTCCAAAGTGACACACTTTGTCCAACAAGGCCACACCCCTAATAGTGCCACACCCTAGACCAAGCATATTCAAACCATCACATATGGGTATAGAGTATGCTCACTTATCAAAATAGCAGGGGTAGGCCTTCCCTTGTAGGGGGCTATGAACTCCCCACCATTGGGTTCTTGGCTAGATTTACACCCAGGCATACGCTTCTTCCTCTGAGATAGGCCTTAAAAACAACGAGAAAGCAGTTGGTTACCCCTACAGGGCTTTTTGTGATGTCAGACATTATTGTGGCTCCCAGTACCCACACTGGGTAAGACTCCTCCTGATGACTCCCTCACCGCTGTAACTTGCAGGGCACCTTCCAGGACTATGAAATCTAGCCAGTGAGGAGGAAGCTCCTGGTCAGTACCAACTTGATTTCTCAATGGCCTGTGACCAAAGTGTGTGATATCTTCAGCAAGAGGATCCTACTGTCAAGGGAGAAAATATATGTTTACAACCATTTACTTATGCTATAAGGCTACTAAAACAGTGACCCTCAAAGAGTTAGAATTTCCATAAAAATCTCATGCTGCAAGAAAGGAAAGCTGAGAGTTTGGTGCCAGTCAGAGGAAAAGGCCTTAGCCATTGTTCTGTTGCTCTGAAGCGACACAGCAACCTAGGTAGCTTCTTTAAAAGAAACATTCACTTGGGAACGTGCTTAGGGTTTCAGAGACTTAGTCCTTTATCTTTGTGGCAGGGAGCATGGTGGCAGGCAGGCAGGTGCTGGAGCACTAGTCAGAGACCAATAAACAGAGCATGGCCTGGGCTTTTGAAACCCCAAAGCCAGTGACACACTTTCTCCAACAAGGCCACACCTCCTAATCCTTTAACTCTTTCAAATAGCACCACTCCCTGATGATTAAGCATTGAGCCCACAGAGACCATTCACACAGTAAATAAGACAAAAACTGTCTGTGGACACATTCCTGTGCCAATGCAATCTTTACATCCCTCTATTTTCAACTAAGACTTTATGGTGCAGTCTGAGCATGCTCAGGAGTGCTCTCTTGACATTGTCCCACATGAATATGTAGAGGCTGCCAAAACAAAATTCTCACATTTTATTTCTTCTAAGAAAGTGTACTGCTTTAGAAATGCCTTCCACATTCTCCTTGCTGTTTTCTTGACTCTTTTGTGTCTGGACTGTGTTTATTTTAGCTGTGCACCCACCAAGATGTGAAGCCGCTGTGTTGTTATAGGATTTTTCCTAGGAAGAGGCTTCACACTGTTCTGTCAACTCCTCAGAACACCTTACAGGAGAGATTGGAACCAACACATTGACCAGTAATATGTAAAGACCACACTTGATCAGGACTGTTTGTCCCTCAGATATGATGAACTTGAATGGGGGGGCATCACTGGGTTTCCATTTGTCCTTTGTCCCAACATGACTATGCTGAATAAACCTTTCTCTGCTTGTCACTGTTATTTATCTCTGTAATTGACACAGTGGGTGCAGGTGGCTTGTAAGGACTGATAAAACCCAGGCTTTGACCCTAAAAACTCATAGGATCAACTGTGTTTCTTGGTTGACTATGTTGTTGTTGCCTTAGGGCTTCCTGTTTCAGAGACTTAGTCCTTTATCTTCCTGGATGAAAAAATCCCTTTAGTTAGCTCTGACCTTGGCTCAGACTTGACAAATGCTGTGGTTTGCTGTTGGGGATGAACCCTGTGAACTGGAGAAACCTGTTTCTCATTGTGGTGTGGCTCAGCCCTAGCATACACCTCTAACTCAAGAGCTTTCTGAAAACAAGAGCTAAATAAAGTCGATGATAGTTCAAGAGGTAGAGCAAGCAACCAGTTGATAGGGAGTGAACATAAGAAAACCCAGGAAAGAGACAGAAGGGTCTTTGAGTTGAAGGTATTTAAGACAGCATGGAGAAGGAGAAGAAGCTTTTTCCTTCTGGTATGTCAGAAGAGTAGGAAGGTCAGCTGGATGGTTTCTCTGCCTCTCTGAGCTAACAGACTTTCACCCCAGCATCTGGCTCCTTGAGTCTTCATTGTTTGGGATTTTGTTTTTTTAACACAAGCTTGCTTTCAAGCCAACTTTGCCCTGGAGTACTCCATTCAAATTTGGGTTAAGGTCTGCACCTATGCCAGGCTGAGAGTATTAGGGAACCTGAGAGTGTTAGCAGTTACAGAGCACTGTCTAAGGGGCATCCTTTCCCCAGTGGCAAACTTCTCCCTGAAGGGGTTGCCTTGGAGGGTGCTGAAGGGAAGGACCGCACACATCCTCCATGCAGCATGCTTTCACAGATGCATGTGACAAACATTCACAAGAGTGCCTATTGCATGCCTGGGCTTCTGAGACATCTCATATGCCCTCTGCTTAGCTTATCTTCACGTAATTCCAGCCTGCCTGTTCAGCTCTGTGCTGGGACTCAAAACCAACTGTGGAGGCGTTGGCCCTGTCTGCAGAGGCTGTCCTGCTGTGCCTCAGCTGCTCCTTGTGTCCTACTTCTTAGCTCTTTAGAACTACGGGCCTGAGAATTGTTAGTTTGTAGCTGCTTCTCAATCTGCTATGTATTCAATATTGGCTACAGTTTGTGTTTCATAAATATGAATTTTGTTCTATTTTCAGCATCTAAAATCACTAGCTGGAGTCCCCTAAAGAAGTGCTTAATACATTTTTGTTGAAAGAATGCCTGTGTGATTGTTAGAATTACAAAATGTATTGAACAACAGCTCCTCCTTTACAAGTTTTTCACATCTCTTTTTAATCACGTGTGTAAGGGAGTGTGCATGAACATACCACAGCTCTAGTCCGGAGGTCAAATTTTATCTATCATTTTGGATATTATTTCACTGTTTTTCTTAAAATTAAAAATAAAATTTGTAAGCAGCGGTACAGTTGAGCAGAACACTTTGCAGATGCGAAGCCCTGAGCTTGTTCCTCAGCACTGCCAAAATAAAATAAAACACTTTCTAAATTAAAAAAAATTATAATTTTAATAATCACAGTGCAGTTTCCCCTCCACACCCACTGTTCTGCATTTTGTGATGTTTTCCCATCGAGTGTACCCTGGTGCATTTCCTGTCTTTATGCTCCTCTGACTTCTCTTTCCGATGCCTGCACAGTGAATGTCTTATTAGTCAGGACTTGTTTGGTTGTAAGAAACTAGATACCAGCTTGAACTAGTGTGGACAGGAAGGGGATCTGGGCATAAACTGAATGGGAAGGCAGCTGACTGAGCCTAGGGGACTGCTGAGACGGGGCACCTTCCTTCTGTTTCACTCTTCACTATTTTCCCTTGCAGCAGGGTCTCCCACTGAGCCCGAAATGTTCCACCTTCCAGCGAGGCTCTCACCGACTTCTCCTTCTTCCCCTGCTCAATTCTGCTCGTTTTTTCCTTTGGAGTCAACTGGTCAAATTTTTCTTCTTTATCTTCCCAAGTTGTACTGAATTTTAGACAAATGCGGTAGGAGGAAATCTATCTTTTATAATGTTGACTTCCTTTCTCGGATATCACCTTATTCTCTAATCCATCCATCATGCTTTCAATGAAGAGTTTTCTTTACAATGACTCTACATTTGTTTGTTTTTGAGGCAGCTTAAGAATGATAGAGCAAGAAAATTGATACAACCTCTGGCCTACACAGGCACATCATGTTTGGTGGTGCTGGTGGTGGTAGTGGTGGTGGAGGTTTTTTTGAAACAGGGTTTTCCTGTGTAGCCCTGGCTATCTTGGACTTACTCTATAGACCAGGCTGGCCTTGAACTCAGAGATCCACCGGCCTCTGCCTCCCAGTCTTGGGACTAAAGGAGTGTGCCACCACCCAGTGACCCTACATTTTATTTTTCATTTAGTTTTTATTTATAATAATAAACTTAACTTTGTAGTATAGATAGGCTTGGCGAAAATAAGGAAAATACAGACTTAAAGGAATGCAGTGAGAGCTCAGCGACTGTGGGGTACTGTGAGGAGATGGGGTGCAGGGAACTCTCCTGGGAACGGTCTGCTGATGGAGATGCATACACAGAAATATCAGAGCTGTTCATGGTCAGCAATGGTGACCTTCCTGCTGCTCTAATACCCAAAGTGCTTCATGGCTTCCACACCGCTTCTGCCGTGGATCATTTTCTCAGAGACCCAAGCTCGGCATCATAGATTAAAAAGTAGAAACTGTGTTTGGTCCAGCTTCTTCCATGGACACAATACCAGAACCTGGATACTCCGGGATGAAGTTCTCATCCTTCTATTTCTCCCTGTCGTAGGACTTGCCATCAGTGCCACCATAGTGCATAAAGTTGACACCATGGTGGAATCATCTTGGGATAATTCAGCCAGAGAAGGAACCCTTGTAACCAAACACGATCTGTAACCAAACAGATCTGGAGAGGGAAAGCCTCTCTGCTCTCTTTGGAACTCTGCCTTCAAACATCATGAAGGAAGCATCACAGTGTTGAAGAACTTGGTGAGGCTTGACTACAGCCAGTAGCACATGGCTACAGGGGACAAGGACATCTGCAGAGCCTACTTTTTTTTTCTTTTTTAATCTTTAGATACTTTTTACTTTTGCGTCACTATTGTATTCCGATTTCTTTGCCATTGTGTTTTCTAACTGGGAAAACTGTTGTGTCTTGGAGTCAAACAAATTACTGAACTCCACAAGCATTTCAATGGTTATATGCTAAAATCTTAAATATTCTAGGTTAATAATAAAAGACCTACCATAATGGTCATTTTGACTCATTGATACTTTTTCCCTTTGACATCAACACTGTGGTATCTGGAGATAGAATGTCTCTTTGGTACTCTCTGGGGCATGACTTGGCTTTTTTTTCCTACTGGAGGCCTCTTGATCATAGGTGTAGCTTTGCCATTTTGTGGTGTTATAAGACATCAATCTCTTGAGGTTGCCTCTACTCGTCAGAATATGTCCTTCTCCAAGTGTGCCTTTCAAGCTTTTCATGGGCATGAGTCTCTCTCTCATCATGAGGCAAATGGGCAGTGATTCAAGGAAAACCTACGTGGCGTGCCCTGGATGTCAGCAAACAACTGAGCCCACAGCAGCCTACATCTCCCACACTGCCCCTCTGTTCCACCACTATTGAAAGATTGGGCCACTCAACTTGCTAGTCTTTTGTTTCCAACACACAATACCTCCATCCCCAGTGCCTCTTGCTTTCCTTGGCTCCAGTATAATTGATCTAAGACCTGAATTTGTGTCCTATGGCTTTTATCCCCCTAGATCTGACCAAGAGACTACAGCGAGCAAACTCAACATTGAAAGAGGCTAGCCACATTTATCTCGATGCCACCTGGGACCATGTTCATGTCCAAAGGCTGCACAGAGCTGACTCTACCCTGGCTGTAGCACGTGGGAGAGCAGACCCTGCACCATGCTTAGGCAGCACAGTAGAGTTAGCCCTAGTGGTAGAGGCACCAATGAGCCAGCACCAAGGGCATGAGCAACGGAGACCTGGCCCCACCCCTTGTCTGCTGTGAGGTGGCATCAGCGAGAGAGAGATGCCCTCCCCACTTCACCCCACCCCTTGCCAGTGTTGGCCCTTGAGTGAACTAGCCAAGACAGTGCTGGAGAGGTGGCCCTGGTGGCTCGTGTGCAGGAGAGCTGGTGGGCTTACCAACTCGGCTACCACCCAGATCCAGGGCTTTTCACTGGCCCATCCCAACATCTTCCCCATATATGAATTCCTATTTGTGAAGGGGCTGGTCTTGCTGGCCCAGTGCTTCAGAATCTTCATGACGCAGGGAAACAGCAGGACATCCAAGAGGAGTCCCAGTGAGGATCTAGTATTGATAATATAGCAGAAGCCAGAGGCCTCGAGGCAGGCCAATGACTCATGGCAATGAACATTTGCAAGTTAAGATGTGTGGGCAAAAGGGTTTACTGTGTGACACACTGTGACACATCACAACTTCCATGGTGAGGTGGGTTTTGTCGTTGTGTTAATTTTTTAAAATTTAATTTTTATCTTCTTTTGAGGGGGAGGATGCAAAGGTAGAGAGTAGATGCAAATGTGGGACTTGGGCACAGAATGTGAAATGCAGAGAGACTCCAGACAAGGGTTTTTAAAGATGCACTTGGGTAGGCACCTTAACCCCAACTCTTGGGTGGTAAAAGCAGAAAAAGCAGAAGTTTAAGGTCCATCCTAGGCTACATGGTGAGGTTTTGTCCAGCATGGGCAACATGAAATCCTATCTCAAAACAAACAAACAAACAAACAAACAGACAAACACACCATCGCTCAGCCAAGATGCCACGGCTTTGAGACAGATTTCAGGCACAGGAAATTTAGGACAGATATCCCTTGTCTCTCTTCACACACAGCCACGGTCATAAGGAAACAAGGACTAAATACTCAGAACAGATTTAATGACTGGTCACGTGGTGGTAGCTGCCATTTATGACTGTCACCTACTACTGTTCTGTGCTCCCTTCGGCTGCAGGAAGCTCCTCAGATGTTTCAGTTTGTTACTGGTGAGGTGACCAATCCCCTTTTCCGAAGAGACCAACCTGGGTCACCAATGTAACCCAGCCCCACTGTCCACTGTGTTTGATCCCTTTCAGCTTAGCGTGGCAATTCTAAGAGATGCCCCCAAGGGAGTCCCAGCATGCCAGGCTGTCCTGAGACACTCAAAGGGTATAAAGTGTGGCCCAATCTTCTTGCAAGTGACTCTGTACTAAGTCCCTGAAACATTTGAATCTCTTCCTCGGGTTGTGCTTTTCCTGGGCTTGCTCAGGGTTCTCTGGTTAGTCCTCATCCGGTTCAGCAGTGCTGACTTGTGTTCACATATGCCTGGCAGGGAGCTCCAGGTGTGTGTGTGTGTGTGTGTGTGTGTGTGTGTGTGTGGCCCTTAGCTACAGCATTCACCCTTGATCTTCTGCTTACTAGAGGGTCAAATTCACAGACAGTTTAAGCTTAAAACAAACAGTAGCAAAGCTGAACTTTGCCCGTTCAATGACAAACACGCAGACAGTCAGCTTACTACTGTATCTTATCATTAGGTGACTTTTCAGACAGACTTGTGTGGGAATTTTCATTCCCAGGTGAAGCATTGGAAGGAAACACATCAGGCCTGGAGCAACTTCCCTGGGAAGTTATTACATCCTGCTGTAAGTGAGAGGGGTCTGGCTGGTCACTGGAGGAGGCTCAGCGTGCTGGTAGCTGCTGCAGAAGCCTCACTGTGCTGGCTAAGGTAAGAGAAAAGGCTGACCCTTAGAGCTGCCTGTAGAAGGAAATAGATGATTCCGGGCTTCCGGGGCTGCTTAGAAGAGGGAAACAAGGCTGGGGAAGAGTAAACAGGGGTTTAGAAAGCGGTCCTGGCAACTCTAAAAGAATTGTTTTAGTGCACACCTTTAATCTCAGCACTCAGGAGGCAAGTGGATCTTTGTGAGTTCAAGGCCAGCCTGGTCTAGCGAGCAAGTTCCAGGTCAGCTAAGGTTACACAGGGAAACCCTGTCTCTAAAACCAAAAAGAAAGCAAACAAACAAACAAAACCAAAGCTAAGTAGCTTTGCAAATGAAAAACAAAAACAAAAACATGGTCTAACTTTGGTAGGAAGAGGCAGAAATGAAAGGCACTTATTCAGAAAAAGAAAGGGAAATAAACATGTAACCGAGAATCTTGTTTTTAAAACTTAAAAACATAGGCTTAGAAGTACAGAAAATTAAATCAGATAAGCATTTAAAACCATGCTCCATGTCCAGCAGACTGAAGGTTTCTGTGGGCCAGGTATGGTGGCCCTATCATTCCCCAAATCGTTCAGAGGACTGAAATAGGAGTGTGAGGTCAAGGGCAGCTTGTACTACACAGATTGTCTCATAAAAACAAGAAAATTAATACGCTTATTAGGTCGGTCACTACCATCCTGGGGGTATCAGAAGCTGGCTACAGTATCAGAACCACTGTAAGGCTTTTCCATGTAACCTCAAAACTACAGAGACAGCGCTGAACTGGCTGTAGAAAGAGTTTCTACTCCAAAAGCCTCATACATCAGGACTGTAGGGCTGGTGGGGGAGGACCAGTAATAGTTGAGCTCAGCACGCACAAGGCCCTGAGTTCAATACCCAAAGGCCCCTCCTTCCTCACACCCTGAAAAACCTAATCTCTCTCTCTCTCTCTCTCTCTCTCTCTCTCTCTCTCTCTCTCTCTGTGTGTGTGTGTGTGTGTATGTGTGTGTGTGTGTGTGTGTGTGTGTGTGTGTGAATAGATACTATAGATGGGATAGAGCTTGGCTGTAAAATATAAAAGGTCTCAGATTGCTCTCAGGACGCTGGCAAGACAGAGGGGGTGAAGCAGAGAGGCACTTGGCACAGTGATTGGTACAGTGATAACCTACTAAGTGCTATTGTTTATTGGAGGCACTAAGTGTTATTGGAAGCTGGCTCTCCTCTGTGGTTTATTGAATTTCCAAAGGGCACAAGAGCTGGCTGTCTGGAGCTGAAGGAATTGGTTTGCTGTTGTTCGAGGTGTGACAAAGTGGCTCAGATGCACGACTTTTTCTTTTCTGATTGCACCCAGTACTTTTCAAGGATTCCAATAAAGCCTGGCGTGAAGGCACATACCTGTAATCCCAGCGCTCACAAGACTAGGAAAAAGGAAGGCTGGCTCCAGGCTAGCCTGGGCTTAGTAGTGAGCTAGAACCCCCCCCCCTGCCCCTTCCCCCAAAAAAAGAGAAAAGGAAAGGAAAAGAAAAAACAATCAATGATCCCCAAAGAACTTTGCTTGGATTTAAAGAGTATCCACCCCCCCACAAAATGCTAGTGAGGAGACAGGAAAGGGCTGGGGTGTACCTCAGTGGTAGAGCGCTTGCCTCTTGTTCACAAGGCCTTGGGTTCTATTTCCAGAACTGGAAATCTTTTAAAAGCCAGATGCCCAAACCTCAGACAGAAAGGAGGTGGGCGTGGACCTGCCTTGACTCCTGCCCTGCCCCACCTCCGCTGCAGCTACAGCAGACACTGTCTGAGCTCACTCACCAGTTCACTGTGGGGGGGGGGGAGCCTCTTCCTGTTCTGCAGACTTCTGTTTAACAGTCACAGTGGGGTCAACTATCAAGGTCTTTCTTTCCTTAACGCCGCCTGGAGTCCTACAACTTGATTCAGAAACTCTTATTGTCTTCACTTCCAACTGTAAAATAAGCTACTTGATACTTGTGAAATTCGTAAGATTAAAGATATTTTCTATTAAAAGTCTCTCTGTCTGTCTGTCTGTCTGTCTGTCTGTCTCTCTCTCTCTCTCTCTCTCTCTGTGTGTGTGTGTGTGTGTGTGTGTGTGTGTGTGTGTGCAGGCATTCACATACCTCAACACTTGTGTGGAGGTCAGAGGTCAACTTTGGGGAGCCATGAGGCAGGTCTGTTTTGTTTCTGAGCAGCATATTCTAACTTGTCTGGTTCATGAGCTTCTGGAAAATTCCCCTGTCTCTGCCTTCCATCTTGATATAGAAATGCTGGAATTACAGATGTGCAACTACATTTGTATGTGTGTTGGGGGTTGAGACTCCTTCATGGATGGTTTTGGCTCCCCCCCCACCCCGACCCCATACACACACCCCACGCCATCTCGCCAGGCGTACAGTTTAAAGGAAAAACCCAATGGCATCAACACAGAAAATCTGTGGGGTGTGGGGTAGCAGATGATTTCTCGCTCAATTGATCTCCTCACATCTGGCTGGGTGAGGACTTGGAGGTGGCTGGGGGGGGGGGCAATAGTTTAGTCTGCACCACGCAAACCCTCCATTACCAACAGGGAGATACACAGGGCCAGAGTCCAGAAAGGAGAAAGATATTAAGGACTGGCATTGGACAACGTGTGAGCTAGGAGGATCCGATTCAGCAGGGAAGCTTGGGTGTTGCAGTTTCTGAGACTCTTTCAGAAAGCTGATTCTTCTATGAAACTTCCCCCGAGCAGCCCGCTCCCCACTCTTACTGCATGTCTCTGTCCCTCTTTCAGAAGGCTTACAGTAGGACCCCTGACAACTCACTAAGCTCATGCATGCTCATATCCGTGCATGGCAAAGATCATTTCCCTCCCAAACCTATGTTGCAACAGCGCCCTCTGGCGGTTCGGGTGAAATGCGCAGGTGCTAAATAGTCTGGCCCCAGGTCTTGGTCTGGGCAGTGAGGTGCGGGAAGCAGGTGAGATAACCTGGTTCCCACAGGCTTCTGCTTCATGTGTTCAGATCCACGGCCAAGCCTTTCTTCAGTTCCCAAATTGGCAGGCAGAACTGTACTAGGGAGGGAATGAGCTGCGATGTGGCTGGGGCCCAGTTGGGACTGACTTTCACCCAGTCAATGGTTTTCTCCTGGGAGTGGCCATTCTCCGTGTTGCTAGCGATGCCCTCGAGGGTAGGGCATTTGGGAAATGAAGGCAAGAAGTCTCAAACCCAACAAACCAGTTCTTCGTTAGCAGGGTTCAAAGAGACGGAAGCAAGGGCCAGAATGCCTCTTTGAAGCTACCACTGGGTTCGTCTGTGCACCCCCCCCTCCCAAAGTGGAAACAGAGGAGGCCAGAGATGCAGGGAGCTTATTTGGGATGTGAAACTTCTTCACACGGATAACAGGGTGAGGAAAGAAATTTTCACTAATCATAGGCTTGCTGGCACACAGAGAAGTTTGCTTTTTATAATGTTTCAAAGTTGGAAAAGGTCCAGGTATGGTGGTGCTTGTCTTTAAATCTGCTAGTAATAATAATAATAATAATCATTATTATTATTATGCATATAAAGTGGGGAGAAGGAAAATCTCACAGGGCATACACAGACAAAATACATTAACCACACCTAATTTCTGTTTCATTTAGATGCCAGTTTTGAGGGTCAAGTGGTTCTACTGGGATGGAGGTAACCCTCTGAGCATAGAAACTCTACAGGCACCCAAGGCACATCTTTCTATAAGTTCTTAGGAGAGATGGCTTGGCCAAGTCCCCGGATACTACAGAAGGCATTGGGGGGGTGCTTACTAGATCCACTTACTGGTGGATGAGGCTTCTCAGGGTGGCCTTGCGGTCTGTCTGATGGCAAAACTCTTGGGGGTGCTCTGTGGTTTGGAATCCAGTAGTTGAGGTTGCTAAGTCATGGAGGTGGTCTGTTAACGTGTGGTAGAACATTCCCTCTGAGACTGTGACTCTGTATTCACCAATTCACAGCAAACAGGCATACTCACCCAGTCAACCACTGGCAATCATTGCAAAGCTACAAAGTCAGTGTCCAGGAACAGGAGTGTCTGGTTGTAGTCAAATGGGGAGGGTGGGTGGTTCAGTTGGTCTCCTTGCTCAGTACCAAAGACCCCGGGGGTATTATTGCAGGAAGTACACTAGACTCCCCTCAGCGCTGCCAAGGGTGAATGGCAGGTTTGTGTCTGGGGCGGAATACTGGTCAAAGAGTATCACCCCTGGGCTGTTGGTTCCTTTACACTTGCAGGCTAACCCAGAGCCAGAGAGCAGCGGGTTGCTACAGGCATTCTAAAGGCACAGGTGCAGGTGGGGCAGGGGCTTCTTGGGTTACACCAGCAAAACTGTGCTGGAAAGATTCTGAAGCAAGAGTTGTCTAAGGTAAAGTCAAAGAGGCCAGAGTCTCTTTACACATAATTATTAGTCCCAAATTAGAGTCCACGGTTTTCCTAGATGGGAAGATTAACTCTTCTAGCATGGCATAATCCTCAAAGTGTAATCTGATGACAGTATATTCTAATGATTATAGGGTTTTATGATTGTAAGGGGGTTGGATAATATTATTTATTATTATTATTATTATTATTATTATTTTATTTATTATTATTATTTTATGGTTTTGGTTTTTGAGACAGGGTTTCTCTGTGTAGCACTGGCTGTCCCTGAACTCTGTAGATTAGACTTGTCTTGAACTCAGAGATCTGCCTCCCTCTGTCTCCTGAATGAGTGCAGGGATTAAAGTTGTGTGCCAGTTTACAGTATAGAGATTTGTTCTGGATTATGGCATCATCCACCGAACGTTCTGAGTCGCCTGAGTCTGAAATGGGCTCGGAAAACCAAGGCGTTCTCTTTTCCCGGTCTTCAGCGCTTTGGATACCAGAAGAGGGGCAAAAAAGGAACATGCAACCTCAGCCTTCAAGAACCGGGGACGGGGCTGGCTGGTTTCTTTAAAGCTTCGGTCCCCCATTGTCCCCATACTTCCCCGTGGCGTTCATCTTTCTAGTCCCTTTCTACTCAGTTCTTACGTCATTTATCTAAACATAGCCCATCGCTAATAGATGCTGGTGTCGTTCCTCACTCTGGAAACAAGTGGGATTTGAGGAAGAGTTCATTTGTGGCTGACTGCCCCGGCAGACCATGCGCACAGCCCTACCCGTGAAACCCTGGGAAACTGCGATCTGTTAAAGGAGGGGGAAAATTAACTGTCATTTCATTAAATGACATTCAAAGTCAACCAACTATCCATTTAACTCCGATGAGCTTTAAAGACAGCAAGCACACAAAAGACCTGGAAGGATTCTTGTCCTCCACTCGGTTTCTTCACTTCCTGCAGCGGCGCCGGCTCCCTGATTTTGGGGGTGGGCTGGGGACTGAAACCTTCTCGCACCTTTTGCCTCCCCGCAGGATCCAGGAAGCGAAGTTCAGATGGCAGCGAGGATCTGTACCAGGCTCGGATCAGGATGGACCTGTACGAGCAGGTTTACCTCCGGGGTGTCTAGAGATTAGGGGCACCCTGGACTGGAGCAGAGCCAGGCAGGGCTAAGGAGGGCTAAGGAGGCTGCGCCTGAGCACTCCCCGCCTCCGCGCTGTCTGCCGTCGGGCCCCGCCCGGCGCAGCCCTAACGCACGCACCCGAGTGTGTAAGGCACATCCGGGTGTCAGAAACAGGAGGCCGCGGTTTTAGGGGTCGGGAGAGGGTCTTGGGAAACCGAGGCAACGCGCCAACCCCAGGCCAGAAGCGCGAGCACCTGCACAGCACCGGGTTGAGACGAGCGCACCGGTCCAGCCCTCGCCGCGGAGCCCCCTGCAGGCTCGCTGTGGGTAAGAGGGAGGGTCTTCATCGCGGTGGCTCGGGTGCTGCACACCAGCGCAATCTGCTTGGTTTGGGTTGGCCCGGCGCTGCTGCGGAGCCGGGTTCTTGGAAGGCGGGTGGGGAAGGGACATCGTGTCCTCTAGACAGCCCTGCGGCCGAAGAGGAAGCAGAGATGGACCGATTGACCTCCCTGCCTCGGCCCCAGGTGGTCTGCACCCGCCACCCTCTGCTGGCCTCCAGCTTCCTCCGTGCGCGCCTCCAGGAAAAAGGTCCTTTATTGTCGCTGCGGGAGGCCCGGGGTTGATCACGCGGCCGCGTGGCCCCAGGTGAAACCTTCGCCACTCCTCGCTCACTGCCGGCGTGATTTTACAGAAGGGAACCGAGGCCCCGGGAGTGGAGGGAACTGGTCCAAGGTCACTTCGTAGTCCAAGGCCGAGCCTGAGTCGAAGCCACCTAAACAGCCCTCGGAAGGCACTGCGTGGTCCCAACCTATCTCCCGACCTTGCTCTACGTCCGTCCCCCTCCTCCCGTGGCCTCCACTAGGCTCTGTTGTAGGGGTTTTGGCTGCGCTTCCTCCGCGCCTGCTGTGCTCGGAAAGGATGCTGGACAGCGGTGAGGCCACGGGTCCAGTCGCGTGAGCACGAGCAGAGCCAGGGTTGGTGGAGACTGGGCGGGCCTTGGTGATTGGGGAAGAGAAAGAGAAGGTCTGGGCATGGTGGCAGCGCCGTGGGGGTCGTCTGGGGATGCCAGAGTGGCGGGGGCCTTGGCAGCGCCAGGCCGGCAATCACCCCAGAGCAACGGCTGGAGGACAGTGCGGCTTTGTCTAGGTGGTGCCGCCTCAGCCAATGGGAGTCCGGCCTTGGCCGAGCCCCCTTGGTCCCCGCCCTCTTGCCGGTTGGAAGGGACCGCAGCGCTGGGATTGGCTGCGCTGTCCCACAGCGACGTCTGGCGCGGCGCGGAGGAGGCGGCGCTTATGCGAATCCATCCTACCCCTTGCCTGCTGGAAGGCGCCAAGATTGCGTGGCTCCTTGCATCCGGGTGGGGCTCCGACGTCCTTTCCCCTAACCCTATGGCTGCTCCTTCCAGGAGGAGGCGGCATATCATCCATCGCGAGTTTTTCCAGCCAGTGAGCCAAAGTCGGCCCATAGTCAGCAGGTGCAGAGTCACTGTCTAGCTCAGAGGTTCTCACTTGGACGAGTTGCAGAGACTTCCTCTTGCCAGGATCTTTTGTGACGCAGCAGATGCCTGTCTTTCGACATCAGATTCTTCCTGGGTATAGACACCGTAGCAAGTCAGGAAGCTGAACGGAGACATTTATGTAACGTTCATGATTTATAAACAATACATCTATAGAAGGAACCTAGAAGTCAGTGATTCACCACCTGAGTCCTGTTGGTGGGTGCTCACAGCATATGTGGGGATTGATGGTTAGGTCTCGTGAATAATTATATACACCGATTGGTTGATTGCCAGGAAGGCTTTAACCCCCTGCCTCAACTTCCCAAGCAGCTGGGATTACAGTCCCTGTTGAGAGACTGATTTTTGGTGTAGGCAATTAGAAAAGGTAGCCTGGGGCTGGAGAGACGGCTCAGTGGTTAAGGGCACTGAGCACATGGTGGCTCACAAACATCTGTAATGGGATCTGATGCCCTCTTCTGGTGTGTCTGAAGACAGCTACAGTGTACTCACATGCATAAAAATTAACACATAAATCTTTAAGCAAAATAAAAGAAAGGGTAGTTTGGAGGTAGTTAGGTGTGGAATAAATCGGATTTGGTATAGGATAAGGGAGGCCTAGAGATCAAAGAGTGGTGTTGCAGCAAGTGACTTAGTAAAAGTTGGTAAGAGCACAGACGTTATGGATGCCTGTACTGGGTGGTCTACAAAATCAGCCTGTAAAGTCAGGCACGGATGGAGAAGGCCCACCCCTCACAGTGTAGCTATATCTGCTATTGATTCAGGGAGAGGCGGAGTCACTGGTGACTCCACCAGGGTCCAATGAACAGACAGTTCCAGCACAGTGGTCACTCAGGTGGGTGGTCCCAGTTACACCAAGTGGGTCAAAGCCTAAAGTCATGAAAAGGACTAGTGTGCTTCTCAAGTGCCGGGACTAAAGGCCTGGCTTAAAACCCTCTTAATTTACTCAGCTGTCACGGGTAAGGCGCTGCTATAGGAGTTCCCATACTGTGAGAGCTTGCAGTTGGATAAGATTCAAAGGTGCAGGTAAGATAAAGAAACGTGTGTGAAAGAAGTGTCGGGTAAGTGCATAACAAAGCAAAAGGAGGAAGCAAGGAGGGGACAGAGAGGGGCTTCGGTGGGGTGCAGGTGTGAGGAAGAGGTGAGAGCCCTGCAAATGAGCCTATCTGATGATGAGGGTTTCCAGACAGAGGGACAAGAAAGGCAAACGTCCCTGATGCTGCAGTGTGCCAGGAATTAGATTCAAGACTGGCACGGTACGGTGTATAATTTCCTGGCTTGAACAACCTGTGTGGAGACCTTAGTGGACTCAGAGAGCCTACTTAAGAGGCTGTCGAAATGATCCAGGCATTGGTGGGGGGCGGGGAGCCGGGGGGGGGGGGGATGAAGGCTTAGCTGCCAGCGATAATCTTAGCTAGCTTGTGAAGGTGAGGTCAACAAGGTATGCTAAACAGCTGGACTGGAACGTGCAGCCAATCAGAACACGAGAACACTTTGGACAAGTTAAACTTGGCATAGCCAATGAAACCTCCAAAGGGACAGTTGTATACTTCAGGCTGGAGTTTGGGGCAAAGGCTGAGCTGGAAATAAACCTCAGTGTGTTGATGTAATAGCATAAATAATAGGTGTTAATAACAATGTATTACATTACAATGATAATAACATGTAGATTGATTACAACAATAACAACAGGTAATAATAATACAGCTATGAAATCTCAGAGTATGCTAAAAACAGAGCAGGAATGGAGCCCCGTGACAGCATCTGTGGTGGGCCTTGCCCTTGGCAGGCGACCCCTGTTCTCCTAAGCATGGAATGTTCTTGTAGTCTGGCCATTGTAATTATAGTGATCTGACAACCCTGGTAACATCTTCTCTTGGGGAAGCACCAATGAGCGGGAGAGAGGCATGTGCTGTCTTGTCCTTGTAAGGTCAACCCCGGGAGCATCCTCTGAATGAAAGGCCGATGAAGACTTAATGACAGCATGCAACAGAATCTACCTTCACCTCCGTACCCTCAGCAGGTCTTAGGTCTCCAGCATAACTCCTCCACTTCATCTCCTTCCCAGGGGCCATTGAGGGTCACCTAAGTCATCGAGGGTCAAGGGACAGGCCGTCTCCCTGTGCAGCTACAGCTATGGAGAGTAAATCTTGTGGGATGGAGGAGATGGGATAACAGAACAGATCCACACAGTGACAACCATACAATGGGCAGATAAAGGTGCCAGCATTAGGTGTGTCTCTGCCAAATGAGGGTGTACAGTAAATCCTTGGCTTAATGGACTCCATTGAGATTAGTTATGACTTACATCTGCACTTGTGATGCAGGTATGGTAAAGATGATGTTGCTGTGTGATCCCTTAGGCTTCCTATTCAGATGACGCTCTCTCAGAGGGCTAGCAGGCATCTCTTTGAACAAGGTTTTTAAAACATGTTACTGGATTCTTCTGAAGCACTTCTGGGAAACTCTCATTACTTATGGCCAGAGCAAACAAAATCCACTAACTTGTTAGAAGGGAAATGTCCAGAGCGTACGCTATGTCTTTCTGCTTCAGCATCTTATAACTCACACTCCTATAGTGTCTAGGCAAATTCAAACGTGGTTCTATTTAAGACAGCAATGCTTTTATTTGATTCAAGCATAGCTCCCCTGCCTCATAGTAACTTTTAGAATGCTAAGCTGGGCTAGGGGGTGGGGTTCAATGGTAGAACATGTGAAGAGCCCTAGCTTCAGTCTCTAATACCTCAAAGTGAAACAAAACACAACAGACCATTGGACTGAAGCAAATTATTTTGATGTATATAAGGATGTATATATAGGAAATATGTAAAATGGCCAAATTTAGCCGTGGGTTGCCACTTTGAGACTTGGGTTTCTGTCTTGTCTTGTGTACTTCACTGTGGGATACCTGCAGAGGATGCAGCTTACCCTCCTTGGTGGAGCTGGGTTCTCTCCCATGTTGCAGTGCCAAAGGCCCACTAAGACATGCTACCCAAATTCCCACCTCCAATGCTCCTGTCTCTGCAGATGCCCTTCCTGTTCTGAGAATGGCTTACCCTACCTAACAGGATTAGGGGAGACCTAGCTACTGACACACTCAAAAGCAGGCAGTTGTGGCCTCTTTGAGGTACTCACTTTACAACACAGAATGGCTAGCCCAGTAGCCGACAAGGATACGTGCATACACGTCAGAGCCAGTTCTTGGTTAGCTGTCTGTCCCTAGTGGCCGTGACACAAGTCACCACCAACTGAGACTGACTTATACTCCTTTGAAATGGGAGGAGAAATGGGGTTCATCTTGGGTTTCCCACAGATTTTGTATTGATCTTGGAGCGGGTGCTCTTGAGAGGAGGCCCAAGTTTTCTTAGCATCTTTATTTTGTGACATCCTATGCATGTAGTCCTCTGAGTCAGACCCTTGTGCCCTTTTACCTGAGTTTCAAGGTTAAAGGAATTATCAGCCCTTTTTTTGGCACCTACCTACTTCCTGTAACCATTTGTGTTACCAAACCTGAAGGCAGATCCAAGAACTTCCTGTTCTACAGAGAGTGAAATCCAGCCTGGGGCATTAAGATAGCAGCAGCAACGCCGGTACTCCACCGCAGCTGTGTATTCCACAAACCTAGTCCAAGCATGGGGTGTAGCTCAGTGGTAAAACAGGTAGCTCAGAATGACTCCCCGCCTTCAGATGTAAATGTCTACCACCCTATGGGTGAGAGGCCATATTGTAAATAGGCAGAATTCAAGAGCCTGTGTCTTTATGCGCTTTAAACTATTTTGACTATAGTGCTTTACATTTTGCTGACTCTGAGGAAAAACCAAGTTGAAAGCAACCCTCTGTTTGGAGATTAAACAGAGGCATTTTTTTCCACAGGCAGTGAGCCAAGGAATGGGGAAGGTCTTTAATTACAGACTGCATTTGAAATCAGCCAGCAGCAGAGTGACCAGGCTTCGGTAGTGGCCTGTGTGTTGGATGTGGAGTTGTGTGTGTTCAGCCCGGCTATTCAGCATGTGGCATCCTGGAAGAAATGGGTCTTGCCTGAGTCTTGCTTGGATCTCGTCTGGGTCTTCTACGGGGCCCAAGTCAGGCTTGGCTCTCCCTGCAGGGACCTGTCATGGGAACATCATTCGGTATGAGTCACATGGTGCCTTCCTACCCTCAAAGTGCTCTACGGAGGCTTGCTTGTGTCTCCTCTGGTTGTTCTGAACTTTGATAGTTACTGAAAGTGGCCAACAAGATGGTCCAGGCCTCTGGTCTCACAAGGTTTTGTCTCAACTGAAGAAGATGAAGTAAACTAAGGATAGTGTGGGGACGAAGGGGCGTGGACCTTCAGAGTCATGCTGTGTGTTGTTTGGGAGTGTCTTAAAGGAGGAAATTGACTCGGCACGGTTCTGTTGCTATAACAGAACACCTGAGACTGATAACTTTGAAAGAAAAGAGGTTTAGTTTGACTCTTGGTTGTGGAGCTCTGGAAGTCCAAAGCACAGCTTCTCTGAGGGGCCCATGCTGTTCGGGGGCCCCATACTGTTCAGAGCACAACAGGAAGTGGGTGCTTGTTTGAATGTAGTGGAATGTAGCAGACAGATTGCTTCATAAAGACCTTTTCTGAAATTTATGCAGCCCCAGGGGAGAGAGTGACATCTCCCTAGGCACCAATTCCTCCTAATTACTAAATCACTTTTTTGTTGTTTAAAGACAGGGAGAGCTTCATACATAGCCCAGGCTGGTTGGTCTCAGATGTGTATTTCTTCTGCCCCAGCATCCCAAGTGTTGAGATTATAGGTACTACCATGCCTGCCTCCTGATCGCCTGTTTGCTTGTTTCAGTTTTGGTCTTATTTGCTTATGGAATCTCCTGGAGCCTAAGCTGGCCTTGAGTTTTCTCCAAAGCTGAAGATGATTTTGAGTTCGAGATCCTCCTGCCTAATTACCCCATGTCCAAACACTGCCACAATGACAGTCAGATCTTAGTCTGATTGATACACAAGTCAAAGAGCCCTGTCTGCTTGTCCTGAGAATTCACAGTTAAGCACCTCTGCCTGCCTCCTGGTGAGCACTGTCCAGGCTGCCTTGTTGACCAGCCTCAGGCTGCCATGGTCTAGATAGAGTTTGAGCCTTGACTCCAAGTTTGGAAGGGGTAGATTTAGCTCACGGCCCTCATTTTGCGATGGAAATCAGTAAGTTTTTATTTTTTTACTTTATGTGTATGAATGTTTTACCTTTGTCTTTGCACCACAACCCATTCGTGGTCCCTGAAGAGGGTCAGAAGAGGGTTTTGGATTCTCTGGAACTGGAGTTAGAGATGGTTGTGAGCTGTTCTGTGGGTGCTGGGAATCGAACCTGGGTCCTCTGGAAGAGCAGGTGGCAGTTTTCATCACTGAGCCACTTAGGATCTGGAGGAGGGAACTTTGGGAGCTGATCCAGATTAGCTTAATAAGAAGTCTGTGTACCACGTGTGGTGAAGCATGCTTTGATTCCAGCACTCATAGATGTAGGGTAAGATTCGGCTGGGATGTTATCGTTAACCAGATGGGCACGACAAATTAGAGCCAGTTATGTAGAGGGGCCAGCAAGACACCAATCCCCTGGGATCCAGCCATGTGAGTCACCTCCTCCCTAGCCCTTCAGCCAGCAGGTGTGTCACCATTAACCAGAGCAGGGAGGCACCAGCATCCGTACTGACCAACTAATGGAAACCTTATCCAAGCCAAGGAGACCTCCACCTCTCTTTGTGTTTGGAAGGTTACAGGAGGTAAATACCTGGAGCTCCCTCCTGTCATGAGCATTGGTTTGGCTAACTAGTCAGCCATCTTATTACTAGTCTTGTCTGGGTTTGATTTGTGGATGTGACATTTTAATCACCGTGGTGCTGAGTAGGACCTTAGGTGGCACCAAGTTGAAGTACTTCAATTTAACCTTAAATGGGTATGGATGGGGGGACGTGTATGTGTGGTCTTTGTTTTCTCATTGTATGCAGGTTTTGTTATTGTTTTGGGGGGAGGGTGTTGTTGTTTGCAGAGTCTAATAGCCCAGGCTGCTGAGGAACTTGCGGTTTAACTAAACTGACTTCCACCTTGCAAATCCCCTGCCTCAGCCACCCACATGCAAGGATTATAAGCATGGACGACCCTGCCGTGTGTGTGTCTTTGCGTGTGTGTTTGCTGCACACACACATGTACGTTTTAATGTTTTAAATGTTGTAGTGTGAAGAGTCTCTGCTCTCATTTTGTAGCTTCAGACTCCTTGCTCTAGGCCCTAGAATCTAGGGATTACTGACTAATCAAATCTCATCGCCTTAGGTTTGTGGGGTGAGAGGTGGCATACTGAGCCAAGTTGGTGCGGTATGTGCTGCAAAAGCCACCGGCAGAGGATAGGGATACCCTGGGTGACAGCTGGTGTCCTGACCACCACAGATGGATGTTTCCATAGATATTGGGAACCTGGATGAGGGAACAGCACTCAGTGAGCTGGAAACCACCCTCAGGTAGCTCCGTGGTTAAGAGCTTGTAAAATGATTACCTGCTGCCCTCCCAGAGGACCCCCACCAGATGTGTCAGACCCGTGGCGAAGGTCACATACTGCTGAGGGCGGCTACAAATGTGGGCCACCGCAAAATTATAAACTCCTTAAAGCACTACCATTTTGTGACTTTCAAAACTCAGCTGTACAGTTCTTTGAGTGTTAGCCTTACAGATGATGTCTTAGGTCTAGATGCATCTTCTCCTGGTTATGTCCCCAAGGCAGCTCCACCTTAGTTGCTGTACAGCCTAGTTTGAGGATCACTGACCTAGTTCAATGTTGCCTGTCACACATAGGTGACCCCTCATCCATCGTTGTCCTGTGAGCTGTTGGTACACCATATGTCCCGATCTTCTGTCCCATGAGGCTGTACCTTGAGCAGGGCCTAGTTGGTAACTTTAATAACTTTAATAACAGTAAAATGGCCATTAATGACTAAACTCCCAAGTGGAAGACACTAAGCATGCATTTTGTGTTTCAGAAACACCAGAAGAAAACAGATCATCTAACAACTTGGTGCCATGATGCTGGCCGCCCGTCTTTCCAGACCCCTGTCAC